>NC_056685.1:1551562-1861875 GCF_018350215.1 Panthera leo | reverse complement strand
ACCACAAGATCATGACCTGAGCTGAAGTTGGATGCTCAACCGACTGAGCCACCCACGTGTCCTCTCAGTTTATTCTTAATTTCCTTTTTCTGTCCCAGGTCTCACCCAGGACATCACACAACATTTACAAGCCACATGGCTGTCTCACAGACTTTCCTTGGTTTGGATGACCTTGACAGCTTTGAGGAGTGCTGGTCAGGTGTTCTATGGAATGCCCTCTGTTGGGATCCATCTGATGTTGTTCTTTTTAAAAATGTTAAAAGTTTATTTATTTATTTTGACAGAGAGAGAGAGAGAGAGAGAGAGAGAGAGAGAGAGAGAGAATCCTAAGCAGGCTCCATGCTTCTGGTGCAGAGCCCACTGTGGGACTCAAACCCATGAACTGCGAGATCATGACCTGAGCTGAGAGTGAGTTGGATGCTTAACCAACTGAACCACCCACGTGGCCCTATCTGATGTTTTTCCAAGGTTAGACCAGGACAATGTGTCTTGGGAGGTGACCGCAGTGGTAAAGAGCTGCTGTCATCGTCTCGTGTATTACCTTCCCCAAGTTGGAGCCATCCCTTTTCAGATCCTGGTTCCTTTCTTTACAGAATGGTATTAGAACCCAAGATGTAGGAGCTGGGGTGCTCATTGCTACCGAGTGTCCTTGTTTCTAGGCCTTCGGCTGGCAAAGCAGAGAGACAGGTGTCTCTACAACCCCAGGTATTCACATGTATCGAAACATTTTGGTATATAAGCATCTATGTCTACACTAAGCTAAACAAGAGTTCATACTGACATCTGCAACTTTCATCAATTGCCACATGGATCACTCTGTCCTACCCCCCGTCTTACCTGTACACAACCCACTCCCACAGTGGAAACCTGGCTCCCACCCTCCCCCATGCATGTAGTTCACCATTCAATTCCAGTATGTGTGCGTACTGTTTCCAGAACTGTTAGTTTCTGTCCTCATGGGAAAGAACTTTAGCTCGATCAAAGAATACAGTCTTTATGCACAGCCGCTTTTGCCTTTACCCTTCCAAACACCATGCTTTACCGAAGCTACCAAGTTCACACCCATTTCCCGCACAAATACGAAGTTGTTTCAGACACTGTCATAAATCTAAATGTATCTGCTACATTCTATAGTCTATCCAGCCCTTCCTAAGTGATCTTTTGTTTGCATTCATTAAAATTCCCTCTTTCTGCTCTGAAGCTTTGTTCCATGAATTTTGGCAAATGCTCAACATCTTGAATTCATAATTACAGCAACCTGCAAAATAGTTTTACCATCCATAATTTTCCTTCATGTTTCACCTATTCAACACTCTGTCCTTTCTCAAAACCCCTGCAAACTGATATTTTTTCCCATCACTATTATTTTACCTTTTATTTTATTTTTTTAATTTTTGAGGGAGGGAGGGAGAAAGAGAGAGAGAAAGAATGCATGAGCTAGGAAGGGGCAGAGGGAGAGGGAGAGAGAATCTCAACCAGGCTCCACACTCAGTGCAGAGCCCAACACAGGGCTGGATCCCATGACCCTGGGATCATAACCTGAGCCAAAACCAAAAGTCAGGTTCTCAACCAACTGAGCCACCCAGGTGCCCCTAAGTTTTACCTTTTAGAATAACATAAAATTGGAAACATCAGTATGTGTCTTTTTAAAGACTGGCTTCTTTCACTTGAAAATAGGTATTTAAGATTCACTATTTTCTTTTACATGGACTGCTAGCTCATTTCTTTTTATCACTGAATTATATCCATCGTATAGACATAACACAGCTTGAAATCAACTCACCGACTGAATTTTGCTTGCTTCCTGTTTAGGGCTATTATGAATAAAGCTTCAGTAAATATTAATGTGCAGGGTTTTGTGTAGACATACGTTTTCAAATCAGCTGGGCAAACCCTTAAGAGCATGAGTAATGGATCATTAAGACCATGCTTAGTTTTATAAGAAACCACCAGCCTCTCTACCAAAGTCACCACACCATTTCGCATTCCCACCAGCAGAGAACCTTCCATACCCTGGCCAAGAGTTTGCATTGTTCTTGCACTTACTTTTCATCTCTACATCTTCTTTAGTAAGGTGTCTGTTCAGATCTCTTGCTTACTTCTAACTGGACTGTTTGTCATATTACAGGTGAAGTTTAAGAGTTACCTGTATAATTTTAACACATGTCCTTTATCAGATTTTTCTTTTGCAAATATTTTCTCCAAGTCTGCTGCTGTCTTTCCATTCTCTGACGGTGACTTCCACAATGGTGACACTTTTAATTTTAATACATTACAAATTATCAATGTTTTCTTTCCTGGGTTGAGCTTTTGGCGATATGTCTAAAAATGTACCACCAGATCCAAATTCACATAGATCTTTTATATTTTCTTTTAGAACTTTTACAATTTTGTGTTTGATGTTTTGGTCTTTAGTCTACTCTGAGTTAATTTTTAAGAAGGGTCTATGCCTTGGTTCTTTTTGTCTTCTTCTTACATATGGTATTCTAATGCCATTTGTTAAAAACACTGACTTTTCTCTGTTGAAATGCCTTTGCTCCCCTGGGAAGGCCAGAGGTCAGTTGACTATTCACTGTGATGTGTGGGTCCCTTTCCAGGCTCTCTATTCCTGTACCACTGACCTGTGTGCACATTGTTTCAGCATTGGCACACTGCTCTCATTACAGCAGCTTCGTGGTACTTGTCAAAACCGAGTATGCAAAGCCATCCAACCTTGGAGTTACAGAACTTTGCTCTAACATGCTGGCTATTTTTTTCAAATTTACTTATTTATTTCGAGAGAGGGAGAAAGAGAGAGAGAGAGAGCAAGGGAGGGGCGGAGACAGAGTGAGAGAGAATCCCAAACAGGCTCTGCACTGACAGTGCTGAGCCCAACACAGGGCTGAAACTCAGGAACCGTGAGATTATGACCTGAGCTGAACCCAAGAGTCAGACACTCAACCGACTGAGCCACCCAGGCGCCCTAACATTTTGGCTGTTCTTGGCACACAGCAATAACTTCCAAGCTTCCAACTTGCACTCTGTGATTGCTCATAACATTTCACCCCCTTGCAAATTTTCTTCTCTTGGACTGGAACAGAACATCTGAAATATAAGTATATTTATATACATACATATATATATATATATATATATATATATATATATACACACACACACACACACACAAAGAGAATATAAGGAAAATATAAAGGAGAATATAAGGTTGTTATCCACCTAGATATCTATTTTGAGTTATTGAAGAAACCCAATTCTCTCCTTAAAAGTAAGCAAATCAGAGCCCTTCCCTTCAATTGTGCCAGGAAGTAACTAACCTAATTAATCACCAGTTAATTTATCTTGTGATCAAAATGATAAAAGTCAACATTTGTCAAGGGGGTGTTTATATGCCAATTACAGTAAAATATTACTAGCCCCTAATTAAGTTGTTTGTTTTGAATAAGCTGGGTTTGGTCTCTAGGCTTCTCTCATAAATTAGTTGCACATTTGAGTTATGGAAAATATAATTGTCACCGTAACACTCAAAGAGGATACTCAGTACCATAAATACTGAAATATAAACTCTCTATTTTTTTTGTTAAATTATTACAGTTCCAATAATTAGGGTGCCACATTTATTTAGTGTGTTTCTTTTAATGAAAACTTAGATCTCATTAATAACTTAAATAATGTAATTTTAAGAAACTTGTGTTCAGGATGTTATAATATTTTCACTAGTATCTCATTGTTATTAAACTTATTATCTTGGGGAAACCACATATTCATTACTTACAGAATAATGAATTTTATTGGTATCCCAAACTAATGGCACTCTTGGCTATCTTTCCTTGGAAATCTTTATCTAGAAGATTATTATAATTAGGAGCTTTGTACTATAAAAATGGAAACCCCCTCTGACTCATCCATGAGTGTATAAACATATTTTGAACCCTGTTGTACGCATATGGAAGGTATAATGTATATTAAACAAAGCTATTTTGTATGCAGGCACACACTGTATTACTTATGCTCTATAAATACACTGAATGTGCCCTACGTGAACAAAAGTAATACTTAACAAATTTACAATCTCCTATGTTTTATTTATTTTGGTTTTGTGACTTGGTGAAACTAAGACTCTGGGCTTTAATTTTCTAAACTAGAAAAATAGAAAATAACAATAATGCCAGCTATCTCATTGTGTTGTTTTAACATTAGATGTTATATAAAGGACCCTGCAACGTGTCTAGCCAGAGGAAATCCTAAATATATATTCAGTAGTCACCAAATTTATTGTCACTGTTTTTAAGTTTATTTATTTATTTTGAGAGACAGAGAGAGATCACATGAGCAGAAGAGTGGGGAGAGAGAGAATCCCAAGCAGGCTACACATTGTCAGCACAGAGCCCAACATGGGGCTTGAACTCACAAACCTGAGATCATGACCTGAGCCGAAATCACGAGTCAGATGCTTAACCGACTGAGCCACCCAGATGCCCCTTGATAGTCATTGTTAATACTGAAATCAGTACAACCTTCACTTCTTTATTATTTATGACAATCCTTTCAGTATCTTTTTACAGTAAAGAAATTAAGATTTTAAAAGACATGTGCATCATCTTACAAGCTTTTCCCTCTAGAGCCAAACCAGGGAATCTCCTTAAAAGTTGTAAGAGAGCTGAGGAAGTCAACCCTGTGATGTAGGTCTGGGGACAGGAACAACTGTTCACTGTAGGCAGATCATGAAAACCCATCTGGTACTTTTCTCTCTTTCCTCTGTGGAAAAGAATCTGTAATCTTTAGGCATGGTTATCTATCTAAAAATTCCCAAAGAATCTTTGAAAAAAATCTATCATCTATGGATATGAACATTACCACTTTCAGGATAGTGATGAAAACCCATTTCAGCTAGGGTAGTGGGAAAGGAGAAATTTACCACAAGCCCCAGAAGACAAGCAGATGTCCATGCTGGGGACGTCCGTGCTGGGGACATCCGTGCTGGGGTCAGACTCAAACTAGCATGAGGGCAGAGGCACCAAGAGGCTGCATACCGGTAACCCAGGCAGGTGTGCCTGCCCAAGCTTAGAATTAATCAGGAAAACAGACCTGCAGGTATAATGGATACAAAGAAAAACAGAAGCCTAGAAATTTGCCAATGCAGGTGAAATTGACCAGCTCCTTGAAAGACACAACTACCGAAACTCATTTGGGCAGAAACAGGTCAACAGCGTAGTTCTGTATCTGTCAAAGAACTTGAGTTCATAGTTGTGAGTCTTCTGATAAAGAAAATTCTGGGTCAGATGGTATTGCTGGTGAAGTATAACAAACGCTGAAGAATCGTTGGCAAGTCCACGTAATCTCTTCCACAACGCAGGAAAGAAATGGAGTGTAGAAAACCACACCAACGTCGCTCAGTATGGAATCTGGACAAAGTTAATACAAGATAAGCCAACTAAAGAACAGAATCAACTGGTCTTCATTCAACTAAGTATCAGCAACTCGAATCCAGCAAAGAAAGAAGAGGATGACCCATTAGTAGAATGGATGTTTATCCCAGGAATTTAAGGCTGGTTAAATATCAGCAGATCAATCAAGGGAATTCTCCATATTAATGAGATAAGTCACATTAGATTCAGGAAAAGCATTTGACAAAAAAATAATAATAATCTTCATTCATGATATAAATTCTCAGTAAATTAGGAATAGATAAAAATTCCCCATTACGTGTGCTGAGTGGCACCTATGAAAAACATACAACCAGCATTATAATTAATGACGGATGCCTGAATGATGGCCCGTCAGACTGAATGACAGGCAAGGACTTCCTCTCTTGCCACTGTAATTCGACATCAAATTGTGCTGTAAATCAGAAATTTCTATTTATAGAAACATGATTATCTACCTAAAAATTCCCAGAGTCTTTGAAACAGAAAAATCTTCTAGAAATAGTAAGTATATTTTGCAATATTACAGAAGAGAGTCATACATGGTCTATATGAGATCACTTGTATTTCTACCTGCTAGAAATGAAAAGTTGGTACATCATATTTGCCATAGCAACCAAAAAATAGAGTGCTTAGGTATAACCCTGAGAAATCATGTACAAGGTCTGTGTGCTAAAATCTACAAAACGCTGGCAAAGTAGATCAAAGAAGACTTCATTCAATGGAGATAAATGCCAGGCTTATTAGTGGAAGTATTAATATTGTTAATATGTCAATTCTCCCCCATTTAACATACAGATTCAACCTAGTATCCATCAAAATGCCAACAGACCTTTAGGAATATATTGGCAAGCCTATTCTAAAAATCTAAAAGGAAAAAACAGATGAAGGGCTGGAGCCAAAACAATTCTGGAAAACAATTCTATAGTTTTAGACTAAAAAGGGTATATAAAGGAAAGTTTCTTTAAACGTTAAACATAAACTGGGGTGCCTGGGTGGCTCAGTCGGTTGAGCGTCCAGCTTCGGCTCAGGTCATGATCTCACGGTCTGTGGGTTCGAGCCCCACGTCAGGCTCTGTGCTGACAGCTCGGAGCCTGGAGCCTGCTTCGGATTCTGTGTCTCCCTCTCCCTCTGCCCCTCCCCCACTCATGCTCTGTCTCTGTCTCAAAAATAAAGAAAGCTAATAAAAAAATAAAATAAAATAAAAATTAAACGTAAACTTAACATAAATTTAATATTCAGCCTAGAAATCCCATTCCTAGGTATCTACCTAAGATGGACAGAAACACGAGTCCAAACAGAGAGATGTATAAAAGTTCAAAGCAGTGATTATTGACAATAGCGAAAAAGTAGAAATAACCTAAATGTCCACAAACTGATGATGAGATAAACAAAATGTGTTATTTTCTTACAGTGGGAAACTGTTAGGTATTTAAAAGACATGAAATGTTGATCTATAACACAGATAAACCTCAAAAGCATTATGCTAAGTGAACGAAGCTAAAGACCTATTATATAATTCCTCTTACAGAATATATGCAGAATAGATAAGAGACAGTTTATACAAAAGGCAGATCACAGTGTGTCTGGGGCTGGGGATGTGCAGGGATCCACGGTGAACAGGCTTGAGGGGACTGTTCAGTGACAGAAACGTTCTGGCGCTGGAATGGGTGATGGTTGAACAACTCTGAAAATCTCCTTAAAAAAGTCACTGGATTGTTCTCTTGCAATGGTAAATGTCATGGTTTAAGTGGTTCCTTAATAAGGCTGTTAAAATCAGTGCTGAGAGGAGAGGACGAACAGAGAGGCACCACTGGGCGCCTCAGTCCCACGTCCTGCGCCACGTCCTGTGCACCTGAAACACGTAGGCCCACGATGCCCCTGCTCTTCAGAGCTCACCATTCAAGAATTTTGTGTTTTCCTGGAGAAATCCCCGTGATGAGCCCGGGAAGCATGGAGGTGGCGCAGTCAGAGGAGCGGGGAAGGGGCTGGAAGACGAGAGGAGCGGGGAAGGGGGGTGGAAGAGCAGCGGGAGCCTGTGTGGTGACGCTTATTTGCTTTGTGACTTGAGTGGAAGAGACTGGAGGGTGCGTCGGCCACCGCTGCGGCTCACCCAGCTCTCTGGGGTTCCTGTCTCTGGAGCAGGTGGTGGCCACACACCGTAGCCTTGACAGTGGGAGTTCCGCTATCCTTGGATCTTCCCCGTAGTCCCAAGACCTGACGGTATTGCAAGCATGAGATGGATGAACTTGGTCAGAAATAACCATCAAGTCACAGGGATATTTCCTGTCATCACTGAAGGTTTAGCGTGGGGTGTGACGCTTCCTTACGTTCGAGTAAGGCTCGAGCCTGTTTGTAGGCTCATTTCTGCCATTGAGAAAATATCCACAGAGGAGTTAGATCAGCCAGTGGGGTCATGGGATGGCGGGGGTGGAGCCAACAGCAGAACCAGAGACGGCCTGCTTCCCCGCACAGGCTTGACCGTCCCTCCACACGCCAGATCACAGATGGCCTTACGTGGCCCTGCAGGATGAGGCCACCAGCTGCCAGCAAGCACATGAGTGTGGGCGTCTATTTACCGAGGAAGAGACATGTTCAGTTTCTGTGGGGAACCCTGATTGGTTCAAGCAAACCCTGGGCTGAGCTCCCCTCTCAAAATCTGTCCTCTGGAACATAACGTTCACCAGGACACCTATGTAGCTACTGGGGACTCTGAAATCACTAATGGATGGAAACTGGCTTAGGGGCACCTGGGTGGTTCAGTCGGTTAAGCGTCTGACTCGATGTCGGCTCAGGTCACGATCTCATGGTCTTTGACTTGGAGCCCACGATGCAGAGCCTGCTTGGGATTCCGTCTCTCCCTCTCTGTCTGCCCTCCTCTCTCCCTCTCCCTCTCCCTCTCTCTCTCTCTCTCTCTCTCCTCTCTCAAAATAAGTACACTTTAAAAAATAATAATAATAAAACAAAAAGTTTACTTAACGAAAGGTCTTCACGGTAAAACGAAAACAAAACTAAAACAAAACAAACAAATAAAAAAACCCACAAGAGCTCAAGCATCTGACTTAAATATCTAAGTGACATTTACCAGGTTTGATGCAAACGTTCAGTTCTAGAACATAAAACCTGCACTGGCTCGGCGTGAAGGCTAAATCGCCGTGGCCCGTGGGTGGCACGCGATTATCATCCGTGGCCAAACGCGCACCTGGGCTGCTAGAAGCGGCAATCGGCCGTCCTTGCAGGGCTGTTCAGCCTCGCTCCACGGGTCCCCTCTCCGGGGCTCAGATCTGGGGAGATACTGGGCAGGGGCTGGGGGTGGGGAGCCCCAGCCTCCAAAGCTCTGGGGCCGGCGAGAAGGCAGACCCATTATCTGATAACACCAAAGAGCCAGGCGCGGGCCGGGCTGATTGCATCAGGAAGGGGATTTGATGACTGTTTTCCTCCTCAAAAGCGAAGACAGCTGCTTTGAAGTCACCTTAGCACGGACCTTTCATCTGAGTTTTTACTCACCTAGACCCAAAATTAAAACTCGTTTTCAAAATCTCAAGGCTCCCTTTGCGAACAGCATGCTTTGGATTTTTAATTACCAGCCTTTTTGGGGGTTGTTATCTGGGACTACAGAAGGGTCGCTAAGATAAAATTTCTGTCCCTCCCGCAGCCCCGGGCCTGGCGGACACACCGCTGCTTTCGGCCACCCTCCCCGGTGACGGTGGCCCTGCACCTGCCAGTGTTCCCCCCCTCCACCCCCGTTTCCGTTTCTCTCTAGTCAACACTTGGGTCCCTGAGCTCTGATGCCCGTGTGTGTCTGTTTCTGTGAGTGTCTTGGTAAAGAAATTCAGGTCTCTGAGAGTCAGACAAGTGGGACAGAAGCGCCCAGGCCTACTGATGTCCTGGGGCAAAATTCCTTTGGTAAAATCATTAAATGCTGTGTTCTAATGTCCTTGGATTCAGGGCGGGAGGCATCTGTTGTTAGCTTGATTCAGAGTATTATGCTCAGTGCCAGGTATGGACATGGAACAAAGGAATTGTTCAATAAACATTTTTGCTCTTTAAAGAGTGGATTAAAAATCTCAGGGATGAAAAGACTACATATTGCATGATTCCAACTCTATGACATTCTGGAAAAGGCAAAACTATGCAGACAGTAAAAGATCAGTGGTTGCCAGGGGGAGGGATGAACAGGTGTAGCACAGGACTTTTAGAGCCGGGAAAATAGTCTGCACGATACCCATGGTAGACACGTGTCAATATACACTCATCCAAACCCACAGAATCTACAAGACAGAGTGACCCTAATATCAACTGTGGACTTAGGTGAGGATGCCGTGACACTCCGGGCTCCTCAGCCGAAGCAAACTTAGCATCGGGAGGGAGATGCTGAGGTGGGGGAGGCTGTACGTGAGGGCATATGATAAATCCTACACCTCCCCCTCAATTTTACTGTGAGCCTAAAACTGCTCTAAAAACATGTAGCCCTAATATAAAAAAAAGAAAGAATAAATAAGAATGAAGGAAAGTAAGACCAAACCAAATACAATTCAGGCATAAAACGTTAGGAAGGAAATCTTAGGGTTGTGGTCAGAGGTTTTAGTTCTGAGGCTTATCTGACCACAAACTAAATGTATGTGTTTAGTTTGACAGCTCGTTTATTATCAAAAGCCCTTCTTGGGTCTATAAAATAGACCTAGTGGGCAATTGTTCTAAAATAGTGAAAGGTCAGGGTACTTGGGAAGGTGCAAGCCGGCTGCCTCCCCGGGCTGGAGGGCCCTCACCCCCAAGCGACGTGGGGAGTGTCAGGGTGGCACCCCGGCTTGCGGGTGCAGCCTGCAGGGAACTCGGCAGCCCCTGCAGGGGGCTCGGCATCGTACCTCGTTGGTTGCAGGAGTGGAACAGATCTGCCTCGCCTGGGTCTGGAATACACAACTGACCCAGCTCTTCCTCTGCCTTCCCGAGTTCAGCCGTCCCACCCTTCCCGGGGGCCGGGGTTCTCCAACGGCTCGGGGGCCCAGGAAACAGCACCCCCACCCCTGAGGTCAGAACCCCCACCCCGGGGGCAAACGCGCTGCGATCCGCTGATGGAGCTCGTCACGTGGCAGTATGACCACCCCATTCACCCCACAAGTGAGAGGTCAACCGGTTTGTATGTTTTCCTCGAACACACATCTGCTATTCGCTCACCAGCTCCGTTTTTGGTAAAAGCTCAGTGAAAGAGAGGCAATAGTAGATAACACAGATCTAAGGACATTTGTACAAAAAGAACACATCAAACGAAGAAAATATCACCCACAAAGTTTTCTGCAAAGTGGGGGAAACAAAGGCTATTATTCACTTTCAGTAGGAAGACACCCTCCATCCACCTGCCAGAAATCCACACTCCCCAGGAGCGTAATTTGAGAACCTCAGCGGGAGAGTGTGTGCCGTTTTTGTGTGGGCCACATGGAAACCTCTGGAAAGACTACAGTCATTCAAGAGAAGCAGAGGAGGATGGACAGGTGGCCCTTTGTGTGCTCCAGGCTCCTGGCAGACGGTTGTATGTGTTGGGGAGTGCGGGGTATTTATAAGCTGTTTCTTCTCGAACCAGTCTTTCCCAGCTTCTCTTTAAAAACTTCCTAGGCATTACAGACACAGAGTAAAGGGCACACATCTTCCGTGTACGATGCAGTGAACCCTGCAAACGCACAGACCCTCACCCCCACTGCTGGTGGAGGCACAAGAAACTGCCGGGCCTCCTTGTGGCCCCCCGGGGAACCACAGTCAGCCTGGCTCCCTTCCCCTGGGAGCATCACACAGGCTGCGGCCTCGATGTCACTGGCTCACAAGGCTCCCGTCATTAGCATCGGGTGACGCACCTCGCACCGCGGAAAGATCCAGAGACTAGGGTCAGATGGACCACTGCTTTCGTGGTTCACCGTTAATACCGCTGCGATCCCTGCTAACTCTTTGACACGGTCCGACGGCCTTGACCCGAGGGAAGCAGAGACCCCTCTTCCGGGAAACGCTCCCCTGACATTGACCAGGAGGGCTAATTTGAGTTTATTTTAACTTGTGGGAATATAAGCAATAATTTGGAAAACCAATAAGAGAAATAATCCTACGCTGAATGACTTCCTGTTCCACACACACCAGAGCCTGCAGAAATATGCCACAGAGCAATTTCTGGGTCAGAGTAAATTAGAGTTTGCAATGCGTTTGCCTATATTGAGAAAGCATGAAAAGAAATGAGGTAATTTTGTCAGGGTTTGATGCTCATTGTTCACTGAAACATAATGCAAGTTATGTCTCTGGCCATAAAATAAAATAACGAGGCCATATATTCCAAGTCATTCTCATAGATTATAAGTTCAATATTCCAATTGTGTGTATTTAATGACTCTCCACAGTGCTGATCACTTATTTTCAAGTGGTATTTGGAGATAATAAGCCCGAGTCTTTGCAGCGTGCTGTGGAATTTACTTTTCCAAAACGAAGGGTGAAAGGAAATCTTGCACTACCAGACTGGGTGAGTGCCACAGCAAGGCTCCTCCCGGGGCCAGCCCTCCTCACCCCTGGCCTGCGGGCCGGACAGCTTCCAGCACGGCGGGGAAAACTCTTTAGCGTTTCCTGCTGGGTCACCTCTTTATTAAATTCGTTAATTGCTCATTTCTTTTTTTTTTTTTTTTTTTTTTTAAATGTTTATTTATTTTTGAGAGAGAGAGTGAGACAGAGTGTGAGTGGGGGAGGGCCAGAGAGAGGGAGACACAGAATCGGAAGCAGGCTCCAGGCTCTGAGCTGTCAGCACAGAGCCCGACGTGGGGCTCGAACTCATGGACAGTGAGATCATGACCTGAGCTGAAGTCGGACGCCCAACCGACTGAGCCACCCAGGTGCCCCAATTGCTCATTTCTTAAAAATTTTTTAATGTTTATTTTTGAAAGAGACAGAGAGAGAGAGACAGAGCATGAGAAGGGCAGGGGCTGAGAGAGAGGGAGACAGAATCCGAAGCAGGCTCCGAGCTGTCAGCACACAGCCCGGAGAGGGGCTCAAACCCATGAACTGTGGGATCATGACCTGAGCCGAAGTCAGATGCTTAACTGACTGAGCCACCCAGGTGCCCCCATTATTTGCTCTTAATCACTTAATGATAATTGGCTTCTGAACCCCAAGACAGAACACCAGACTCAGTGGCCCCTGCCAGAGAATGAGGCTCAGAGATGAGGGGAGAACGAGATGGGGATCTGGTGCCTCTGAGCGCATGGGAGTGTGATTGCAGGTTCCACGTGTGAGTGATCTGAGAAGACAGAGCCAACGTCTTCCCTTGGGATCCAGAATCTTCTTCAGGAAGTCACGTTAGTACATGAGGAGGTTTCCGTATACTATGATCTTTACTTGTCAATTATACCTCGATAAAGATGGGAAAGTAAATGGGTAAGTGATTTTACGTAATAAAAAGAACACAGCTGCTTACCTCCTATTTCCATGTTCTTTGCACGACTTTGAAGTTCTGTGGTCAATGCAGAGAACACCTGCAGGTCTGGGCATCACCCACTTCCCCCCGCGGCCGAATGGGCGCCTCCCCCGCAGCCCTGGGGGAGCAGGACGGGAATGACGCGGGGAGAGCAGGGTTGTTATTCCGTCCCTTTTATCCGTGTTGACCCAGAAGCCCCACAAAAGATGACTTATTATTTCTCTAACTTTCATGCTCTGTGTTATTTACTCAAATCTGGGCTTGAAACTTTTATCAGTCTTCCCACCTCTCCAAATCCGGGTGCTATCAACCCAGCCATCTACTAAGTCCAGAATGGCATTTTCTACCCCAGCCGTTTTCTGTCAATAATGCGTTTCTATGAAAATGAATGCACCCAAAGTATGAATTGCTTTATCATTTGCTTAAGGAATGTGGTGAGTGCTTGGTTTTCATAGTATGCTAAGGTAAAAATAGAATTTAACATTAGTGAATTATTTTATTGAGCATCCAAAGCACAAGGAACGGATAATTTTGGCCCAGAGGAAATGAAAAAAGCATTTAGGTCCTTCAGTCAATGGCATTAGGGATCTACACTGATAGAATTTAACAGACGTTGCCGCCTTCCCCATGTACTATTTGCACGAAGATATTATGCCTAATATAACGTTCGATTGTCTCACTCTATTTTTTTAACATTTTCAAAGCAACTCCGATTTTCACAGGAACATATTTTAATTCCCCAAACAAATGTGTTTCTGCTTAGTTATTATACATTCTTTACAACTAGTCAGGCGATGTTCCCAAGAATTACTAGGACCTCCTTTTCCAAACTTCTCTCCATGAAATCATCCCACAAATGCTGTTTAGAACCTGCGAGCCCTGCACTAGCTGGGCGCCGGATATTAGCACAAAAGACACCTGCCCTCAGGTGTCACAGTCACGTGCAGAAGGGACAGGGCCTTTCAAGACAGGGTGGGAAGTGCTCAACGCGTTGGGTGTGGAGGACTGACCAGTACCTCGGCCGGTGGGGCTGATGGGGGACCTGGGACCCAGCCGGGGCACCTGTTGCCCTGGACCTGCTCCCCCACCTCAGCGTCAGAGCCCCGGGTGTCGCCTGCAGCCTGTGCTGGGGTTACCCCGGGGGTACCTGTGCACACTAGAGTTTGGGAATCACAATGCAGTGCACAGGACATTGTTTCCAGGCAGTCTCTACGTCGCAACGGGGACACATTCACAACCAGGAAAATAACACTGTTCTGAGGGAATTCACTGTCAGAGAACAGAGTTGGTTGACAAAAAAAAAAAAAAAAGGGGGGGGTCTCAGAACAGTCCTTCCAAAGCCATCACTCTACAGAAAGGTTTACTTCTTATTTTCACACTTTCTGGAGAAAATAGCTTCTACTCACCTCAGAAACCGAATTTTGATCTCAGAGTCAACTGTTATTTTTGTCTCCTCTTTGGTTTTAGAAAATGGCCACTCTTTATGAGGACAAGTAAAGTTATCGACTTATCAAGAAGATATTGAGAAATAACATTAGAACTTTGGGTGTGTTTTTTTGTTTTATTATAAAAAAAATAACATAAGAGTCTTGAAATGGGGAACAGAACCGCTAATAAGAATGGAAAGAAAGGCAGACTCATGCTTATTACTGCCCTTACAACGTCCTTAAGTAAATATCATTTATGTGACACACTTTAATGTATACACCTTGGGAATATATAATGTGTAAATTATGTTATTCTTCACATTTCTATTCTAGATTTACTTCTTCCATAAAACTCACCTTAATAAAATACATCGTCATTGAGAATATGCATACTTAACGCGGCTACTTGACTTTAAAGGTGTGCCTGTACACAGAAATAAGTTCTTGTAAGAGCAGACGACTACCTTATCACAAGAAAAGAAAGCTTATCACAGGAGAAAAATATGGCTCCGTGATAAAGTCACTACGATTTTTGATTTGGCATTTGCAGCCTCAGACAATGCACGCCTATTAATTATTAATAAGCGACGGGCCGTATATGACACAGGGTTCGAAACTGTGTAAAGGAAAGGGCAAGTGAAAGAGACGTATTCGTGTGTTTACCTCTTAAATCAGGTTTAAAGATGATCTTAAATATTTGATTCATCAGGAAATGAGAACGGTTCCATTGTGACACAGAACATTCATCATATGGTTCAGACACATGATAAAATGCCTTTTATGTGGCTCTGCAGGTTTTTATAGAGGAAAAAAGAGGGAGCATCCTGACATTCTCGAAGGAGAGAAGAGTTTTGTACACAATGAGCCTCCCTCTCTGCAAGTTCCCTAAGCTGGCCTCGGACACGTGTCCCCTCAGGAACAGCCATCCAGCCTCAACATAAAGGTATGCCTTTCTGGAGTCTGACCCAAGCGGGGCACATTCCAACCTGGAGTAGAATGAGACGTCAGGAGGAGGATCCCCTACAACCACCAGGAGGAGGGACACGTTACCGTTCTACCTGCAAGAATCCACTCAAGCGAACGTCAATGCACACGTCTGAGACGCACGTAAGTGTGAAAGCTGCATTACGTAGGAGCTGGAATATCATTCTCTCTTCCTGATTTGCCATGATACTTCCTTTTCCCTAAATGCTCCAAAATGTGTACCTCATCAGTCAATCTGAGCTCCATCAACCTCAGGTTTGTCACTGCCTCGCAGAAGAATAACACACCCACAGATCTGACTCGCAAATTGGAACGTTAAGTGTCATTCTCAAAGTCAGCCTACGGAGTGCGAACGGTGCCAACGGACAACATGGCTCGCAGGGACAGCACGCTGTCCTCATACGTCAGGACACTGGGGATGCTGGCACCACGTTTAGATGCCCGAGGAGGATGCTAATGTGGCCCAGGCAGTCATCCTCCATTACTCGGTCTTAGGAAGGGCAGGTGTTTTCTGAAAAGTCTTACTTGATGCAATATGGGTTTAAGGTAATGGCTTCAGAATCTGAAGACTGGCAGCTACAACAAAGCATCGCTCCCTGGTGCATCCACACAGTGGCTAAGATTTGTCAATGAAAGGCATTTACCGAGACTCTCAGAAACGTGCTCTAAGAAGGGTGACTTTCACTGAATGCAAATTAGGCCTTCAGTTTTAAAAATTCAAGCATTACTGGGCACAGCTGTTAGAAGGTGAGGAGTTAAACTGGTGAACTTTTAAGAATATTCTCCAATGAGTTGTAGTTCCCTATATAACATGGCAGCTCAGAAGACAGATTAGTGCGGTAGCCAGTGGTTTTACCTGTCCAGTGAAGGGAAACTAGTCGTTTACACCTGCATGCACCTGTCACCTTCTCTTTAAAAAGCGAGCAGATGACTAGGTCTGCATTCAAGGACAAACGCAGCCCGAGAAGGTGTGATAGGGTTGTTAACATTACAGGTCTCACTAAATATTTGAAATGCTATGGTCACTGCTGGCTAAAGAGATTTGGGATTTCAGAGGATGTATGTAGAATGGACAAAATCTACATTAAAAATATGGGGAAGTTCATCACACCTTTTTCAACAGCCATTCCTGTTAGTATTGTTTCTTGTCCCCAATGTCTCTGAAAGCCTGGCGCTCTAAGATTATTCGTGCGAGGGAGACAGCTGCACGGGAGCAGTTGTACGTCTGTTGTTCTGTCTGAGAAGCAAATATTACACAGAGGACTCGGGTCAACATGAGTATCGGCGGTAAAGCCTGTCTGTGGATAAACTCTGCTACGCTTTCTGCCCAAAAGAACGGACCTTCTCTGCCTGCTGGAAAATCTGTCCAGAGCACTGTGAACTTTAAATATGAATTCCTGGCAGGTGTCCTGATGCCATAATCATAGAAAATAATGCTCGAGCATGAAGTTCACCAATAGCCCCAGCTTTGTCATGAAGTCAACATGTGTCCTAATGGGATTCCATGTTCCAGATGCAATTCTAATGGCTTGGAGGCAACCACAGCTAGGACAGAGGAACCTGCCCACATGGAGGTTCCAAGTAGATCCAGACCTGCCCCTCAAAGTTGTGTTTTGTTATAGAACTATACTTTTTGAGACTTTCTAGAACACTGTTCAAGAAAGACCTCCCAGCCTACATGTAAGCAGGTTTCTTAGGCTCTGCCCCAAAGTCTACCTAAAATTTACTACATTTTTTAACTGTGTGGTTAGGTCCTTAGCAAGAGCTGTGATATCCAACCCGCAGGCATTGTAAGAAGTCACCATTTCACTGGAGAGTTTTGCTTATTTATGCAGTTAATGGAAAGGAGAGAAATCATGAACATCAGTGAGTTTCTTTGCTAATGTGACATTGTCAATTTTTAGCTAATGGATTTGTGTGTGTGTGTGTGAAACAAATACCATATATATCCATGGAAAAATATATGAATAATCCAGAACTTTTTTTTTCCATTAGTCTCTTAACATAGCAAGTACAATTACTGAGTTTCTTACATTAAATTCTTGGAATAAGCCCTATGTGGGGATGCTTTCAGATTTCTCAGAATTCCCAAGAAAAATCCATTGATAATTTGCCCAAAGGCAAATGCCCCCAAGAGTATTGAGAGAGCAATGTAAGATTCTGAATCGGAGACGAGGTGAAGAGAAAAGCTGGAAATATCTGCCGTTATCCCAGACATATTTTAATTTTATTTTTGTGTGTATGTGTTCAGGACTGTTTATAACAAAATATGCAAGTGTGGAGAAGAGGGAAGAGGAAAAATGAATTAATATGCAGTCACGCTCTGTTTAAAGTGTTGCTTTAGGAGTTATGTATTAACATGGAGCTATTTCCCGATACATAATTAGAAGAAGAAAAAAGATGATCACAAAACATGTCAACAAGAGCCTCATTGTATTTAAAGCTCTCCTGGTAACAGCTGAACTCAGAGTTTATTGAAACCGTCAGAAAACAAGGTCTTCTACTTCCTGTGTCTCTCTCCTCCCCACCTCTCACCTCCTTCAGCGCCCTCATGCACGGATACTGACAACACTCTTCTAAGTCTGCTGGGTCACATACAGCGGTAACTCCTGTTTTCCTGTAGGGCCTGAATATGGCCTATTTATTCACTGGTCAATTTTCTTCTTTGATAAATATGTTCTGAGCAGCTGCATAGCTCTGGACACTATTCTCCCATGGATGTCCAGCAGGAAAGAAAATATGTAAAAAATTAGCTGTCACAGGCTAGATCTCGTATTCTAGTGGTGATGATTGCCGTAGGAAAAATAAAGACCAATGGGGTGTTGGAGACATCATGAAGTGGGGAGTGGGAGGCAGAAAAAGGAAGCAAAGTTGGAAGGGTATAAGGGGAGAGAGAAAGCACGGCAGGATAGCGCGTCCTGGGCATCAGGAACACCGGCTGGCCATCTGGAGGGGACGGGGGCCCGTGTGACGGGAGCTGATTGGGCAGAGTGGGGTAGGGGGTGAGAGGGAGGTGAGAAGGGCTATGGGCTGAGTGGTGTCCCCTCAAATGCAAATGCTGAAGCCCTAACTCCCCCAATGATGGCATTTGGAACGAGCCTTTGGGAGGTTTCAGGGCTACAGGAAGTCACAAGGGTGAGGGCCCCATGATGGCATTACTGCCCTTGCAGGAGGAAACCCCAGAGAGCCCCTTCCCCGTCCTCCACGGGAGGACATAGTGAGAGGGCAGCTGTCCCCATGCCAGCGGGAATCCTCCCTACACCCCCAGCACGTGGGCACCCTGACCTCGGGGTCCCAGCCCCCAGAGCCATGAGAAACAAGTGTCTGTTGTTGAAACCCTGTCTGTGCTCTTCTGTTATGGCACCAGAGCAGAAACCAGGCTTGGGAATTAATGGGGTGGGACTGTGAGGGGCTTAGAGGCAAGGTGATCATATTCGCCAGTGTGCTGGGGGCAGTCCCGGTTCATGTCTGCTATTCCAATGTAGCCATTGATCACTCGTCAGTTTTCCCTCGGTAATGAGCCAGCTCGGACCGTCCTAACAACTGTGTGAGTCCCACTGTTCCTCCTCTGCTCATGCTCTCTCTCTTATAAACAAACAAACTTAAAAAAAAGAAAACAAAAATATGAATTCAAAAAGGTATCTACAACCCCATGTTCACTGTAGCATGATTTACAATGCCCAAGACATGGAAACATCCTGAGTGTCCATCGATGGGTGAAATGATAAAACATAGTGTGGGATATTTTGTATATATATATAAATATACAATGTATATATATGTATATATTATATATATATAAATATATATATATATATATGTAATCTAATATATAACATAATATATATAATGTAGGATCATTCAGCCATAAGAAAGGATAAAATCTTGCCATATACAACAACATGGATGGCCCCTGAAGCATTATATCAAGTGAAGCAGGCAGAGAAAGACAAGCACCATATGATCTCACTTACATGTGGAATCTATATTTAAAAAGAAACACAACTCAGCTCACAGATACAGAGAACAGTTTGGTGGGTGCCAGAGGTGGGGTTGGGGGTAGGTGAAACGGGTGAAGGGTCAAACTTCCACTTACAAAGAAGTCGTTGGGGTATAACACACAGCATGGTGACCACGGTTGATGCTGGGCTGCACATGTGAAAGTTGCTGAGAGAGTAGACCTTGGGAGTTGCTATCAGAAGAAAAAAAATGCAACTGTGTATAGGGACAGATGTTAACTACACTTATTGCTGTGATCATTTTATGAGGTATATAAACACAGAATCATTATGTTGTACACCTGAAACTAATACAATGCTGTATGTCAGCTGTATCTCCAAAAAAAAAAAAAAAAAAGAAAAGAAAGGAAAGAAAAGAAAAAAGAAAAGAAAGAAAAGAAAAGAAAGAAAAGGAAAGAAAAGAAAAGAAAGGAAAGAAAAGAAAAAAGAAAAGGAAAAGAAAGAAAAGAAAAGGAAAGAAAAGAAAAGAAAAGAAGAAAGAAAAGAAAAGGAAAAAAAGAGCTGCAGAAAGGAAAGGGGCCTGTGTCTCTTGAGGTGGGGTGATCAATGGTTTGCAGAAGACAGGTGGCAGGATTTGTCTCTTTTCAGCAGGATCATTCCAGATGAGACAACAATAGAGACAGGATCTATCATCAGTACAGCTAGAGAACGATGGTAGAAACTGGAACTGGAGACAGCAAACTTGTCTCTGCCCGCTCTCCACAGGGGCCAGGGGTGGACACTTTAGATGTGTCCTCTCCCTCTGTCACAATGCCTAGGTGGGCCTGGTGGCCAGAAAGACAGCCACAGGCCATAGGTTAACCAACGGGTGTGGCTTCATTCAGTAAAGCTGTATTTTGTGACACTGCAATTTATATTTCAAAGAATGTAGGTGCAGAAAATATTCTTCTTTGGGTATTTTTCAACCATAAAAAAAAAAAAAATCTGAGCTCAGGGTCCAAAGGCGTTGCGGGGGCTGGATCTGGCCATAGACTGTCCTGGAAGAGAGTGAGGGGAGCAGTGGAAACAGAAAGACCAGAGAGGCTGCCTCGGTAACCACGTGAGGGTTGGAGGTTGGCACTCGGGTGAGAGTAGAAAAGGCTCTCGATTAAAAAACGGATTCTGAGGACGGTTTGAAAGTTGCCTTGAGGCTCTTCGTGGGAGTCTGGACACAGGGAAGAGAAGAGTGAGATTCAGGGTGCGGGCGCCTGGACGCAGGGAGCTGCCGGCGGGGGCTGTGAGAAAGCTGGACGCAGGTTCGGACACGTTCACGTGTTGGCCGCCGCTGGCCATCCAGGTGGAGACGGGGAGCGGGCCGTCGAGATCCCGACCGGTAACGAAGAGGTCCGGCCTGGCGACATCAACTCACAAGTCATGGGCACGGAGGGCCTGACAAGGAGGGAACGCAGCCAGAAAGCAGAGCGCACCGAGGACGGGACCCCGAGACACTCCCACAGTCCGAGTCTGGGTGCAGGGCACGGGCCCAGTGCCGCTTTAGTTCTGACGCCTGGGGATCCGCAACGTGGAAATCGCGGGTGTCTCCTGCACCTGTGGTTTGGGTGGCCTTCCGAGGTGGTGAAGTGGGTTCAGAACGAATGGGAGAAGAGTAATTAAGGACAATGTGCATAGACAGCCCGCCAGAAGAAATCTCCTGTGGCCAGAAAGAGAAAGAGGGGTCGGCAGGAGGATGCAGAGAAAGAAGATGTGCATTTCTTTGTCACGAGGTCAAGAAGACAGTGCAAAAACAACACAAAACACCTCCTGTTGCCCTTCATGTAGACTGAACAATTGTCACCACTTCGCTACAGTTGTTGATCCCGTTTTTAACATTTTTTGAGGTACTTTCAAGCAAACCCCTGACCTTCTTATTTCACCCGCAAATATTTGAGAGCGCATATCTAACAGTGGGGCCAACCACAGTGCTTAATCTGCGTCGTGACGGTAAGAACCTGTCCCCGGTCCCGCGGGCTGCTCAGATCACACAGATGGTTTGCTCTTCTCTTTTACGCTGGGACAAAGTCTGGTAGCATGTGGATGGGGAGCCCTGCAGAGGGACAGTGGTGAAGCACAGAAGAGGGGAGATCCCGGGGCCACAGGAGGCAGCCAAGGCGGAGTCCAGCACACAAGGCGAGAGCCTGGTCTTGGCCAACAGCACACCCGTGTGCTTTACTTTTGTTCTCATGACAGAAGGGCAAGGTTTCTTAAAAATGGCATCTAGGAGGGAACGGGACACGTTTTGCTGTGTGCCATACACACTCACGACTCTCCGCATCTCTAGCTGCGAACTTCCAAGTTCTTATTTCAGGAGGAAAGAATCGTCAAGCGCCAGAGATCTCAAAAGCACCGTTTTGCTAATTCTCATGCAGAGAACGACGCATGGCAACATGGATACAGTTTCTTAAAAGTTCAAAACCTGTCTTCGGGAACTGGTTTTTACAGAGCTGACACAGCTACAGAATTTCTCAATGACGATGCTATTTTCTTATTTCAGGAGAGGCTGTCGGGGAGTGCCAAGTGCAAACCGAAGGAAGTAATTTGATATTTCGTCCGGCGTCACCGGTGTCTTTCCACCTTAGCTTGAAGCGTGATGTCCTTGTTCAGTTTGATAGAACCTTCCGGTGCCTGTCCTTTGTTTCAGTGAGGAGCGTGTTATGGCCGGGATTAAATTTGTTAAGAAATTATGCGTCTTTCAGGGCAAACATTATAAAGTCAACGTATGTCTTTCTTTTAGTCTGAGAGCCAATATCCAAACCAACTTGACAAACTCCTTTCTGGTCCCATCTCAATGATGCCAGCGCGATGTAATCTCGAGGAGCTCTTGGTAAGGATAGACTCAGAGTGAGGCCAGCAGAAAAATGACATTCTAGATGCCCTTAATGTATTAAGTATTATGACGGATCCTAAGTCTGCTCTAATTAAGGGTGGTGGTGAAATCACATTTGTTTCTCTTTTGCAAAGCTTCTGGAAAAATAACTGTGTTTTTATAGTATGTGTGAGGGTGGAACATGAAAAGGGTAAAATATAAGAAAGAGGGTTAAAATTACACTAAAATCCCACAATCTGGAGGTAGTAGGACCAACACTGTAATTAATGAATGAACCCCCCCATACGAGCCCACATGTTCCCATAAATGCATAAATGCACATAGTCTTGCATAAGTGGAATAAAGCTTCACAGGTTTTCCTTGCCTTTCGTATTTACTCGGTGATATGTTAAGAACATTCTTCCAGATGGCTCCTTATTTTTCTATTTTTAAAAGATATTTTGCTTGCGATTGCCAGTTTGGTTGTTTGCTGTGTTTGTTTCTATATGGTATTTTTTTTTCTTTTTTGTAGTCAAATCTATTTGTCTTCTTTGTTTCTGATTGTATAACATATTTAGAAAGGCTGTCTTTTCTGGAAAATTACTGAAGTTTTCATATCTACCTTATTTTTGTAATTTTAAGCACTGCTCTTCAAAATTGAAGTCTTTCTTCCACCTGTAACTTTTTAACTACAGCAAATAAGTCAGGAAGCCACTTTAATTTTCCCAAATTACAAGCCAGCTGTTTAAACTACATTTGTTGAAAATTTTGACTTTATTGCCACTTAGTTGTGCTAAATTGTGTAGCATTCCACACATGCCTGTCTCTCCCAACGTGGTAGGAGATGAAAATAGCTGCTCTATGCTCTTTGGGTTCAAAGCTGGGCCCTGTGAATTAAACTGACAAAATACAGATTAACACAAGATCTATTTCATATGCATACAGGCCCCAACAAAAGAAGTAGCTGGCTTGTTGGATGGTTAAGGGTAAAGGCTTATACACCTAACGTAGGGGGGCCGAGGAGGAGGGGAAAAATCGCTTCGATGCGAAAATCAGACAGGTTTCTTCAGAAAAGACAGATTCTATGAAGAGCAGACAGGAGACAACGAAGTTGATAATAATGCTTGTGTCTACGGTACAAGTGGTCTTCCCAAATTCTTCAGGGCCCCCCCCAGGAGCCCCCAGGGTCTACCTTGGCTTATCTTCTTCCGAATCTGTGTGTGTCCTGCGGCTAAGGATGCCTCTCTTTGACTGCTGAATGGGGCACCACGGTATCCTTCCCAGAAGAGGTCCCCAGGCTATTCTTATGCCATCGTTCCTGAACAAGGCACTGTCGCCAGGTTAAGTTCTAAATAATTCTAAAGATACTAAATAAATTCAATTAATTTGGGGAGATTTAACTTAGGCTTCCTGTGCAGGGACAAATGTTTTGTCTGTTGCTTGTTTGTCTTGTTCCGTTTTTGATTTCCCATGTAGAGTTTCACATTTGTATGTAAACAGATACACCATTTTATGAAAATGTTACTGTTAGGAATTGTAGTGTTTTTATTGCCATTATGAACGGAGTCTTATGCTTTATTACACGTTTTAATTACCTATGGGGTTATATAGGAACACTTGAGTATGTAGTTCATTTACCTAATCTCTCAATTTGGCTTATAGTGTTCATAAAGTTTTTGCCATTCATTTATCCTGGATTTCAGAGCCAGAACTTTTTCGGCTACTGAAAATGACTGTAATCTGTGTTCTTCTTTCTGATATTTATACTCCCCCCCCCCCCTTTTAAGACTCTGTTGCCTAAAACTTCACAAATACTGTGGGTCTTGCAAGCAATACTGTATTCTCTTCATGATGGATAAGGATGAGGTTAAGCTTTAGGAATAATATCAAGTTCTGGTCTGGGAGATACGTTTTTACAAGGTGCTGTCAGTAAAGTAGATGTCCACTGAGCACCAACCATCCCCAGGAAATGCACCGGCTTCTTCAAGGACAGATAACGAGAAGGTCATCTTACACTAACGAAAAGTATAACGTGATACAGAGGATAGAGGGGGCACTTGTATCTGACCCATAAATTCAGAGAAGAATCAGACGGTTACCCAGGGGAGCAGGTGGGGGTTGGGCAAAGTGGTGAAGGGCACCGGAGGTACAGGCTTCCAGTTGTGGAATGAACACGTTGCGGGAATAAAAGGGGCAGCCTGGAGAGTGTGGTCAATGGCACTTTAATGACACTGCGTCGGGACAGGCGGTGGCTACGCTTGTGGTGGGCACAGCATAATGTCTACCCTGTCCCATCACTGTGCTGAACACCTGAAACTAACATTACGTTGTGTGTCAGCGATACTGAAAGAATGATAGCCAAGTCTAAAAATTAAAAACAAGAGCTCATCATTCGAAAACAGACAAACCAAAGAACTATGGATGTTTGCAGGAACGCGGACCGTGAAGGACTCAGGGGCCGGGGAAGGCTGATCAGAGAAGCCTCTGGAACTGGGACGTCTCCGTCGGATCACAGACAGAAGAGGAGCCCTCGAGGGGTTCGGGCAGAAGGACGACGTCGGTGGGCCACGGAGGCCTCGTTTGGGATCGTAATTGTTGACCGTATGCAATGCCATCTGCCCGGGGCGGAGGCGGCCAGCGGAGACGGTCCGGAAGGGCAGCAGATGGGGCGAGGACAGGAGGGTGCTGTGTCCTGGGTCTGTAAGACGAGGAGGTGAAGCAGGTCCCCTAACGAGGAGTCGCGTGGGCATCTCCGACGGTTTGATGGCCCGGCCGCCTCCCTGCCGCTCCGCAGGGCTCTCAGGATCTCGGCAAGAGCTCAGCCCGTCTGGCAGAGAGCAGACGCCGATGCGTTGCTGAGGCTCCGGGCCACACGCATCCGAGTGTCCGGACGTGCTCTGCAAATGTGCAAATGCCGGGTCGGGTCCACTGAGCCGCGGCGTTTACCATTGTCTAAAGCCAGAAAGAAGAAGTTCTTTCTCACGACACTGCCCACATCTATTTTTATGCAACAAAACACTGCATTAATTTTTATCATTCTGCCTTTTAACATTGGACTTCTGAGAGGTATTTAATCAGAAAGACGTTTCTGTGTGTTTGTGGTGGGGGGCGGGGGGCGGATTGCAAAAGGCAGCGGTTAGAAAGAGAGAGAAAGAGGCAATTACCAAAAGAGAAGTCTAGTGTTGCAGGACTGGGGAGCATGGGACTAAATCTACACCCTTACCAGAAAAAAGGAGAGATGTTTTTCTCTGCCTCATATAGCCTGATATTAAAATATATTAACAAATATAAGAAAAACAGGCTGAGAGTCAGCAAAGAATGAGTTGTCATGAAGTGGTAACCAATGACATTAATTTTCAAAATCACTTTTAAAAAGCACTTTGGAAACGTGTGTTGTAATTCACAAGAGTTCACTGGTTTTATTACCGCAAGGGGAAAATAAACCTCTTGTCGGCAGCACGTGCTAGGGACGTGTTCTCTCTGCACCCTATTCTTGACGAGACGGCGTGTTTAAACATCTCATAACGGGCAACCTTTTCAGCTTCCTTCTCCTCTTTCTCTTCAGACTTACATTTTAATGTGCCTCGAAATGTGCCTGGAAAACAAGCAAATGCTTATCTGCTTATAGTTTTCCAGGAAAGGAGAAATAACTAAGCGTTTCAATCAGACTTAAAGTGCCTGAAGTCTTTAGCTAACAACATAGCTTTTTAAAAAAGGTTTACTTATGTTGAGAAAGAGTGAAAGCATGAGTGGGCGAGGAGACAGACAGGATCCCAAACAGGCTCTGTTGGTGCAGGGCTCCATGTGGGGCTCGAACTCACGACCTGAGCTGAAACCAAGAGTAGGCCGCCTAACCAACTGAGCCACCCGGGTACCCCAAGTTTTTCTGTTTTCTCATATGTGCAGTGAATGCTATCAGTTTCCCTCTAATCACTACTTTTACAGTATCCCACATATTTTGATAGGTTATATTTTCATTTTAATTTGTGGAAATTATTTTATTCTTTTTTAAATGTTCATTTATTTGAGAGAAAGAAAGAGCGTGAGCAGGGAGAGAGAATCCAAGGAGGTTTAAGGCTGTGAGTGCAGAGCCCGATACAGGGCTTGATCTCCCAAACTGTGGGATCATGACCTGAGCTGAAACCAAGAATCGAACACTCACCTGACTGAACCACCTGGGTGCCCCAACAACATAGTTTTAATATGAGCTCTGGAAGTAGTCAAAAACCTAAAGCAGTTACAATTTCAAGTATATTGTGGCATAAATTCACTAAAGTTTAGAATAACTCTACTCTGACAAATTGATTCACTTTTTAAACTACGGTGGGAAATCACCCGAAATCCTTGTGGGGAGGAAGCCGTAACGTAATACTAGGATCCTGGCAGTGTGGGTGTATTTTTATCAAAAAGCTGCCTTCACATGATCTTATATAGAACATCCTAATAAAAATACACGTAAATATGTATACATACGTGTACATACACACAGGCATGCATGCATGCGCGTGCACACACACACACACACACACACACACTAGATTTAGCAGAACATCGAAAAGAAATACGATAAAGTGATCATGTTATGGCTCTGCAGGTAATTATATACAAAGATGAATGCTGGAGAACATGCATTTCCCTTATCTCATTGAAACCAGCCTCCAGCCTCTTTAATTTCAGAAACTGGGAAATGCAGGGTTCTGTACGATGAACAATATTTTTAGGGAGATAATAAAAACACTGTGTAATCACATACTGTTTTTAAGCCGAGCGCTTGGCAAACGTGGCCCGAAAGCACGCTGCTGAGCCGGCCGCAGTCTTTGTCTCATTGGGAAATGCTCATTTACATGTGCTGCGAAGAATTCTCGTTTTTAGAATATATGATGATAAACGTAGGCAAGCAGACGGTGACTGTAAGTCTTGCCGGTTATTTTCTAAGGAAGACCAAATATGCAATTAAGGGTGTCTTCATATAAGGAGTGGTTCGTGTACTCTCCTGTGTTCATTTATTTCTAGAAACAGTCAACAAACTTCCAGTGTGTGCCCACCTCACGCTGGAAGAGCGATCGGTGTGTATGGCAAACAAAACAAAACAAAACGAAAGGACGGTAAAATCCCCTCCATCTCAGCTGGACATCATGAAGGTTTGCTTGGCCCTCACATGCTCCCAAGTCCTCCACGGCAGCCCGGGGGTCCTGCGGCTCTCTGCCGTCAGTTAGGGTCTCAGGCTCCCTCCTGTCTAGGGACCCTATCGTGCCCTAGGGCCTCCGGGTTCCCTGTCTGCTCCAAGACAAGACAGAGGTCTTTCTCCAGCAAGACCATGCCCCCGCCACCAGGACGCTCCCCCCGGCCGGTGCCCTCAGTGAAGCCGGAGCCATGGAATCCAGCCGTGTGCACCTGCGGCCGTGCGGACAGACGGCCGGGGCCGGGTTCTGAGGGCGGGCGGTCCCGTAAGGCAGACCTGGCAATGGTGTCTCTGGAGGACCATTCTCGCAGGATGCAGAATTCAGCGTGCGGACGGGGGACTGGGGATGATGCTCACCCGTCAGTAGCACAGCCCCTGCAACAGGGGATACCGAGACCTCCACAGCAGGCCAGGGAGAAACACCAGAATTGTCACTCTAGGAGGACTCGGAAGGCTCCAGGGCACGTGCACGCTGCTTCCCGGGGTGGCAGCAACTGGGCAGCCCAAGACAGCACAACTCGCTATCGTGGGGCTCCGAAGGCCACATGTCAGAATTCGGTGTCGTGGGGCTGCCCCGTGGTGACCCAGGCCCGCGCCCCCTCTGCCAGGCGGAAGGGAGGGTTCTCTCCTCACCTCCCCCATGCCCAGGGCAGCGCCCTCACACCCTCGGCGTCTTCGAACCTGCAGCCCCACATCTCAGCTTCCCTCTCCATATCGCCTGCCCCTTCTGGGTAGACTCTCCCTCTGCCTCCTCTGAGAGGGACCTGCTGCTTACTTTTAGGGCCCATCTGGGTAATGTGAGGTAATCTCCTGTCTCCAGACGCTTAACTTAATCGCATGTGCAAAGTCCCTGTCGCCATGGGAGGGAACAGTCACAGGTTCCAGGGATTAGGAGCTGGCTATCTTTGGGGGTGTCAGGTCGTTACTCTGTATTCCATCCTACAAGGGCCCTGCGGACACTGTGTCCACAAAAGCAAAAAAGACACACGACGGCAAGGGACCTCACGGGCTCTTGTCTGCAGGCCAGGGCCATGTTAGCGAGGCTCAGTGATAGCCGGTGAAGAGTACCACGTGTCCTCAGTGTGCACGGAACCTGTGCGATAGATGAGGTCCTGGCCTGGTCCAGCACACAGCGACTCAGCGAGGGAAGCTCTCCCTGGTCCCTGAACTTGTAAACTAATGAATGCACTCAGCACTGGCCACCGGCCTGGGGACTAAGAACCACCACAGTGGCAAGGCCAAAGCAGCGTCTCTGGATCTGCCTTCCTGCTCCCTTCACAGCCAGGACGGTAGACGGAGAACATTCAAGACTGTACTCAGGACAGCAGCACACTTGAGTCACAGGGTGCAGGGTTTGTGCTGCCTACACATCTTCACTGACCTCACCAGTCTGGGCCTAGAACAGCCAAACAGGAAAGCATAGTAGCGGTACCCTGGCTGCCCCTGCCACACCCAGTGTGTGATGGACGATGGAGGGACAGATGGAGGCATGGATTGATGGATGGATGGACGGACGGATGGACAGACAGATGGACAGATGGAGGGATGGATGGATGGATGGATGGATGGATGGATGGACAGACGGAGGGATGGATGGATGGATGGACAGACGGATGGACAGATGGAGGGATGGATGGAGGGACGGACGGAGGAAGGGACGGATGGATGAACGGATGGACAGATGGAGGGATGGATGGATGGATGGAGGGATGGACGGAGGAAGGGACGGATGGATGAACAGATGGAAGATGGAGGGACAGATGGATAGATGGACAGGTGCACGGACGGATGGATGGACAGATGGAGGGATGGTATGGGCCAAGGCATCACGGTCTGCGCCCATCCATCAGTCTGCTCAGTGTGCTCCTTTCCATCACCACCAAATATGAGCATTGGAACCATTCCCACTACACTCACAGCCCGGCCCAAGGACTGGGTTCACTCAACCCAGTAACTCCCACCATACTCCAAGGACAGCTGGGCCCTGTGGCCATTCTAAGGACCACAGCAATGCTCCACTCTCCTTAACACATTAATTGAACTGGACGAGTAAGACCACAGGTTCAAGATGGTGGGAGATAAACCCTACAGATATCTAGGGGAGACATCAGAGTAAAGACTTTAAAAGGTCAGTGGTCTGGGCCAGGATGCACCCTCCAAGTAAAGACAAGTTACCTTATCTTGCACATCCTACCAGGAAGCCTGGCAGGTCGCTTTGGCTTTGGACACACATATCCACATGGAAACCTGCTTCAGTCGGTATTCCAGGAGGAAGAAGAGGTTCCCAGCTTTGAGTGGGTCCAGGGTAGGGAAATCTGTGTCCGAGGCCCAGGAATCCGTGCCGGCAGCCCCACGGGCCTCAGGGACAGCGTTCCAGCACAGTCTGCTTCGCGGGAGATAGGTGTGGGGGGAGTTATATGTATCTTGTGGGGCACACAACAGCTCCATCAAGGTAACCTCAGCACAGACCTGTGGGTTCTGTCTGGAGCAAGGCCATGCCGCCCACAGTGGAGAACCACGTGCTTTTCAGGACACGGCGTAAGTAGACCAGAACACCCAAGAACGCTCTGCAATCAGGTGGCCTGCCTGCCTCTAAGTCACCCGCATCACCCACCACGGGGGGACCCACGCCTTGCCCAGTGCGAGCCTGTGGCCACACAGAGGGTCCACGGAGATCTGCCGACGAAGGAAAGAAGGAAAGAAGCCCAAGACTGGTGTTTGGTATTTTGTACAAGCTGACTATAGACTGTGGCTGTGCCATACCCCTGTCCAAGGATGACTTTGAGAGACAGGAGCGAGGGGAGATTTCCAGCAGAAGTCTGGGCATCCACCTTTTGCGGGAAGAGACACAGCCAGTGGGGGACGTGTATGCACCAGGGGTCAGCGGTGGGTGACCTGACCAGCTGATCAGAGCCTGGAATACAGAAGGGGACCAGGCACACAGACGGATCTGGGGAGTGGGCCCCAAGCCTGAAGACGTTCACCATATGACTGACACGTAGGGTGTGTGCTGTGGGAGGGAGAATCAGTAACCGAGGAAACCAAGGACTTGACCTTTCATGTGAGCCCACACGGACTCAGGGAGCTCCTTTGGGGACGAGTGACGGAATAGCCACCAGAGGCCCCGGCGAGAAGCAGGCCCAGAGAGGGTGTGCAGCAGTGGGGCCCAGGCAGGCCAAGTGAGACCCTCCCTAAACCGCAAGCCCCGGTGCTACCTGTCAGATGTGCACACGGGAGAAGGGAAGGCATAGAGCCACCTGACTCCTGGAGACGCCCTTTGGAAATATGCTTCCCACCCCTCACAGCCCAGAGCTGCCAGAGAAGGAGTCCTTCTGTAGGGTGGGGGGTGGACTAGAGACCCGGAGTGGCCTCCCTCCTCAGGGAGCGTCTGGTAGACGAAACGCATACCCCAAGGGCCTGGTCCAGCTCCCAAACCTCCCGCTGATTTGGTCCAGGTTTTGCCGTCTATCATGGTCCGGCTTCTCCCTCTGGATAATTCGGATTCAAATATGGTTTCTCCCTGTCATTCAGGTCAAAGTGTTTTCAAATTACCATTGTAGTTCCTACATACTGCACGGAATATTTAAACGTGTTTTGCTTGATATCCCAACGTGTGGTATGTTTTGTTTGTCCCGCCTGGAGACTTCTAGATGAACCACACTGTGGACGGAAAACATATTCCACAGGATTGCAACCCTTTGAAATATGCTCACGGGTACCTTGTGGCCCAGGACGTGGTCTGTCTGGGTGTTTCGTGCGCCCACGGAAAGAGTGTGCATCCCACACTCGGAACACAGTACATGTATGTGTCAGTGCATTTGCCGAGTTGCTTAAATCTACTGTGGATTAATTGCTTTATTGCTGCTCATTCTAGGGCTTGTTAGACGAATACATTAAACCTTAGGTGATTGTTGTATCAGGCCCTGAAAGCTGACCTCCAGGGTTAGAACCAATTCTGCCGCTCGGAGTCCGCCAACGTAGTCACGCAGGTTTTCCAGAGTCACTTAAAACCCGAGTAAAGTATGTGTTGGTGACAAAGACCTAGGATTTCACCGCTGATTGAAATACACAAGTAAAACACACCTCCTTTTCTTACCGTGCTACTGAGACTGCACATGGCTAATCTCTGCTTTCGTTTTGAAACAAAAGTTGTGACCGTCGAAGTTTTCTATCAAACGAAAATGGCTGCAAAGCCACCCGCCCTCTCTGAGGCTGTGCGTTGCGGGGATGCCGAAGCACCCCCTGCACTCAGCTCAACACCATCCCGCGTCTCCTTCCAAGGCCCTCGTGGCCTCTGATTCTTCACAGTGATGTGCTCCTTACCTGGGTCAGGAGAGACAGGGAGTGGCCGGCTCTGGGCCCCTAGCCAGCTTTTGGATCCTGAACAAATTGCTTGCTCTCTCTGGGGTCAAAGCTTTTTTTTTTTTTTTTTTTTTTTTTTTTTTTTAGTGAAATGGATTGTTTTTGCATTAGATCAGTGTTTTTCAGTCTTTCTGTTTTTTCTTTCCCCCTTTCTGCGAACTACCTAAGAAAAGATTTTAGGACACAGGTGCTGGATATCACGTGGGCACTAAGATCACCTGGGGGCCACCTCGGAGCTGGCGATTCTGTCACTGATCTCTGATAGGGACAGTGAGGTTCCCCACATCCAAGTAAACCACTTTAAAAAGAGCAGAACCCTACAATCTGAGAGAACTCCAGCCTCTCCCTTGCTCCCAGTTTAACCAGAGCAACTCTGTTTTTGTATTTTCAAAATGTTGGCTTTGGCGTAATGTTTCATTGGAGAATACAGTTCCATTTCGTACATGCATGAAAGCCAATGGGATGACGAATGTGAACCTCCGACCCACGGCTGGCATAAAGGAAGCACTCCCCAACGTATACAGTATTTGTATACATAATTTTTGGAGAACAGGTGTGATTAGGTAACTTTAAAAATCTCTAATTGTAGGGGCCCCTGGGCGGCTCTGTCGGTGAAGCGTCCGACTTCGGCTCAGGTCATGATCTCGCGGTTCGTGGGTTCAAGTCCCGCGTCGGGCTCTGTGCTGACAGCTCGGAGCCCGGAGCCCGCTTCGGATTCCGTGTCTCCCTCTCTCTCTGCCCCTCCCCCACCTGCACTCTCTCTCTCCCTCAAAATAAATAATAATCGTTGCAAAATATCTCTAATTGTAGGCTGCTTTGGTCACGCTGACTCCTTCTCATCTTATTCCACATGTTCCACGTTATGTCCAAGCTTGTATGTGAACAACTTCTGCCAGAACAAATGGCTCAAGTCATCACAATGGCGCAGATGTAACTTTGGGGGTTGTCCGAGGGCAACGTGGTCTTGTCGGGCCCCATATGGTCACAAATCCTGGCCACAGTTCTACGGAACAACAAGATATCAAACGCCTAGTAACCCTAGCCTGCACCCCAGCAGATTTCTGTGGTACGGACCGAAGGCAGCATGTGACGGACGGGGTCAATACCACGCCCCGCGATCAGCAGGATGTCCTGGAGGGGAACCTTCACTGGGGAGTTCAACCACCACCAACGTGTCCCCAGACCAATGGGTTATTTTTCTGACTCATTCACTTCATTACTTGTAAATATCACATTTGTTCTCGTTAACTTCCAGGAGGGATGGATGGGGTAAAAATGATGTAATTTGTGCCTAAGAGATTTATAAATTTTAAATAAACTAAAAACACCAAAAGGAATTGATAATAAACTTCAAGCACACTTTAGCTCACACACCCAGACTCTTCAAAGTGCTCGGACTTAATATCCTCGGGCAATAGAGCTGTCAAAATTAGGGATGACTTTAATGAGCACGTAGTAAATCCACAGTTACCATCAATCCCTTTGTCAATGAGCCAAGCAGGCGAGCGTTCGCTGTGGCCAGAGAGCGGGCAGCCCCAGGGAGTCATGCAAGAGGCACCAAGCAGTGAGACTACAGAGGTCCCCACCTCCAGCCCAACAGACTGAGGCTCCTGCCCGTGTCAAGTCCCGGCGTGCATCCAAAACTCCAAGTCAAATTTCTTAATCATCTTTTTCAAGCTTTGGGCAATTTTTTTTTTTTTTTTTTTACTTTGAAAACTTACATTGATTTAAGATACCATACATCCCTCTGGTAGGTCTTTAATCACTGGTTGCTTCCACTTGGAATTATATCTCATTTCCTTTGTCATTCCTACTTGGAGCTCCGCGAAACGAAATCACCTAGTTAATACTGAACAACTACCTACTGATTTGCTTTGAAAGAAACTGAATTTGCGTATTTCCTCACTGTTCGGTGAAAGAAAAACGAGTTGTGGTGAGTAATGATAGGTCAATATGTTTATAAGTCTCAGCTTTTCTCAGTGCAGGTAAGATGTTGCTCTCTTTTTTTTCCTTTCTCTATCGTGGGGAGGAAAAAAATTAATAATACAAAAAAAATCCCTATATTTTCGGTAGTAAATGGAACGTGTTTGAGCAGAAAGAGGAACTTCACTTCATTTGCTGCCTTGGGTGAGGTTATCTTAACGTGACAGACGACTTTTTTTTCCACATTTTTCATCTCAGCCATCCATCTATAAGAGGAAGGCATCATGTTTTATGTGGCAGAAGGCAGTAGGCACTTTGGTGAATTATCTCTGCAGAGGACCTCGCCTTCTCCTGGGAGCTCAGAGATTAGCGCCGAGGCTTCAACACGAATTCTGTCTCTCGGTCATTAAGCTGGAAGGCTGGGCTACCTCAGCAATTAAAAAGCTCAACCCGCTGGAGTCAGGCCGGGGCTAGCCAGACGGCTGGGAGCAGGAGGGCCGCTCCCGCCGTGAGGGGTTTTTCAAGTTGAACGTGAAAACATGCTTGGAGCCTCTGATCCCATCAGGTGGCTACTTGTCAAATACGTTCTGCCACCATTAGCGGCTTGGGGGGGATAATTTGTCTGCCCTTCAAAAAAAAATTAAGTGAGGACCCAGGGCTTCCCAGGCAGGAAGTGGCGGGCCGCAGCAGGACCGGTGCGTACGGTGGTCTGGACGGCGAAGACAAGATGAGCGAATGTCGCGAACGCCGCAGAAACCGCTTTGCTTTCCCCGCATGCAAGGCCAGACCGTCTTGACGATTTTCTCAAACTCGGCCATCTCGTTTCCAAACCCTGCAGTAGGTGTTGAACCTTCCTGATGTGGCAAGACATTGCCACGTTCTTCATTTGCTCTTAAAAACGGTACCGTCCAGGGGCGCCTGGGTGGCTTGGTCGGTTGGGCGTCTGGCTTCTGGTCAGGTCATGATCTCGAGGTTCCTGAGTTTGAGCCCCGCGTCCGGCTCTGTGCTGACAGCTCGGAGCCTGTAGCCTGCTTTGGACTCTGCGTCTCCCTCTCTCTCTGCCCCTTCCCCACCTGTGCTCTCTCTCTCTCTCTCTCAAATGTCAACATTAAAAAATGGTATTGTCCAAAGGAAATGGGCTATTAATTTGTTATCAAAAAGTCATCTCTTTGGTTCACCAAAGAATCCTTCTAGTAACTATGGCAAAACCATTCGAAAGAGCATATGATTTACCATAATACATAAACGAAGTTAAAACAGAGAAATGGCTGTGCCTGTGGATAATCCAGAAATATCTACTGATTCCTGTGTCAGGCAATGTGGGGAAAGTCAGATATATAAAATCCTCCCCACACGGTACTAACAAACACGTTTAGAGAAAAGGATGACCATAGGAACATAATACTAAGAATGTAGTAAATTCCAGAATGCTGCAATGATTTCCCAACAATCCACAGAGTTTATGGACGACCCAGAGGAGCGACAGGATTATCACAGGGCACGTGAGAATCTCTCCTTTGTCCTCCTTTTTAAAACTTGGGAGCTGACAAAGGTTCTGTCGATATGAGCCGCTCTGCTTAGCTGCCCAGAGTCCTGTGGATTTGCACCTGACTGTAGAGGAACGTGCAATCCAGCCGGAACTCCGTCAGTGGACGCATCCCGTACCTCCAGATAAAGGGGAGGACCGTGGAAGCAAAGCCACACAATGTGAGGAGCCACGGCCCACCCCCATTCATCTGTCTAAACAAGCAGCTCTTAGAAATCACCCCAATGTGATGAAAAAAGGCATTAATCTAGGGGCGCCTGGGGGCTCAGCCGGTGGAGCATCCAACTTCGGCTCAGGTCACGATCCTGCAGTTTGTGGGTTCGAGCCCCGTGCCGGGCTCTGTGCTGACAGCTCGGAGCCTGGAGCCTGCTTCGGATTCTGTGTCTCCCTCTTTCTGCCCCTCCCCTACTCACACTCTGTCCTCTCTCTCAAAAACAGAAAATGAACATTAATTAAAAAACAAAAAAAAGGCATTAATCTAGATCACCACTGATAGAGCACCGAAGCTGCAACCAAACGAATGGACTCACGGGAAGGGCCGGAGCGAGAATACGGTTACCACCTGCCTGGCACATCTAAGCGCTCCTCTGAAGAATGAAACAGGGCTCTATTTTAATCACTTAATTAAAGGAGTGGCATTTCACAGTGATGTCTATAGGCAGCACAGGGAGTAGTTTTCAACCCCGGTGAGTTTCTCCAAGAGTACTAAATGTGAAGGATCGCTTCCCTAACATATGCAAATCCTCTTTTCCCTCACTCCGTTTTGTTTACCGAGGTGCAATGATTACAGATGATGGGGGCCCATCAGTCACGCTTCCAGCGAGCATTCACCAGGCCCCGGGAGAAAAACGTTGGCATTGGATATGCAATCATCGGCCACGATCTTTGTTCTCGGTGAACACGCCCACGCAGGGTCGCCTCTCACAGATGCCTCCGTAGAGAAGGTGACTGCTGCCTAGAATGGGGTCCTGGTGAGGAGGGGAGAGATACGACACTGAATTTCCTACTTGAAACGTTCCGCTATTTGCGCCCTGGCACACCCAGCGTACAAACCACCGCACAACCTCAGTGGTGCCCAGCACTTAGCACTTACTTTCCCAGACGCCTGCAGATGGGCTGGGCTTGGTTGGGCTCGGTAGGGCTGATGGGGTGGCCGGTTGCAGTCGTTCAGCCCCGTGTCCCCCTCTCTCCTTCCTGGCATCATGGGCGGGCCGGGGCGTGTTCTTCTCGCAGTGAGGGCTCAGGGCCCGGGGAACATAGGACTCCAAGGTCTGGAGGGGGCAGACTGGGGTTTCCCCTCATTCTACCGACCACGGGCAGTCACATGGCTGGGGGAGTCACGTGATGCGGAAATACACTCTACCCCTTTTGTGCCAGGTGGAAAGTCCCACAGAAAAGGCAGGGGTTCAGGGGAGGGGAGAAACGGGCCAAGCCCGCTGTCTTTGTGGTCAGCTTCCCGAATCAGACAGCAGCACCTGGTCACAACCTCCTCCGGCACATTTACACCTGTATCACCAACCAGCGGCCAAGCCGTAGCACCGACGACAATCTGTTGACACAGAGCACGGACGGCGGCATTACAGCAACGCAGAACAGCTCTCTCGGGACACAGACGTGTGAGCCACGGCCAGGCCTGGCGAGCAGAGAGCGCAGTGAACTAACACGGGCTCATGACACGATCCCTGTGGAAAATGCAGGTTTGAAGCGCCTCTTAAACAAAAGCCGACGCTGACGTCATTCGCTCTCGGCTCCTGGGTCACGAAACCAAGGGCGTTTTCATCAGCATCGACATTAGGCGCCCATCTGTTAGAACAATCCCATGCGCTGGACGCGCCGGCCCGGGAGCACCCAGCCGAGGTTCTGCCAGGTGCGTGTGGTCTAAGGGTGACAGCATTTTCCTCAGCTGCTCTCAAATGCCAACGTGTCTCCTACATACTCGTCTTCAGATGGAAAGAGTTAAAAACCCCCGGACCCTTTCTGCCGTGTCTAAATTCCCAACAAAATTGCATATATTTTCCATTCCAGGGCGGGCTGTTTTATTCCTAAGCCAACACGTGCGAGAGAGGGTCTTAAACGTTCAGGAGGACTTTACCTTCCCTTTTCTTTGCATCACCAGCATGACTACCCTCAGCAGCGTGAGAAGATTTCTCTGAAATTACACTGTTTTGTCGGATTGTCCAAGGGAACGCCCGGATGGCAGGAGGCCTTTAGCACACTGAGCATCATGTCAAGGGCGGGGGACATTTGAGGCTCTATCTTCTGTCCTCAGCTAACTGGCCTTGGGGACAGATCCACGCTTGGACCACGGCGTATGGGAAAAGGCAATGCACATGCCGGACAGGGACACCCATCCCCCCAGCACGGCCAGTCTGGCGTGGACGGAGCGCCTTCACTTTCCTCTGCCAAAAATCAGGTGGGGCCACTGCTCAACCTGTATGTTGCCAGAGGGCTTGCTTTTCTGTTTCAGTCTCCTTAGAAAAAGGTGGGAGGCTCTCGAACGGCTCCCCACTGTCGATATGTCCACCTAAAACTGCTGGCCACTTCCCCAAGATGTCACGACAGATGTCCCCAGGCTGAGAAGGAAGGGCTGTGCTTCCTAAACCAACAGCACCATGGAGGAAAGTTCAACCTCAGAAGTGAAGACGACTGTCCCCAAACCTTTTTCTGCTCCTTTTTTAAATTTTTTTCATGTTTTTATTTATTTTTGAAGGAGAGAGAGAGAGAGCATGAGCAGGGGAGGGGCAGAGAGAGAGGGAGACAACAGAATCTGAAGCAGGCTCCAGGCTCTAAGCTGTCAGCACAGAGCCCGATACGGGGCTCGAACTCACAGACGGTGAGATCATGACCTGAGCTGAAGTCGGTCGCTCAACCAACTGAGCCACCCAGCCGCCCGTTTGCTTCGCTTTTTAAATTAAAAATGTATACAGGGGCTGGAAGCCCAGAGAGTCTGAGACAGCAGAACACGCTGTTAAAATTCCACTTTCTGAACAGACCACCATAAAAAGTATTAGCAGCAAGAAAAGTACTCTAATTCCAAATTCATTAATAACTAGCAATGAGTGATCTCAAGTAATACCATTTTCCCTGTGTTTTATTATCTTTCTCAAAAAGTGAATAATAATAAACTCCTTGATCTCTTCAAAACATTTTTATCTAAGATTACGTTATTACCTTTTTTTAATATGAAATTTATTGTCAAATTGGTTTCCATACAACACCCAGTGCTCATCCCAACAGGTGCCCTCCTCAGTACCCTTCACCCACCCTCCGCTCCCTCCCACCTCCCATCAACTCTCAGATTGCTCTCCGTTTTTAAGAGTCTCTTATGTCTAGAGAGGGAGGGAGCCAAAACGTTATTACTTTTTAAAACGCTTTTTTAAATGGCTTGATGATGATCCTTACCAAAGTGGCAGAAGGCAATGAGGAAAGCTGAAAAGTAAAAGGAAAGGAGGGAGAAGAAACACCGAGAATGTCGTCCTCTTTCTCATCAGCAGCTGCACATGGGCTTGTCAGTCCCGAGCACTGATATCTTCTGTTAGTTACAAGAAATAAAAGAAGTGTGATCGGTACATTTGTGGAAGAACACGGGCGACACTGCCATTAAATTACCGCACTATCACGGAATTCACCAAAAAAGTCTCCGGACTCCCCGTGACTTGCTGTGGCTCTGGCAGACCGCTCCCACCGCAGAACGCGGCACCCACCATCAAACACCGCATCAGAGCGTCTAAAGAGTTGATGCCTAGCAGTGTGGATGGATGTGAACTCAGCACAAATAAGAATCTTCGGAGCAAAAAGGACCCACGAGGGAGAGACTGACAGACCGGTTCCTGCGGTTCTGACAAGTGTGGAAGGGAGGCGGGTGCGTTTCTGCTTGCGCACGTAGCCAACGGTAGGTTGCAATATGGGCTTCTTCAAAGCAAATCGCAAAATTACATAAGCTGAATTACATAAAATGAGTTTGGGGCCAATTATGCTAATTCAGGCAAGACGAGTGATCTTAATGCGTCTGTTAGGCTCAACGTCCAGGTGACTTCAGGCCAATCCGTTCCATACTGAGAGTTGGCCTAAATGCATAAAAAGGAGGGACAGGCATATTTTACTTCCTCAGGGGGCAGTGCACATATGCAGTCTACTTCTGCTGCTCCTAATGCCCTTGGCTTCACTGTTGTTTTTCAGTTTTTCATTGAGGGAAGTGAGGCAGAGGAGAGTGGTGTGTAACCCTGAAGGCAGCCTGCCTCACATGCGTCCCCTTAGCAGACACAGGCAAGGCTCCGAACACCGACCCCCCGAACGCCGGCCCGGCAGCTCTGAGACCATGGGCCACAGGGTGAATGGCCAGGGTTTGTGCCGTCTCAAGTTTTGGGGACCCACTCGCAGAGTGCACGAGTAGCTGATGCGCTGACATCGAAAGGAAGCCCAGGGAAGGAGCCATCACAGGTATTCTAACAGGAAAACACAGTGACGTCGGACGGCATGGGACCAAAAGACACTCTCAGACGAGCTGTAAATCTATTGTCACCAGAGAGATTCGGGCTGAAGGAAGGGAGCAGGGAGAGAGAAATACTGACACAGAGAGCGAACTCTGCTCCGGTTTTCCGTGCCTGAGGAGGTAACACCGTTTGCACGTTTGAACAATAGGGTGTGGGAGTTTTTGTCACATGGCTGGGAATGGACATAGTTACCATTGTGCACTCTGGAATGTGCCCACGTGTCCCTACAGGAACTTAGGAGTTTTTACATGTTTTTTAAACTTAAAAAAATTTTTTTATATTTATTTATGAGAGAGAGAGAGAGAGAGAGATCCAGAGCATGAGCAGGGGAAGGGACAGAGAGAGAAGGAGACACAGAATCTGAAGCAGGCTCCAGGCTCTGAGCTGTCAGCACAGAGCCCGATGCGGGGCTTGAACCCAGGGACCATGAGATCATGACCTGAGCCGAAGTCAGACGCTTAACCAACTGAGCCACCCAGGCGCCCCAACGGTTTTTAAATGAAAGCTAAAACCTTTTTTAGACAGTTTACAGGTCTGTCATCTTTCTCTCTTTGAATCAAGAAAGAACACTTAATGTTTGTCTTTTTTGTTTTCTTTTTAACACTTGAGTGTTGGTGGGGATCCAATGTTTATTCTTGTATTAATTTTTTTTTCACAATTCAAAACTTCACCACTTAACTTCTTTCTTTTTTTGCTAATTTTTAACTTCTTTCTTTTAAAAAGAAACATACTTGATCAAAACTATTGGTTTTATGATTTCTTAAAGCCTCGTCGTTTACAAAAGATATTCCATTTTATATTTAAAATAATAGAAAAGACACAAGCCAGTGTCTTCTTGAATTATACACCAAAATCACACACTGTACTCATCAGGTGTTGTCTATTTCTTGCTTCTATTTTACTATGTAAAAATGGCCTACATATTCTTCTATAATCTACTTTATACAAGATCAATGTCCATATAACAATCTTTTTTTTTTTAGCTTTTATTTATTTATTTATTTATTTATTTATTTATTTATTTTGAGAGACAGAGGGAGACACAGAATCCCAAGCAGGCTCCACACTATCAGCACAGAGCCTGACACGGGGCTCAATCTCATGAACCATGAGATCGTGACCTCAGCTGAAACCAAGAGTCTGATGCTTGACCGACTGAGCCACCCAGGCATCCCCAAGATCAATGTCAATATAGAAATTTTATTTAAAAACCTGTCTACTTTTTCCTTAAAGTATGTTTTGTTCTCCTTCTCAACAAAAATCTGTTTTTTTCACAGTGTTTCTGCTTTCATTTTCTTCCCTAAGAAGCAAGGGTAATGGAACAACTGACAGAAATTTTACACACACTTCTGGGGTGTCTGGGGGCTCGCTCGGTTAAGCACCCGACTCTTGGTTTTGGCTCAGGTTATGATCCCACGGTGGTGAGATCCGGCCGTATGTTGGGCTCTGCGCTGACAGAGTGGAGCCTGCTTGGGATCCTCTCTCTCCTTCTCTCTCTTTCTCTCTGCCCCTCCCTGCCCGCGCTCTCTCTTTCTGTCTCTAAATAAATAAACGTTAAAAACCATACTTCTGTTAAAACATGTAACTTGGCCTAATCAAGTAATTGGTAATCTCTACTCACCTATAATTTTACAAAATTAACTCTGATTCTGAAAGATTTCAAAACTCACCTGGGAGATGGGAGGTGGTGTCATGTTAAAACATACAATGCCACCACAAGCCCATTCTTGAATTCCCAATCTCTTTCCTCAGAGGATTCTTCTGAGTTTTTAATTTCCATAGCATCTGAAATACACTGATTTTGAACACTCACATCCACTCAGTATAGGGCAGTGGGGCTGCAGAACAATGGCCACCCTAACACGTACTGCCGACAAGACACCCTCCCTTCGGCACTGCTCGTTAGTGTCCCTTTGTCTCAGCGCAGCCATGGATCCTTCCGTAACAACGAAACTCCTGGCGGTTTCGGCAAACACTCCATTTCAATGTGGAGCTCTGCAAAATCTATTAACCTGTCTACAAGTGATATTAGTATCAGCATGTGTCATCAATTGTGGCGAAAAGCAGCTTTATTATTAATTGCAATTGGGTAGCATGCCTCTGAAGGCATGTGGCATCCCGGTTATGAAACATTCATCTCCAGACCCTGTGACACCTCTGATGGACGGTTTGTGCGTTTTGGATAATTTTCACTGGAGCGCAAGGGTAAGCTTTAACAGAAGCAACGGCCAGGACACGTAGTGTGTGGAGAGAAGCTGCGTGCCTTTTTGTCCCCAGTTCAGGTCTTCTGAGCAAAGGCTTGTTGGAATAGCTAATGTTTGCTTGTTAACCTAGAGATCATGAATCCTCTGAAAGATTTAAGATACGTCTCCTTTGGTGGGGACCTTCCAAGATAATATACCCACATATATTTCCCCCTTACTCATGGAGGCCATTAGCCTACTTTCCACAACGTGAAGTGATCTCTCTACAGAGGAAAGGGGGGATAGGTATGACAGCAGTCAAAACAAATAGCCGAAACCAAACAAAAAAACCCAGAGTGTGCAAATTTGGGCATTCCTTTCTTGTGGTGCCATCCAGTGCTGTCACAGGTAAACACCTGGCCCTCATCAGTGTGTCATATGGGAACGTCGTACGGGAAGCAGGGCAGGGAATCACTGTGGCCTCTGCTTTTTTCTGAGTGATATCTGGTGTCTTTCTCTGACCTCTTGCATCTTCTGGTAGTGTGTGGGTAGGAAATTGTGGCCGCTAACTTGTTAGATTGCGAGCAAGGTAAAACTTCAGACCCTCTGTGGTTTCCGACTCAATGCATTTACAAATAAATAAAACACAAACCCATCTAGAGCAAAGTATAGGAGCCATAGAATACCTAGGTCCAAAATAGTGATAAAATGACTTAAAGATTCGCTTCCGTTCCTTGACCAGAAACATCATACACAGTGCTCAGGCCACCAGAAGAGCGCAAGCGCGCCATTCAAGGTCTCTGTCCAGTTTCTGTCCTAGTTAGATCTGCGGCACCGCCTGCTGAGCAACTTGTCAAGCAAACGAAGAAACTCGAAGAAAGGGTCATGTTGCTTGGAGACGGAATTTTTGAGGTCGGGATCTAGAAATAGTAAATGCACCAAAGGAAGCAAAGCAAGAACCCGGGATATCTAAATTCAGATGTCAAGACGAATTTAAGATCAGAGGTCGCCAGCCTCAAGTGGCGTTAAGTCAGACGTGTAAGCCGCCCTAAGACACAGCCTGCAAAGGAAACGGCGACACAGAGGAACAACGAGGTGTAGATGTCCAGTGGCAGCTGGTGGAGACCGCCCCTTCCACGCTCCGGTCTCCTCAAGGTGGCGGCCAGCACCCCACACGCACCTGCTACCGTGGCTTGGACATCAGTGACCCACAGAGAGCACCTCTGAGCTCTACCGTTACCATTTGGAAAAGGCACTCAGCTCAGAATTTCCAAATCAGCCCAAATCTTATCCTGGTAAAAGGAGTAACTCTCTTGTAAGCACCACTATTATTATATAACATTAACCCCAAATCCAACAAAACCTTTGAAAGCATCTAGAAGAACACTGATACTCCCTCATGCAGCGTCCTCTTGAAAAGCATGCCACACGTCCTCTTCCAAATGCTTTTGTGCATGTATTTTACAAGACATTTGCTTTCATTTACAAGTTACTTTATAAAATTTGCTTATGAGATTAACTGGAACCTGAATCATTTATTTTTCTCAAGTCCGGGTGTTGAAAAAAGTATTGTGTAAGGAAATGAGTTTATTTTTAATCATGAAACAGAAGTTCAAACTCGGTGAACGTAATGGAAAAAGCCCAGTGACTTGCTCTGTCAGGCTTTTCCTTGAGATCTCAAACATCAATATATTTGTCCTTAATTTACCTCTACTGCTGGAACTTTCTGACGCTCCAGTTCTTCTGCATGAACAACTTTATTTTCTAGAAAAAAAGTAAGGTTGTGAAGTCTTTTCATATCATTGCCTTGGCAGCTGAATCCCGACTCTCCTATTGTTTTTTCAATTTCCTCACATTTCACATAAGCCATGGCTGGAGACAAGGACAGCGAATTTACTGTGGGCCACGTCCTATTTCAAGCGTTTTCTGTTTGTTTTGATGAGCGTCCCCCTTTGACAGATGACGAGTTTGGAGCATGAGAGCTGCCCTCTCTGTCACGTCCCCCACGAGGGCCACGCAGAACTGATTTCCACCAAGGTCAGCCCCCAGCCCCCAGCCCCCCCGCAGCTGCTCTGTCCTGCTCCACGCGGGTCACTTTCCCCAGTGCTTCCCAGCGACTGGCACGCTCACTAATGAACACACTGAAATTGTAAAAACAACAGGCAAAAATAAAAACAAAAGAAAACAAAACAAAAACAAAATAGAGGCAGATGTAAAATATGAAAAGTAATTTCACTCAACATTCTTCATTAATTTTTTTTAGGTTTCATTTGTTTATTTTGAGAGAGAGAGAGAGAGAGAGCAGGGGGGGGGGGGGGGAGAGAGAGAGAGAGAGAGAGAGAGAGAGAGAAACCCAAGCAGGCGTGCACTGCCAGCACAGAGTTCGACGGGAGGCTCAAACTCACGAAACATGAGATCATAACCTGACCCAAAATCAGGAGTCAGATACTTAAGCTGCTGAGCCACCGAGGTGCCCCAATTTCACTCCACATTTAAAATAATTCATGCCACTGGCAAAGTTTCCAAGGATCATGTCTTGAATAAGGAAGAGTTTTTAAAAGACAACCAATGTGGTCAAGCACCTGAACAAATTTGTACAATTAAAACTGCTTCTTATGTCTGAGTCTCAGGAGGGCCAACGCTTCTACTGTAAGAAGTCACTGGGATATGGCGAACCCCCACCAGCTCCCGATATTTTGTGTCGATGAATGGAGCCCATCACGCCCAGAGAGCCCCAGCCTCTCTCTTCCTTACTCACGTTTCCAATTTACCACTCATGATAAATCGCCCGACATCAATGGTGAATCTACCATTTTTGCCTCCTAAATGTCTTTCGAATTGTTCCGGATCTCTTCACGTCCAGCCCCACCATCTGCTAGAGAGTGCCTCATCCCATCCTGGCCGACCTCATATTTCTCCTACTTGTTCAACTGCCACCTGCTGCCACCATCCCGTTCTCCACACACCGCATCCAGAGCGATGGCTTTGAAGCACAAATCTGATGGTGTCGTCAATGGTTACAGTAATCCAACTGCTCTCTCCTAACTTAAACATAACAACAGAATTCCTAAACACGGCCTGTAGATCACATAGACCCAGTGCTATGTATATCTTTCTGGCTCCCTCAGCCCTCTTGAACAAAGTGGGCATCTATCTGGGCTCCAGACATACAGACGCACAGACGCTAGGTCCTAGGACCTCGGCAGGCTTCTTCCCTTGGTGGGCCTTTCCACTTGCTCGTCCTGACGGATAAAAGGCTCTTTCCTTCTTCTTTGCCTATTTACTTCTACATTGCCAGGAGACCTTAATCAATTCATACCAATGCAAGGTTGAAAATCGTGACCAAAATTAACCGATTTGGAAGACAGAATTTCGAAGTGTTACCAAAGACATACGTATCGAAATCCTCATGTCCCAATTACTCAAATGATGAATCATTGTGAAGTTCCAAGACAAAAACACATTTCTTTGCCCACTGTCAACATGAGCACAGGTTGACACTGCTTTATAAAGCAAATATAGTTCTGGTTTCAGAACTTGTACAAGAAAGCGAATGAAATACTGCATCACTTAAAATGATAAAGTATCACAAATTAAATGGAGTATCTGGCCAAAAACCTGTTGGGTTTATTCTGCAAATGGAAAGATGTTCCCTAGGAAATCTGTATTATTAGTCTTCTTGACAAACAAATAGTGACAAGTCCTACAAACACCCCAAAGGTATTCCAAAGTGAATATTTTTGGATGTGTTAAGCAAAAAAAATAATAGAAAGAAGTTTACATAGGTAGGATATTGGAGAAGCATACAGATAAAGGGGTATGACTGCAGAGGGAAAAAGAAAAGTGGCATGGTGGTTTTCCTACACTGTCAGAACTTGAACTTTGCCTTGGCGTCAGCAATGAACATATCATGTCATTAAATATCAGTGAAAAAGGGGGCAAGATAAATATGGTACCATAAGCAACTGTAATTTGAAATAATTCTTCAGAACTCTTTTGAAGATTATGTCTACTTTTTTTACAATATTTCTTTTTGTCCAACTTGCAATGACCATGAACTCCCTTAAATAAACTCTCTGATGGGAGGCACTATGCCTTCCCTTATCCCCAACATTACCTCAGACATCACTACAATATACTTAGTGGTTTATAAACACTTTGCACTCATTTTTAATTTCCCCTTTTTGCAGTTGCCAACCCTTTTACTCCTCTTCCTCCTCCTGCCTGAAAATCATGTACAAAAGTAAGCAAAATGACGAGGTTCTCAGCTCTTTATTTTCATTACACTGAACTGTAATTATTACACATGACCTTTTGTTTTGAACATGTCAGTAACGCTGCACAGATACTAACGTGTTCTATCTGCTGTGGAATGCTGGGCGTTGACCCAAAATGTTTTTTTCAGAGCAGCCGGATGTGAGTTTACAAAGTCAATAGCAAAAGTTTCATGAAATGCATTTGGCAACGGGTTGTTCTCCCTCTCTTATGAAATGATAGCATTGGCATTTGTGTGGCCACTTGGAAGCTGGGTTTTATGTCCTGAAGGCACCTCCATACGATGCTCTGAGAAGCCCTGTCACTGACAGGACGGTCATTTCTCGGGAGGAGGCCAAGACCCCTTTGGACTGGATGTTGGACGGATGCCTCAACGGGCCACGAAGACCAGAGAACTGGTCAAAGATGGCAGATGAGTGTACCTGTTTGTTTCCTTAGGAAGGACATCTAGTGTCGTTCTTGTTGCACTACCTGCCTCTCCCAGGTCACACCTGAGCAGTGACCACGCTTGGTTCTTTGTGGTACCCAGTGTGGGGCCCGGAGAGGCTGGACGCCATTTTTATCACACATCCCCCCCTCTTGGAAACTGTCTCACGCTTGTACTAGGTGAGACCTCAGTCCAGAGCTCGAGGAAGAACTATTTCTTGGACAACAATTTGAATTCAAACTTAAAAAAAGAATTTTAGAGTTTAAGTGCTAAAGATATATAATTATACCTAATTTGCATCATGAAAGGATAGGCACATCCATAGGAAACATATATTAGGAAGACAAATTATCCTACACGTCTTTCCATAATTTACCAGAACATCTGAGGTATGATCTCTGTCTAATAATAAGCATTTAATTCATCTAATGCTGTTCCATTTTTGCTGTAAGTATTCTGAAGTTTTTTTAAGTTATTTGCCTGAGACTCACAACTTGCAACATATTTAATTTTGTACATATTGACTTTATGTATGTTGTTTCCTGATGGCTTGTAGTCCTTCACTTGTAAGAAGTTTATTTATATATAAAGTGGAGTAAAATATGAAAATTGTTTGAGCCTTGTCTAGCACATCAAGGTTATGAAAAATTAGCCTCCCTACCAGTCACCTCACAGCCTATTTATAACAAAGGAGGACTTTGTTCTATTTGATTCGCTGAAATCCATCATTGCCATGAAAAGGTGGGACAAAACTAGATTAATTTTTGACCAAAGTAGCAAGCTATTTATTTTAGAATTGCTGAACTGTAACTATTTTACCACAGATAAAAATCAGAGTTGTGGGTTATACCATAGTATGATAGGCTAAATCAGAAGACACTGAGAAAAAAATGTTCAGAGAGAAAAATGCCTCGTCTCTGCCAGGACTCGAAAGAAATTCTAAATACATTCTAAGCATTTGGAACATTTAATAATGAAGGAAGAACGTGAGCCAAACTCACAGAAAACCACCGAGGGATAGTTCTAGAGCAGGAGTGTAATAACACCCATTCTAAAAGTCTGTTTTTCTAAATGAGCATTTTTGTTTCCTTGCAGTGGTGCTCAGAAGAGTCTATCAATATCAGAGTTCTCAAAGCACTGCGTTACTTTTAGTCAGTTAAATAATAATGCTGACAAATAAATATATTCTCTACTCTTATGGATTCTTTTCATGAATTAATTTAATGATCACAGACCCTACCGATCCATGGTATCATCATTCCAACGCCACATGTGAAGAATCGGAACTTGCAGAGGGATTACTCAAGATCGTGCAATACCTTACACCCACTTTCACGAACTGAAGGGGAGGGATACTTTAAAGAAGGCTGGAGCTTTGTGGGTTTGATGGAGACCTCAGGACAGGAAAGGACAGATATTCGGAGCACTCTGCAGGAAAGCAAGGGCAAACCTGAGGTAGACGTGGTCTTGCATATGGCGGTGCCCTACCTGCTGACTTTATGCCACCAGCTCTTTCCTTACATTCTTCCCCTGGTGGTGTCCCATCGGCCGGGCCCACTCATGCACCTGCCTGTATGGAGACACGGACATGGGAGGGCACGCATCTGTTCCCTTCAGCTATTCCAGTTGGAGGATTGTACCAGAAAGTACACAATCACCATCTACATACACTTATTTTTCCCCAAAAGAAAAATGGGGCACTAGTAGAAAAGGGGAGTGGATATTTCAGAACAAAAACATCCTCAAAAAAGAGCTCCCGATCATACGTTAACTCTGAAACATGAGTACACATATTATCTCTAATTCTCGTAACAACCACGCCTGACACGTCTTAGTGGGTTTTGGTTGTTGGAAAACACCACAACCTGGGCACTTCCCAGCCACGGGCACTGAGTTCTGGAGCCTGGGAGTTCAAGATCCAGGCACTGGCACATCTGGGGTCTGGTGAGAAGACAGCGTCTTCTCACTGTGTCCTCACACGGGGGGAGGGGCGATGGGGCTCTCTGGGGTCTCTGATCAGGACACTAATCTCATCACGTGGGCTCTACCCTCATGACCGCATCACCTCCGGGGGCCCCACCTCCTAACACCATCAGCTTGGGGATTAGCCTGCAACATACGAATTTGCACCAACATTCAGTCTACAGCAGCACATATTATTATCCGATTTTACAGATAAAAAAACTTTGCCTCGGGAGATGAGCAAATTTATTTAAAGGGTCACATCTAATCAGCAGCAGAGCTCAGTCAAATCGAGGACTATCTGAATCCTAATAATCAATGCTTTTTCCCCGATTGGATTGCAGATTTATCTCTCCCTCCCCACCCCCCACCATGTGTAATTTAAAGCAAAGCTATGCTCTTCCAAAAAAGAAAATATAAATGTGACATTGGCCCACATTAACATTATCCAGAGGTCTGTATCTTGTCACGCTACACAATGTAAGCCTGTAGCTATCTGTAGACAAAGAGCCTGGAATTAATTTATTCTTCAAGGAGTGTTCCTCCTTCCCCTGCCATACTGTTCTGTTTGCACCTCTAGGCACTTTCTTTGAATTCTTAGGAGCAAGACTTTCTAAGTCACTCAAGCTGACATCCTTCATGACCTGCCAAAGGCAAAAAAGTAAACACAGCTTTACTATTGAGGGGTTCTGACAATGTGCTTCTTGAGGAAAAGTGAAGCTGTTCATTATAGGAAAGTAAAAGCACGTCACTTTTTGTAGGAAAAAAATTCCCTCAGAAAAAAGACAGTAAAAATGCAATGTGGGCAATTCCATTTTAGAAATTTCCAACTTGACCGACTGGCCATTGTTTAGAATTAAGAGGCATAATAAAGACATGTTTTCAGTGGTAGGACACGGGATCAAATGTTTACCCTGGCTTTGAAGTGAAATCCCTTTCTAATGGACTTGAAAACAAAGAAAAGTGATCATGGCTTGGATTATGATAAACACGTCTTCTCAGAAACACAGAATTTAATTCTTCACCGCAACACAAAATTTTACAAAATATGTTCTTGTAGATTTTTATCTTTCTAATTTTTTTTTATTCTAGAGAGAGTGAGAAGGGAGGGACAGAAGGAGAGAGAGAATCTCAAGCAGGCTCCATGATCAGCGCAGAGCCTGATAAAGGGCTCGAACCCACAACCCTGGGGTCAAGAGTTGGACGCTCAACCAACTGAGCCCCCCAGGCGTCCCTGTTCTGGCAGACTTTGAAATGTAACTTCAGTAAATAAGTTCTATGTCCATGATTTTCTGATTTTGAGAACACGTACTGCTCAAAGAGTCTAGCTATTCTGCCATGAGTTTCCTAGACAGTAGTGTCAGGGGGTGAGGGATAAATCACCTGGTTTAGAAGTAAACAATTATTTTCAAAAGCAGCTAGTAGACTTTGTTTATTTTTAAGTAAGATTTTATTTTCAGAACAGTTGTAGATTTACACAAAAATTGAGAAAAGGGTACAGTGTTCCCACTTACCTGCACGGCGGTCTCTCCTTTATTGACATCCTACGCGAGGATGATGCCTTTGTGACAATAATACGTCAACATGGATGCATTATTGTCCACCAAAGTCCATCCTTTATTGAGACACCTATAGTTTTCTCCCACCGTCCTTGTTCTGTTCCAGGATCCCACCCAGGACACCGCATTCCTTCTAAGTCACGTCTCCTAAGGCTCCTCTTGGCTGTGACAGTTCCTCAGACTTTGCCTGTTTTTGATGACCGATACAGTGCTGAAGAGTAAGAGGGATTTTGAACCTCTTCCCTCTGTTGCAATTTGCCTACATTATTTCCTCAGGAGCAAAATGGGTTTTGTTTTGTTCTTCTCTTGGGGGAGAAAGACCACACAGATCAAGTGCCGTGTTCATCACATTTTATCTGGGGCACCCACCACCACCATGGTTTATCACGGCTGCTGCCCCTGACCGCCTAGCTGCACTAGCCTGTCGACCTTCTCCATCAGAAGGTCACTCTCCCCCCACCCTCTCACTATATTTTACTCTTTGGAAGACGTCACTGTACATAGCTCACACTTGAGGGGTGAGAACTTAACGTTCTCCCTCTCTGAGAGCAGAATATTTGGCTTTTATTTTTGCATGGGAAATTTACTCTCTTATCCCCTATTTATTCAACCATTTATATCACTTTGGACATGATTTCATACTTTGGATTATAAATCAGTATCACTTTAATTATCTTGTTGCTCCAAATGTTTCTGTATTGGACACTGGGAGCTCCTTCCGTTGACTTCTTGTCCGCACGACGTGTCCCATCACGTGTTAGTGTATGTTTAGCCCTTCCCAACTTTCTGTCACAAGATCCTCCAAGTGCATCTATGTGTTTGATTTCTTAACACAGGAGCCTACTTAACATCACCTCATGTATGAGACCCATTTTATTGGAGAAAAAAGTGCAACCCTGGTCACGTGACCATGAAATCCACTAGTACTACCATCTATCAAAACACTTGTGCCATGGCTGTAAGACTTTTGGAAAGAGGAAAGGCAGCCTCAATGTTCAGAAACGCCACTGCTCCCGTACGGCAAGAGGCCCAAGCACTGTTCTGCAAGATGCACTACGCATTTTGAACCAATGGCTATTATATTATGTCATGCCCGATAGTTAGAAGATACGGTGATGGTAGAAGGAGGCACAGCCTCTCTCATTACACTTGCAGTGATCTGTTGAGAAATCTGAGATTCCTATTCCTACAACATGAAGCTCTCCGATGGATGAGGTTCTCTGGGTCCTGCGGTGGGAATGAGCTCTTCAAGCAGAAGACATGATAGGTGCTGCACAAAACCCAAATCCGACTGCTGACAAGTTATATGAGGCAGGTGTGTGCAGGCACAGCGTGTGTTCAAGTTCCACTTATTAAAATTATTTGGCCATTTGGTAGAAGTACAAAATGTGCAACCACTGGACACATCAGCCACGAGTTCGTGTTTGGTCTGTCTTGAGCTTGGCCACACATATTTCCTAAATACCCTATGTTTTGTGTCATTACTGAATGGCCAAGTGCCTTCAGTTTCTCTGCCTATAATAACTTATGATTCATTGATAAGGCATTTTTAAAGTAAGATTGAAAAAAATATCATCTGCAAAACACTCTCTTCAAATATTGAGAAAAAACCAAATGGATTAAAGACATCTACATTTAGTCCTCGGGGTGATGGGGCAGGAGTCTGAAGTCTGTGATCTCTTGTTTTTACTTTTGGCTAATTAAACCACAGAAAACATTGAGTCTCCCAAAACTATAAACACTCTTATTGCTATAGCAACAAGGGTAACTGACCTCATTAATCACAAAAAGATGGCCTTTCTGCTACATTATGGGTGCAGGAAGGAATGCATCTAGATCTCAAGGGATCCCCTAGGATCCCTACTCTGCGTGCCCCTACTGCCCGAGATATCTGCCAAAGGACAATTTCAACTATCACAGACTGACCTGGCCCATAGGTAGGGAGTCACAGCTTGTGGGATAAAGTTCTAATTCAGCCCACTGAGCAAGTGATCCAGACCAGCACAACCGCTACCTGAGAGCAGGGCATCTAGGACAGTGTAGTGGAAATGATGACGACCATAAATCATGGCGGGAATTATTGTGTGTATTTTGTCACACTGGTCTTTCTGCTGTCGTTTTGTTTTTGGTTTGTTTTTGTTTTTGTTTTTGTTTTTAATCCATGACTTTCATCTCCTTAAAGAATCAGTAATAAGACAGAGTGGATAAAATATGGAGCAAGCCCCGGTCTTGGCAATGCAGTGCGTGACTTCAGCCGTCTCTACTGATGTTGGCCCGTATGTCTTTAGACTTCATCGTGCCTGTGCGAGCTGTTGGCTCCGATCTTCTATGAGCACCTGCAACCCTGCCTGAGGGGCGTCTCTGGCTGCAGAAAATCCTTGTTCTGCCAAGAGTTCCGGAGTGTCATAGCCCTAAGAAGCAGTCCTAGCAGATGGGAGTTAATAGAAAATTACTTCCTCTCCCTTTGCCCCATGATAAGCCTCCACTGGGGTTCACAGACGATGTGCAGGGACACAGAGGCCTCTCTTGGGGTTCTGGAAATGATCTGTACCATGATCTGGCAGCTGGCTACTTGAGTTTATATGTAGGACCAATCCGTCTAGTTGCACAATTAAGATATTTGCACATCACCGCATGTATGTCATACCTAATAAGTTTAAATTAAAAAAATAGAGAGATAGGCTTCCAATTCACAATAGTGACTGAACTCAAAGACCATTCTCCCAACCTTTGTGTAATTCCATGGAAGTCAATGTACAGAAAATAAACAGACACAATTATAACTGCAGACAGAACTGAAGTGTCTGCTTCTGCCAGGCAGAAGGTGATTGGCATCACGCTGGGAATGAGATGTGATAGAAGACGAACACTCAGCTCAGAATATACTTCACGAGATCGTCGATGGAGGCGGTTACCAAGCACCCTGACAGAACATGGGGTAAATTCCCAAGAAATGTCAGGAGTCACACAGGATCACGTTGGGAGTCCCGTTGATCGGCTAGAAGAATTCTCAAAAATATGGGAATAATTAAGCTTTGCGCAGAGATATTACTTACTGTTATGTGTGCATCTTCCACATATGTTAAATGGTCTTCTGCGACTACAGAGTTCTTAAAAGAGCAGATGACTTTTGAAGCCCATCATGATACATCTTCAATCCTGACACGTCCTGTGGGTTCCATGTGATTGCTGTGCACAGTGGTGGATGGCAATTGCCAATGAACACTTTTTACAATGTGCATCGTATTTATCTCATGTTGTTGTCACTCAACACCTGCCTTCAGTTTTAGCGCACTGCTACCCAAAGAGCTGATTAGGGAAATCACTGTGGATTTATCCTGTATAGTAAGTGACAGTGCTGTTGTATTGAGAATGTCAGATTATTTTACACGCACTTTATGGCAAGATTAGCTAAGCTTCTACTCACTCATCCCCTATTTTAAGAGCAGTTAACCCATAATTTTCTGGCTTCCTGTGCCCCTCTGGATGCATTTCACAGGCTTCCTCATGTATCAAGCACATGGGAACATGAGTAGGGCAGCTGTCAAAGAGTCCAGGGTAGAGTGCGGGGCGGCTATCACCAGTGAGTGACTCATGAGATTTAATTGAAAGTTCAGAGTCAGATCTTTTTCCATAGTAGAAACTGAAACTACAAGGTAGAAATCTATTATGCCCAGCTTTACACTTCTTATACTCCAAACTTATTTTAATGAAATTTAAAACATGTTGTTCAAATTAAAAATAAAATAAAATGGAGCAAATTCTAAACCAGAAAAGGTCTCAGGACATTTGGCAGAAGTGAGGATGTATGACCATCCTAGAGCATAAACGTATTTAGAATTACAGAGGCAGGAAACGAAGACTCACCAAGAAATTGTGGAAAGAAGTTCCTCTTTAGAACAGAACCAATAAAAGATAGCGTGTGTGTTTTTGGACTCATTAAACATTCTCATGTTTCCCTATACACAAAGTGTGTGTGTTTGTGTCTGTCTGTCTGTCCACCCAAGTATCCACCCAGCGTCTATTATCTGCACAATATAGATGTAGCTATCTACAGCTATCTACATCTATATTGTGCAGATAATATATTGACCAGGTACAGACAAACAGACAGACGGAAGTAGTTATATAATAGATCTACTAGACAAGTAGCTAAATAGAGGATAGAAAGATGATGTAGGTGTAGATGCAGAAACAGGAGACACACCCATGGTTAGGCTGAAATAACAAGACCACAGTTGACTACTGTTTGGTAAGTTAGCCAGTTATCTGGGTGCTGGATTACGACATTTTAATTGGGGCGAGAAGACCACTGAAAGGAGTTCTGAGGGGGCACCTGGTTGTATTAGGCTTCCTCTGCCATGTCCCCTCATCATGTGTCATGCAGAGTGGCCCTATTCTCACATGACCCGCATTGTGTCCTACGAAGCTGCATCCTGCTCCAGGACTAAGAGTAGTTCACTGTTCTTTCATTCTTCATAAGCAAAGTCAAATGTGTTTATAATTTTTAGCTGGTTTTGGGGTCAAAACTTTATTATCCTCAGAGATCTCCTGTGCCAGACATAAATATCTTGGTAGGGAAGAAAGAAAAACTCTTTTCAAAAAAGTTAAAGTAATAGATACTATTATTATTACAGTGTAATGAATCCATTTATTAATGATATTAAATTCAGGCACATCAAAATTAATAACGTCTAAAAATCACTTAGGGCAGCATTCAAATATTGATGTTCTGGGATGTTTTATGTTCTTCATTAGTAAAGGTTGTAATGAAGATTGGAAATACTCATTTACTTTAAGAAAACTTCAAAGTTAATAAAATATGAAACCAGAATATGTACTTCTTGGGTAAACTAGAATTTAAATGGAAAAGAAATACATAATATTTAATATATATGTTTATATATTACAATATATATCTCTCAATTTCAGTGTCAGTCTAAACTTAATTATATTCATTTTACACAGGAAAATTTTCTTTGTATCAATACAGACAACCAGGCAAACGTATGGCAATATTGGCTTGCTTCTCAGTGTTATTAAAAATAAGTTATCACCGGGGCGCCTGGGTGGCGCAGTCGGTTAAGCGTCCGACTTCAGCCAGGTCACGATCTCACGGTCCGTGAGTTCGAGCCCCGCGTCAGGCTCTGGGCTGATGGCTCGGAGCCTGGAGCCTGCTTCCGATTCTGTGTCTCCCTCTCTCTCTGCCCCTCCCCCGTTCATGCTCTGTCTCTCTCTGTCCCAAAAATAATAAAAATAAGTTATCACCAATACAAACACGAAGTATGATTGACCAAAAAGACCAAATAAAAGAAAAAATAGGAGAAAAACCTTATTTCAGAATGGACCTAACCACGGTAAAAACAAAAAATAAAAATAAATCCTTCATGTTAATCCAAAATTTTTATTTGACCAATAACTGTTGGTTTTAATTGGAAGAATTTTGAGCAATCATACAGTGGGTATAGGTTATATACTGCAATACTTATTTTATTTCCAATAGTTACTCTGAAGAATTATCAGCAACAGATTGCAATTTCTAGCCATGGACAGAGAGAAAGGGACTTGATTACATTTTTATTCACTTTTTGACTCAAGAGAAGATATCCAGCATATATCCAGTTGTCATTAGACGCCATCTTAAAAATACAGACCCTCACTTATTATCTGCATTATAAAATTTTAAGTGTGGCAAATAAAAAAGCAAAAAAAAAAAAAAGAAAGAAAGAAAAAGAAATTCTCAAAGTAAAAGCAAAACAAAACAAACAAAAAACAAATAAGCCACCCCTCGCAGACACACACACACTAGCAGTAGGTGCCCACCAGGTAAGGACAATACAGAACATTGCCACTAGAAATATGGACAAAGAGATGCCCGGTTGGTGAACGCGGAATTAGGAGGAACTTTACTTTTCTAGGAGAAATCAAATGCCTCCGATTGCAGACAGTCATCACCAACTTCTGTCAGTTTCCCCGCGGCCCCTGGCTCAGGACTCGCCGCTGCCTGTGGCTACGACAGAAACAATTTCAAAAAGGACAAAGCAAAGCAAGCATCCAAAGGTGGGGAGATTGGCTGTTTTAAAAGATTTTAATACTACTTCTCCAGCTCTTAACGTAATTGTAGCATTACCATTCATGCCTCTATAGTTAAGCAAATGTCACATTTGTATTGGGCTCCTTTTTAAAGCCCAATGGGGCGTTTTATCTTCCCTAATGTGGTGCCGCTATAATGCCTATTATTCATTACTGTTAATACTTACAGAAAATCCATGTTGTACCAGATCAGAAGGTGTTATGAGAGAGCGAATCGCATTAACCATCCCTTGATAAAATTTTGCCAAATAGCAGAGAATTGTGTGTTTTATAAATGACAGCTCCTAACACGGAACCATAGACCAGGTGGATCCAGCCAAACGAAATGGGATGGGAAACCAGTCCAACTTTTAACTTCGGAGTTCACTCAGATATGTAGTAGAAGACCAGGTCTGATGAGTTTGCCATAATTACAGGAAAACACTAACTGAATTCTTAATAATGGAATAATCTCACTCAAATACTGTAAATATATCTTGTCTCTTCTTTCCCCCCAGGTCCCTCCAACTGCTGTTGGTAATATTTTCAATTACTGTATGCGTACGAATGCCAGGAAAACACGAGGTTCCGTCACATGAGTATACAGTAACCACATGGGGAGGAGGTGGACACGTTCAGTCATGGAACAGGAAATCGTGGGCCCAGTCCGGAACTCATTCCAGGTACGCAGAATGAAAGCACTCCAAATTTTACGGTCTCAGCATACACTTCGAGAAACAGTCATCAAAAGTAAAGATGACAGAACGGGGGCACTCTGTGAGACCTCTACATTCTCCTGTCCTAACATATCTGTGCATTTCACTATTCTCATAATGGAAAAGCATGTTCTTCAGGCACCGTAGTCTTTTCCAAGACTGAGAAAGTCTGACAGGGTGGTGGTAAGTCCTGCATAAGAGGAGAATTTATGAAACAGGCAGGCACATTTATGAGTTGAATTTCTAGTCTCTTTTTATCACACTTAGTTGAAGGCATTCATTCAGGTAAAAAAAAAAAAACGTTGAAAAACTCTAGGTTTAGGACATAATCATGAATGAGAGGCAACATTCGTTCTTTAAGGAACTAACATGATTTATCAGTAAAGACGTGCAAAGTTAGCCTCAGTAACAAAAACCTCCAAATTTCAATGGATTTACACAACAAAAGCATATATGTGCCCAGTACATGCTTGTTATGTCTGTTTGCACTGAATGGGCCAAAGCAAGTCCCAGGGCTGCACCTGCACAGGGCACAGGTATCACTGTAAAGACACCAACGGCCCATGAAAGTATCGTGCAAGGAATGAGTACTGCCTCTCAGCAGACTGCCAGGGCAATCTGATCTCGTCCTTTCCATCACATACAAAAAGATGATGTTTTAACAGAGGAAGGCAGAGTAAATACAAAAACATGTGTCATCTGTGACAAAACCCAGATTTTCCTGTGACACAAATTCCGCCTGCTTATCTGAGATTCCTGAAGATGATAGCTGACCAACAGCATCACTCATTTATTGCTTAGTGATAGCTAAGAAAAGCAATAGCTAGCTTTGTAAGAGCTGAACTTACCAGGAAAGAAAAAGGTATGGGAACTTAGCTATCGTAGATCCCCAAGGTGGTCACAGCGTATCTACGCATACTTAGTGCTATTTGTTGGACCCCATCATTCGTTTGCTGGTAGGTTGATTTTGTCACCAGCCCTCATTTTCAGTCACTCTCCACCAGGCAGTGTTTCGTGGCCATGCCTGTCCTAGCACTGTTAACACTCCCAAAGAACAGTGACCATCTAGTGTCCACTGGGGCTGTCACCTCCATCTGCTCTGCAGGCTGCCAATGTGTCCAGTCCCTGCAAGACTCTAAGAACCCTGATAAATACCACTAAGTGCCCTGCTCAAGCCTCACTGGAACTGGGCTCTTACTTTCCTTCAAAGCATCCATTTAGCATCCGGCAAAAGCATAAAAATTGTGTTTATGTTTGAATCTGTAATGGATGTGTTAAATGGTTTAACTATATTTAGCATACATGGTTATAGTGCAAAGCAATCTAACCCTCGTAAAAGTTCAAGATCATGAGTCACGTTAAACCATTTACTCAGACGTACAGTCTGAGAGGTTAATTGGAAAGACACTGGCAGCACCACATGCCTTCACTGTGAAAGCTGGGAAAGTGTCAGAGATGAAGAACTTCAAACTGTTAGAGAAAAAAAAAATTAAAAACCCTACTCTTGGCAAAGAGAAGAGTGCTCAGCAGAAAATAATTTCTCTAAGAGTCAAGAATTGAACGCTATGGAATCAAGACTTGCGTTTCTTAGTAACGGTGACGAGAAACATTATGTGTCAACACGGGGACTCTTTTTCAAACACAGCTAAGAATACACGAAGCCAGAAACAAGTTAGATGATACGGCAGCAGATAAATTCTTCAGTAATGAAGTTGGGGAAGAAGGTGGAGAAGATTCGAAACGAGCTGCAGCACGTGTCCCATATGAATATTTTGGACTGTGGATTTGCCGGTGTGTACGTGGAAGCCAAATCCTTCATACCCTGAAGCCTGCCCTTTCTCACCAGTGAGACAGAACATCAAAAGAAGTAATGGGCTGATGTTAAAAAAAAATAAATAACAGATAATAAGTAAATGTGGAAAATAGAATAATAAATGGCATATAGATGGCAAGCTAGGAAGAAATGTTGCCATAGAAACAGAACTTAAGAAGAGAAAGTGTTGATAACTCATCTCGGAAAGTATGGAACGATCAGGCGGAAATGTGCAGGGGCCACTGACCCCCGCCAGGTTCATCTCACCAACAGTATTTCTGACGTCTCCTGATAGCACCATAGCTCTTGCGCACAGATGTGACAGGAGTGGGAGTAAACAGCAAAATGAAAAGGAGGGAAAGAGAAAGACTCCACGACACAAAAACAGTGTGTACTCTGAAGTAACTAATTTTAGGCCTGCACACTTACAAATAGCCGCCGCCTGATCTTTAGTACAATAGTAATCTTGCTATTTTTGAAAAAAGGACGTAAACCCTTTGTGGGCATTCAAGCCAGACATGAAAGACAATCAAGAAACAATAGGACATTCCAAATTCCAGTACGAAGTTTATCATTTTTGTTAGGTAATTATTAATCAAGCAAGACTGTGCATGTGGCGAACTCTGTGTAAGCAGAAACGAAGGATAGTCAGAGAGTGAGTGAGACACAGGGACAGCTATCCCTCAGTGATAAATGGGACTGGAGTCTACCTGGTATTTTATATCTTAATTTCACTTTAATTCCCCACATTAACATAAAAATTAAGTTAAATTGAAAGCGTACTTGAACTTTAAGGAAGTAGTCCTTCTTAACAGGGCATCTCCTAAGTGACCATTCTTTTTTTTTTTTTTAATGTATTCATTTATTTTGAGAGAGAGAGAGAGAGAGAGAGAGAGAGAGAGAATGAGGGGGGAGGGGCAGAGACAGGCAGAGAGAGAATCCCAAGCAGGCTCCGCGCTGTCAGCACAGAGCCCAACGCAGGGCTCAAACCCACGACCCTGGGATCATGACCTGAGCTGAAACCAAGAGGCGGACGCTTAACCGGCTGAGTCACCTAGGCACCCCCTAAGTGACCATTCTAAGGATAGAAAGAAGTATGAGGAAAAACAGAAAGAGAAGGTATCATAGATGTGATTTTTGTCCACTGTCTTACTACATATGTTATCATTGCTATGAAAGAAAGAAAATTCAGTCTCTAATTAGTTGTCCTGTTCTCTGTAATGCCTGATTTTTTTTGTTGGCTTTATTATTTTGATTATTTTGTCAATAATTATGATATGTCTGTTAGGTCTGTGAATGAAATGTTCTTTTTTTAAGTTTATTTGTATTTATTTTGAGAAAGAAAGAGAGGGAATGCATGAGTGGGGAGGGCTGAGAGAGAGAGGGAGAGAGAGAAAGAATCTCAAGCAGGTTCTAGACTATCAGTACTGAGCCCAACTTGGGGCTCGAACTCACAAACCGTGAGATCATGACCTGAGCTGAAACCAAGAGTCAGATGCTTAATCAACTGAGCCATTTAGGTGCCCCTGTGACTGTAATGTTCTTAATTAGTTAGGATAGCTTTATATTGTCATGCTCAATATAGTGTCTTTATCACATTTTCTCTGTTCCACCTATGAGTGTTTCATATCTGTTCTTAACTGGCTGGGTTTTGTCTGAGTTGATGCTTCAAGATGCTGTCTTCTGGTTCCTTCTGCCTATAATGGTGTGTGGTTGGTAGTAACTGTCTACCTTGCTGAGATGCTGTCCCTAAGTGAAAGCCTCACCTGGTCAGAGGTGTGTTCTCCCAGGCCATATAGATGCTGATCCTCTGTCTTTTGGGAGGGACTACTGCTGTGAAATGCCTGAGCTTAAACTGACCACCTTCCCCAACACCAGCACACTGGAACATAATGTAAATTTAACAGTGTAGTAGTCAGTTTTGGCTGTGTAACAAATACCACATGCTGGGGGCTTAAACAGAAGATATTTGTTTTCTCTCACTTCTGGAGGCCACAAGTCCAAGATCCAGGGGTGGGCAGGGTTGGTTTCTCCTGAGGCCTCTCTCATTGGCTTGTAGATGGCTGTGTCCTCCCACTTTGTATGCCTAGAGATTTCCGCTTCATCCTTGACATCTTGATGTTTTACATATTGGGTCTGTGATGATGCTCCTTTAGTCCTGACTTTGAATCTTTATGTTATTTTATCATCTCATTTTAAAAATCTCTTCTTAACTTCATATTATTACATTTTCATCTATGCTTGAGAAATTCCATTCAAATTATTCTTTTGTTTTTTCTATTGTATATAATGCATATTACTTTACATGATTTCATTGTTCTTTTTTTTTCTTTTTTCCTTTGCACTTGATTCCTTTCTTGCAGTATGCTCATATAACTACCATATCATGAATTTCATATTTCCAAGGTTGGGAAGCTCTGTTCAGAGCAGTTAAGACCTTCCTTTTGTTTTGCTGGAAATTGATGGCTTCTGATTGATTCTCTACTTGCAGTTCATTTTTCCATCTGAGCCATAGAGTGAGGGCTGCTTTCCTGAAGCAGAATATATCCCATCTAACCAGCATTGTTTAAATCCCCAGGGTGGGATGTGTTCTCCACAGCTTTAAACCATTCCCACAATTCAACATGTAGTCATGGACCCTTCAGTTTGGCCAGAGAGTGACCCTGTGGTTCCTAACGCTCTGAGATTCAACCCTCTCTGTTAAATTTCCACTGCAACCTCATCTGAAGGAGAATAGGCAAAAGGCCAGTCATGTATCCTCTTCAGACTTGGGTACATCTATGTAAATTTTCAGATTTTTTTTCGCCCTTTACATGACTTTTGGTAATTGAGAACACAGTTAGAGATGCTTCTCCAGAAATGTCTATTTAATCTCCAGGCCATAAATTTTTCAAATACAAAGTGCTATATGCTCTTATTATTTCCTTGTTTTCCACTGTTCTTAATTTTATTGGAAGAAGGCCTATTTTGTGTTTTTATTTCAATTCCTTTATGGGAAACAAATAATTTACCATGCTCCATCCTGTTTATGTATGTTATTTATTCCTCACAATTTTCCTCCTATAGAATTACTGTTATTATTTCCATTTTATCAATAACAATGAGGTTATTGGGGAGCGTGGATGGTTTAGTCAATTGAGTGTCCAACTTTGGCTCAGGTCGTGATCTCAGGGTTTGTGGGTTTGAGCCCCACATCAGGATCTCTGCTGACAGTGCAGAACCTGCTTTGGATTCTCTTTCCCTCTCCCTCTCTCTGCCTCTCCACCACTCATGCTCTAAGATAAATAAACATTTTAAAAAATAATTTAAAAAATTATAAAAAATGAGGTTACAAATTTTAAATAATTTACTCAAAGACAGTAATGGGCCTAATGGAAAAAAAAAAAAATCCTGAGTTCTGTTTTGTTTTGAAACTGTGATCTTAACCATTACATTAAGAACATTCCTTCTGAATAATTTAATCTACTCATATAATGCTTCATATTGTACACAGACACACTTTCTAGTGGATGTGATAACATTCTTCACTCCTTCTGGTAATGATGCACAGTTTTTAAAAATACTAATGCTAGGAGCACCTGGGTGGCTCAGTCAGTTAAGTGTCTGACTTCAGCTCAGGTCATGATCTCATGGTTCCTGAGCTCAAGCCCCACGTTGGGCTCTGTGCTGACAGCTCAGTGCCTGGATCCTGCTTTGGATTCTGTGCCTCCCTCTCTCTCTGTCCCTTCTCTGCTTATTCTCTCTCTCTCTCTCTCTCTCTCTCTCTCTCTCTCTCTCAGAACTAAATATTAAAAAGATTGCTAACGGTAGTACTAATACTATTTGTAATAGTAATAATATCCCATTTATTTAAAAAAAAATCCTACAGGGGCACCTGGGTCACTCAGTCAGTTGAGCGTCTGACTTCAACTCAGGTCATGATTTCACTGTTTGTGGGTTTGAGCCCTGCATCAGGCTCTGTGCTGACAGCTCAGAGCCTGAAGCCTGCTTCAGATTCTGTCCCTCTCTCTCTGCTCCTCCTCCACTCACAATCTGTCTCTCTCTCTATCTCTCTCTCTCAAAAATAAACATTAAAAATTTTTTAAAAAATAAAATAAGAAACTCCTTACAGACAGCAGAACTTAAACTTTTTGTATGAAAAACCCTTTGTTTCATGAGCCAAATTTACAAATAAAAATAAAACTTCTTATTATAGTCACAATGAATATTATATATATAATATACAAAATACTCAACTGAATACATATTTCAGAATATAAAATTTCAAACTGAGACATGAAACAGATTAAGTCTGGCAAAAAATACATAACAACGTGAAAAATATTCCAACATATTCTTATATTTCCCTAAAGTTCGTTTGAAATCATTAATCTGTACAACAGCAAGAGTGAATGTCTCCTTATTCCATAAGGTCGCCTCCACTTGCCATAGAATTTTATGTTCTGTTTTTCTTTGCTATTTTTTGCTACAAAAATAATGAATAGATGCCTTTGAGATGTTTAATTTACTAAGTACTTGATAGAGAGAATGCCAAAGTCATATAAAAACTAACTTTTTAAAACCATTGTGCTTTCTCTCAGAACATTTAAACCTAGTCATAAAAATCCCAAAACATTCAAGTGCAATCCATGATATTCTCCTTTTTCCTGAAAACCGTCTGAATGAGAGTATGAATTCACAGTAAAGGTCACAATTTTACACAAGATAAGTGAAGTATCAACATTAAAAATGCACTGCCTGGGGAACGAATTCTGAGATGTGCACTGCTAATTAGACAACATGGAATTAACACTTGGGACGCTTGTGTTGCTGGATGGTTATAACTTTCTTTAGTTTTAATTTTCCCAAAAGACACCACCCTAAATTAACATTTTATATAATAAAACAGCTTATGTAAGTTTAAGCTGACAGTATTTCTGTTATTTGCATGGAAATAATATTTTTCAGTTAAAACAAAAGATGTAAAGACAGGTGAACCACTGGATCCAGGACTGCAGATACACCAAGGTGAGACCCAGCTCATAGATAAGGCTGCTCGGTTCTGCCTCAAATATTTCATTCAGTTAAATAAAAAAAAAATCCTTTAAGGTGAAACTTTCTCATTACTGCTTTTGAAATACATAGAATGATGACCAACATATTACATAATGGCTAGAAAGTTAGCCATCTCCTAGATGTAGAGAAATAAATACAGTTACACACACAAATATATTGTCATCTCATATGTACGACAGCTTACAAAAACACCTGTCAGTCCCTACAATGTCTTGTGCTCTAAGACGGAAAAATCATAACACACTTGCGATTTTCTAGTTACGGACAGACTAACCAAAGAATCAAAGAATGTTCTATTTTACTATCTGTAAGTATTTAGAATCCTGGGTAGGCTTGTTCTGCTCTTCTGGGCCAGGCTTGGCCAACCTGGCTGGGTTCAGGCATCCATCTTTGTCCAGCTGGCTGGCTATTGGAAAGAACACTCCGGGATGGCCCCAACTGAGATGATCTAGCTGTGCTCCATGTTGGACCCTCGTCCTACAGGAGACCAGTGTGGAGGGCGATCGGAGTGCAGGCAGAGGTACAGAGACCCTGCAAGACGCAGGAGGGAAGAAGCCCTCCAGGGTCAGGCTCAGAAGGGACGTGTGAGCACTCTTGCACCATTCTTACCTCCACGCCTGAATCATATGGGATGAAAACATGGATTCTGCCTGGGGATGGAAGGAGCTGCTGATGTTGAGACGGGGATGGACACAGGAGGCCCCTGATCATGGCCAGGACTGTGACTGATCTACCATCACTGCCCTCAGGCCTCAATTACTCATCTTCCTTCGTGTGACAACACGCTTCCAAAGCTTTCAACAGTCTCAGTCAATCACCGTCTCAGGGTTGAAATCAAAGATCTTACAACATTCCGCAGGGCCAGACGTCGCTACTTTTCATCCAGACGTGGCGGTGTGCTCATGAATATCTAACAGCTAATCCTAGGGGAAAACACCCCTGATTTGCAGCATTGGCTGATCTCTGTGGTGGAAATACTCTCACCGTGGCCCATTTCTGGGCCCATTTTTTTGGAAAACAAAAACCAAAAAACAAAAATACCCATACTGTACAGTCAGGACACTCCACGGTCTGGAAACTTGGAAACTGAAAAGGTATTTCCCTCCCACACGCCTAGCATACAATGATGAGACAGAACAACCACAATAAATATGCCCAACGTGAAAGAAAGGGGGAGGAACGGAAGCACAATGCAGTCTCTGGCCCTCAGGAATTCTGAAATCCCACCAGGCAAATGGTGCCATGATTCCCTTTCTAGGAGGAAGGGGTGTGCCTTAACAAGATCCTTGTTTGCCCCGGGAATGGTCCCCATGGTTCTTGGATTCAGTCTTTGAGAAGTCCTTTCTTTCCTGTTCTCCTTAAATAGCTATTTCTGAAGAAATGGTCCGCTATGGTCATGGAGTAGATCTCTCAGTCTGCTCCCAGCCCAAGGAAAGCTGTGATCTTGGAACTCTTTTTTTTTTTTTTTTTTTGTATTTGAATAATTTCAGTGCCTTTCAGTCCGTGTTTGTGGCCCTTGAGCCTGTGTGACCCCCACGGAAATTCTGCAGACTTCTTTGTGTCTAATCCCATCTCTGTCCACTTGAAAAGAAGACAAACTCAATCCTTTTCCAAACTAACTCCTCTTTCTCTAGCCTTCCTCTGTGATCTTTTGGACATGTCCAGCTGTTGGGGGTGGCACCCTGTAGTTTTCTGTTTAGTTGGAAATGTCTATTATGAGCCTCCTTAGAGAACCTGAGGAAGCTTCTCACCGCCAGCACCATTGATTAGGTCAGTGCCCCCAAGCTATATATTATTTTGAGAGCCCTCTGCTGGCTGGAGAGAGGTGACAGATGACAAACAGCTTTATTTTCCAATCCCAGCAAGAGCAGGCCGCTATACGTCCCCTCTAAATTCTGTTCGCAAACAGGCCAGCTGTACGCTCACCTTTTACTGGTCAAACCTTCTAACATCCGACATCGAGCTCTTTCCCTATTTTGGCTGGAGATCTTACGAGCCAACTGTAAAGGTTCGTGAGGTTCACCGTCGATGCCGTCCTCTCCCCGTATCCTCACTCAGTCATGCCTGTGTGTGTGCCCGTGTCCCGATCCCCACTTCTTACAGGGGCACCAGTCAGAGTGGGTCAGCGTCCACCCTAACGTTCCATCTTTGAAGTCGCTGCACATGACAGAATCTCAATCATGTCTCAACCACAGAGTGCGGCTCACCGTGTCGTCACCAATGCCAATTCCCTCAGTATTTTCTCAACAACTTGCAACACCTTGCCCAGTCTTCCCCACGTCCCCATTTCCAGTCCAAACGCCTGGGCTGCACATGAAAGGTCTTGTTCGGTCAGGGCCTTACTCTTTAGTCCCAGTTTCGGTATGGGTGACCTCAGATGATGATGATGCCACATAAGGAGTGACCACGAACCCCGCTGTGGGACACAGCAATAAACGTTCGTGTTTTCTCAAACACCCAGGAGACTCTGCTGCTCTGAGCCGGCATGACTGACGTCAAGGGCGAGCCTCCAAAGGCTTGTGGTTTTTGCATCTGACCTCGGGCATCACATCACCCAAGAAGTTTCCCGTGTTGCAGGGTGAGGTGTGCCTTCCCTCCTTCCCCTCCCACCGCTGCACCAACACCTGACTTTGCTTGTCAGGGTCTGCATGGTTCCAACAGTAGAGCCCTCTCTCCCCAGCTTCCGCTACCCCACAAACGTGCGGCCAACTTGGCTCGAACGGAACACTTCAGAGGCGCTAACCGCATGTGAGGCATGCGTGAGTGATCAGTAATCATCGTGAGTTATTTGTTAGCGAATGAGGTGAGCTGAGACTGAGGTCTGTGGGTAAAAGTGACCACCAGCTGGATTTGGGATTCTAGGAATCCCCATAGTTAGGGGATGAAGCGTGCCCCCCATCATTCGTATGTCCCCCCAGGACCTCAGGATGTGACTGTATTGGGAAACGGGGTCTTTAAAGAGATAATTAAGATAAAATGAGGTCACTCATTTTATGTAAGAAGAGGAGGTCAGGAGACAGACACGCACAGAGGGATGAACACGTGAGGACACGGGGAGAGGGTGGCGAGAGAATCCTTGGGAGACACCAGCCCTGCCCTCACCTGGATCTCAGACTCCACGCCTCCGGGGTCGGGGGGACAGTAACTGTCTGCTGTGTGAGCCCCCAGCCTGGGGTGCTGGTTACGGTAGCCCTGGAGGATAAGTACACCTAATAGACCTCAGAAGGATAAAGACTGCATATATATCCTGTCAGGGAAGATCTCCAGTTGAATTCGTGATGGTTACACATTAAATTAACTTAGCTGGTGTCATCTTGATTTCGGTGCTGGCTGGTTTTACAGGTGTAGGCGGGACTGAAGAAATTGTACACCTTAACTGTATGCGATTTAGTGTACTGTAATTATACCGCCATAAGACTGCATAAAAATAAAATAGACTTCTCTTTGCACCTAAAACAACTAAAGTAAAACATGAGAGTTATAATACTTTGCACTTTCGTCTTCAATATATGAATTATAAGACAACCACATCTTTACATGGTATACTCTATTACATCATAATTTTCTCTATTCCTTTATTTTTAAAAAAAAATTCCACTCGTAACTTTTTTTTGGACTAGGCTTATTCAAGGCATGTTTTATTTATTTATTTTATCATCTCTTTTGTGTGTCCATTATCCCCTTCCTTGCTTTGGATGAGTTTTTAAATACCTCCACAAAAGGTTTTTGCTATTTTTATTTCACTATTGGCTGTTGTGATTTATGAGTGAAGCACAATTGAACATGAATATAATTACTGTAATCAGGAAAAATATAATATCTCAGACCAACATCCTCTCCCCTCCTGAGACTTCCTGCAAAATGTTATTCTAAGATTCTTCTCTGTCCATATTCCGATTTTATTAAACTTATCCAGACTTGTAGTGCCAAGTGATGGTTCATTTTAATAATATATTTATTATGAAAATGTAATACCATGTTATTAATAATTTCATTACACTTACAATTACTGTTATCAATTTTCCTAAATCTAACATCACAATGTACTTATTTCATTGATGGCCTCTTATTCTGTCAGGCTAGACTTTGCCTTAGGCTTTTTTTTTGTCCTGATTCAATTTTAATTTGACAGGTCTCAGTTGCTTATTTCATGAGTGTCTACTGTTCTGAAAGTGCGTCTGTCCCATGTTTGTCTGAAAATGTATTCTTCCCCAGAAGATACGAAGAACGTTGTAGCCTGTTCTAATGTGCTCAGATCACAATTCTGTAATCTCCTGGTAGTACAAAATTATCGTGGTGTTAGTGTAAGAATCACTGTTTGTCCATAACGATGAGAAGTATGAAACATACAGCTTTTCGTTTCTGCCAGTCAATGAACTATGGTGTTTATACAATTCAGTCTTCATGACATCCTGTCACCATTACTATTCTCAGAGTTAACGTGCCTCATGCTATCTGATGTTCCCTCTGTACATAACTTACCTTCTGTATTCGGAAGCTCGATTCTCTCTCTATCCTTACAGTGAGGAATTTTACTAGGATATATATATCTTATTTTCTCTTCAAATTCCCCCCCCCCATCCTCAACAAGTCCTTTCAATTTGGAAAACCGAGTACATTTTACCTCAGGAAAATGTTATTTCACTGTGTTTTTGAGTACTACTTCTCTTACTGCTGTGTTCCCATGTGGACTTCGGAGATTTTTCATGTCCTGGTTTTAGTCTCCTCCATAGCTCTCAGATTTTCTCTCATAATATTCATTTCTCTGAATCATTTGACTCCGTGTTATAGAATAATTTACTAATACAATCTCTCTCTGCAGAAAGAGAGAATCCCAATCCCAAGCCGGATTTGCACTGTCAGCTTGGAGCCTAACGTGGGGCTTGAACCCACGAACCGTGAGATCATGAGTTCAGTTGAAATCAAGAGTCAGACACTGAACCCACTGAGCCACCCAGGCGCCCCCCTAATACAATCTCTTAAGTCAGTATTTAAAATCTTCTCGGCGTCCTTGTGTTAATCACTGCCTTGGATGAATTTTTAAAGTTACGGTTATTTTCACTTCCAACTATTTACGTTTTACAGTTCTTCACTTCCTAATAGCTTCCTATAGTTTTAAGTGTAAATTCCTTTTTGTCAAATGGGTAATCTTGTGTGACAGAGTCTTCTTTACGGATTTATGGCAGTGGTGGGAGATGGAATCGTCCCGTCTTAGTTACTCCAGCCATCTATTCACTTAAATGTCCACTGAGTTTTCCTTGCGCGCTCAGTGTTGACAACAAAGGCACAGAACGGATCTGTCTGCATATTGTTAACAGACAATGGGACCCTTGGGCAGAGGCCAGCCTGTAGGCAATACTCAAGAAGATGTGACAATCTTTTGAGCTGGACCAGCAATAAATGGGCTTGCAAGTCTGCTGTTCTGCTGGGATGAGAGGTCACTACCAGGCCTGCCATCTTGTTCCAGACGTAGCAAAGGCCCAAAGGCAGCTTCACCCAAGAGACTTGGTGGGGAATCTCCTTCTGTCCAGTCACCTGTCCGTGGCTGTGGCTAATGGCACAGTGCCCCAGGCTGCAGGACAGGCCGAGCACCAGGGGAGCGCACGTCACTGGTGTGTATTCCCGGATCAAGGTGGCAGGGCCAGACTGCATCGTCCCTTGTGGAATCGTAACGCCGCATCACCATAAAGAAGCAGAGCTTCCTGTGCAGATGGGGAGGCGTCGTCAAGCCGCCTTGTTTCACGAGGTGCCTTGCAGAGGCACCAGGGTTTCTGCGGTAGATGCTGGCGTGTTTCTACGGGATCGTTTTCTGAGTGGCCTGCTCCAACATAAAATTCACTGCGTGGAGGCTTCAGATGGTATCTGGTGAAGGATGAAAGAGGTAAAGAAGCTGTAGAAGAGGCAATATTAATTCCGTCTACTTGGCAATTTTACGAGTGACTCACGGTACTTGAATATCCGTGGAAAGGCCATAAGCATAGATTGTTAAGATCGCACGACATTTTTTTCTGTGTTATTTGTTTCTTCAAGCTGGGGCACAGAAACATAACCAACATCTGGGATGCCTGGGTGGCTCAGTCGGTTGGGTGTCCGAGTTCGGCTCAGGTCATGATCTCACAGCTCGTGAGTTCGAGCCCCGCGTCGGGCTCTGTGCTGACAGCTCAGAGCCTGGAGCCTCCTTCCGACTCTGTGTCTCCCTCTCTCTCTGCCCTCCCCCACTCATACTCTGTCTCTCTCTGTCTCAGAAATAAATAAACATTAAAAAAAAATTTTTAAAAAAAGAAACATAACCAACATCTAAAGTAACCTTTAGGTACTGTGACTTTCCAAATCCCAAATGTGAGCTCCTCGGGTTTCTGTCGGGGCCTGAGGCCAGGTATATCCTTCAGTCCTTCGGAGACTTGGATCCTTGACCACTAGTGTGGTGTGCAATACCAAGGCAAAATTTTGGTTGGCAAAGAGGGACAAGTTCCCTGCACTGGAGACCCCTAATGTGGCTTCGTGGAAAAGGCCCAGTGGCAGAAACTGGGCACACAGAGAGGGCTCCGGGGAAGAGGGGGGGTTTCTGTTTATGCTATTCATGTGCCTTCTTTGAACATCAGCCTCTGCTCGGAAGACATTTAGTGATGAAAGAGTATGTTGATTTCAAATACACTTGCTGTTGGTTGACATGAATATGTGTAATTTTTGGCTTGCATCGCTTTGAGTCATTCTTAGATTTTTAGCACTAAACAAAGTGTCTTCATCAAGCTATTTCTGTGAGAATTGAAATAGATATCTAAACGTGGCAACTCCTTGTGCATGCTGTAAGAACATATTTCTTCTTTAGTTTGGCAGTTTGATGATATCACAGTTCCCATTTAACCGTTGAACTCAAAACTTAGAGTCTCCCGAGCTTACAGCACAATGGGCAAGAACGGCACTTTGTGTACGTTTTAGCCCTTACGGCAGGATTCTGCATGTTTTAACCTAATCAAGCCAAATTCTTTCTGTGTAGAATTACATAGTGCAGGACACTGGGAGATATCACAGACCTGGCAGAAAATGTGTTTTAAATGTAGACAGTAACATAATTGAGCTAAAAATGAAGAGTTCGGGTCTGTTCTGTGTTGAAAGGGAGAAGCACTGAAGCTGGCAGGAACAGTATGATTTCAAAATGTGTGCTAAATACTAATTTGTGTCATGGATACTTCATGTCCTCCTCCTCCCCCTCCCCTTAATCTTTTCTCACAGCATGCTCGAGCAGACGAAGATAATAATTAAGCTCGCCCGCATTGTCTTTCACCGTCTTTGGGAATTCATGAAATGAGACAGGAGAATAGGACCCCAAAAAGCTCTTTTTAAAATGTGATATGATATTTATGTCTTGTGAATTTAAATAAATCCACCGACACCCCTGCCCTGATGCCAAGCTTTTCATCTGCCATAGTGCACTCAGGTTGTGATCTCTCAAGGCGGGCAGGGCAGAAGTTCTGGATGTAATGATGCTTGGTTACGGGAATGGAACGCGTGTTGCTGGTGATGCACACTTTTACACAAGAGAACGGATCTGATTTCTACCTCAGGGTATTTCCAGAAAACCTTTATAGATACCAGGTTAGAAACAGGGAAGCTCTGTGTCTCTGTAGTCTGGCTTGAATGGTGCAAACCCTCTAAATTTAAAATTACCTGATTCTCAATCTATTTGTTTGACTCAGCTTGACAGAAATCTGGGACAAACACAATGGATTAAGGTCTTTGCCCACATGTGAATCAACTCTTTTCCTTTTTCTGGCTAGAAAATACACTGCCAAACCAGAAAAGGGGTCTCTATGACCACATGCCCTTGAACAGAAGGCTCCTTTCCAGGTTTATGTTGATGATGTGCATTGATTATAAAATCCCAATTATATGGGGCCCTGAGTGGCTCAGTTGGTTAAGCATCTGGCTCTTCATTTGGACTCAGGTCATGATCTCATGGTTCGTGACATCAAGCTCCGAGTTGTCAGTGCAGAGCCTGCTTGGAATTCTCTGTCCTTCTTTCTCTGCCCCTTCCCTGTTTGTTCTCTCTCTCTCTCTCAATCTCTCTCTCTCTCTCTCAAAATAAATAAACGTTCAAAAATTCCCACTTCTATAATAAATCCATTACCATTTAAGCCCAGCTGCATATCTTAAATCACAGATTTTTCTTTCTCTGTAACAACTGCATCTGTTAATAGAAACTTGCTTAAATACATAAAGTCTTACTAGGTTCTACTTTACCAACACAATGAAGACAAGACACGTTAGGTAACTCTCATTTTAGTGTAGGTCAGCTTAATTTCAAAATGTTCTTGGTCAAGAACAACGAGAACATACCAACATAAACTAAGATTCATTTTCAGTCCTTACATTACAAACTCAAATAACCATTATAATTGTATGGACATTTTTTGGAGGGGGTAAATTTGAAAAATATAAAAATAAATTCAAATAATATTTAGATACTATCATTTTCATTACTTAGAATTAGTGACAATTAATTGTTTCCAGTTGACAAAGAAAACAAGAAAAAAAAATAAGGAGGTGAAAGATCTGTACCTTGAAAATTATAAGACAGTGATGAAAGAAGTTGAAGAAAACAAAAATAAATGGAAAGATAACCCATGTTCATGAAATAGAAGAATTAATATTGTTAAAATGTCCATACTATCTAAAGCCGTCTACAAATTCAACACAATCCCTATCAAAATTCCAATGACATTTTTCCCAGAAATGGAAAAGGAAGTCCTAAAATGAAACCACAAAAGACTGAATAGCCAAAGCAAGCCTGAGAAAGAACAAAGCTGGAAGCATCACAATTCCTGATTTTAAAACTACTGCAAAGCTACAGTAATCAAAACAGTATGTAATTTGCATAAAAAGACATCAGAGGAACAGAAAAGCCCAGAAATAAACCTATGCATAGAAGTTCAACTAATATTTGACAAGGAAGCCAAGAAAACTCAACAAGGAAAGGATAATTTCAAAAAAGGGTGCTGGCGGGTGCCTGGGTGGCTCAGTTAGTTAAACGTCCAACTTTGGCTCAAGTCATGATCTCGTGGTTTGTGGGTTCGAGCCCCATGTCAGGCTCTGTGCTAACAGCTCAGAGCCTGCAGCCTGCTTCGGATTCTGTGTCTCCCTCTCTCTCTGCCCCTCCCCTGCTCTCTCTCTCTCTCTCTCTGTTTCTCTCTCTCTCTCTCTCAAAAATAAATAAACATTAAAAACAATTAAAACTGGTGCTGGAAAAACTGGATATGTACATGCAGAATAATGAAATTGGACCAGTATCTTAATATCACTAGAAAAAATTCACTGAAAATGGATTAAAGACTTAAATTTAAGGTCTAAAACTATAAACCTATTAGAAGAAAATTTGGAGAAAAAGTGTCTTGACGTTGGTCTTAGGAACTCATACAACCCCATAAGGAAAAAAAAAAAGTACGGTTAAAAAAAATGGGCAAAGGACTTTCATAGACATTTTTTCCAAAGAAGGCTATATATAAAACACCTAACAGCTTTGAAAAGGTGCTCCACATCACCTCACACCTGTCAGAATGGCTAGACTCAAAAAGACAAGAGATATGGAGATGAGGATGTGAAGTAAAGAAAAACCTGTGCACCATTCGTGGAAATGTAAATTGGTGCAGTCACTATGGAAAATAACATGGAGATTCCTCAAAAAATTAAAAATAGAGCTAGCATGTAATCCAGCAATCTCACTTCTGGGTATATACACGAAGGAAATAAAACACGATCTCAAAGAGATATAGGAATCCCCATATTCACTGCAGTATTATTTACAAGAGCCAAGGCACAAAAACAACCCAAATACCAACTGATGGATATAGATACATGAATAAGAAAAATGCTGTGTACATATATGTATATTATACAATATGGAATATTATTCAGCCAAAAAAAATGAAGGGTATCCTGCCATTTGGCACAACATAATAGATGGGCCTTGAGGGTATTATGCTAAGTGAAGTAAGGCAGACAGAGAGAGACAAATACTATATGATCTCACTCACATGTGGAATTTGAAACAATAACTTATAGAAACAGAATAGAATGGCAGCTATCAGGAATAGGGAGATATTGGTCAAAGACTACACATGTCCATTTATAGGATGGGTGTTTTGGGGATTTAAAATACAACATGCTGACAATAGTTAACAATATTGTATATTACATACTCAAAAGCTGTGAAGAAAATAAATCTTAAATGTTCTCACCTCGCATCCAAAAAAAATAAAAAAAGATTATGTAAGATGATGGAGGTGTTGGCTAACTTATTGTGGTAATCATTTTGCAATGCATTATTGTATCAAATCATCACATTGTATAATGTAAACTTATTTATATTTTATGTCAATAGCATCTTAATAAAGCTGGGAAAAAATAAACTACAGATAAAATGTAAATGTATCCTAACATATACCCTATCCCTTTCTCTTCTCATAACACATGAACTCCCAGGAGGCAACAACTTTTATGATTTTGTGTATTATTCTGGGCCATTAACACACACACACACACACACACACACACACACACACACACAAACACACACAGACGTGCACTTGCTGAAGAACTTACATCTTCACAGGCACATACACCATATTTGTACACATGTACATGCATAAAATCATATTTATAATTTGTAAGTAGAATTATTTAAAGTACGTTTTAAACATACACATAAATGTTTTCATGGCGCACAATTATTTGCAACCTGATGTGTTCATACAACATTGTATTTTTAAGATCTATTCAAATATTTGGGATGCATCCTAGCCTTGTTGGTTGGTCTACACTACTTAAGAATCTTATAGGATGGGATTACACACATCTTGATTTCCTTATTGATAAACATCTAGATTTTCTTCAATGTTTTCTTATAAGAAATATCCAATGGGAGACAACTCGGTGGCTCTTATTATAAGAAATATTCAATGGGGGACAACTGGGTGGCTCAGTCGGCTAAGCAACTTTGGCTCAGGTCATGTTCTCACAGTTTGTGGGTTCAAGCTCCATATCGGGCTCTGTGCTGACAGCTCAGAGCCTGGAGCCTGCTCTGGATTCTGTGTCTCCCTCTCTCTGCCCCTCCCCTGTTTGTATTCTGTCTCTGTCCCTTTCAAAGGTAGATAAAACATTAAAAAAAAAAAAAGTAAGTATTCCGTGAACATGTTTGTTCACATCATCTCAGGTACATTTATGAGAACGTCTAGAGTATATAAGTATACATGAATGTTAATATGGACACATACGTGTGTGTGTGCACACTGATGTATGTAAATTGTGCACACACAGAGACAGGAAGATTTTCATATTGTGCACACATTTACTAGGTTCTTCCAACTTGCTTTCCACGGCAGCTGCATAGTCTATGCGCACACCAGCCAAGGACAGTTTATTTCCTCATATAGTCAGTAATGACCTATATTGTTAGATTTTGAAATAATGCATTCTGAAGGGAAAACATTACTACTCCAATTTTCTTTTCCATGAATATCCATGAGTTTAAGTAAAATCCATTATTTTTATCAGTTTCGAAACCCTTTTTTATAAATTTCTTGTCCACATGCTTCGTCTTATTTTTCCCTATTAGATTTTCTATTTAAATTTGATTTTGTGGCTTTTCTGTATGTATTCTAACTATGCTTCCTATGTTTTGTTTTATGTTCCACACCTCCCCCCCGCCCAGTCTGCACCAGTGTTTAACAAAGCAGTCAATTATTTCTTTGTTTTCCTTCACAGTTTAGACAGTTTATTTTGGCTAATAAAATCCTATGTAATCTAAGTGAAACTCAGATTTTATATTTTCTTTTTAATGGTGTTATTTTGCATGTTTCTGACTTTACTTATCTGGCATTCGTATCTACATATGTAAGAGGTGGGGATTGAGGTGCATTTGGTATTAAATTTAACAAGGTATTTCTTATCTTTCCATAATTATTTTTTTATTTCATTGCTACAATTCCCCCCTTTGCCATATTGCACAATGTGTCCTTAGATTCCCATCTCTATTACATTATATTACATTACGCTATTATCTATTATCTCTATGACATTACATTACACTACACTATTATCTATGTCTGTCTGTATGAAATCCTCACCAGTGTAACTACTACAGCTCAGACATTTTTTTGTTGATATCTGATGGGGAATATTTTGTATGTTTTAAAAACCACCTTCAATATTCTTTTAAACTTCACTAGCCTACATGCATTTTAGAGTCAGGATTTCAAATTCCATAAAGTGCTCTTTTGGTATTTTGACTGAAATTCCATAAAACTGATGAGAAGCATTCCTATTAATGATATTTAACAAATACCTGTGGTACTGTTTCTCATTTACATTTTGGGAACGGAATCTCAGGGTCATTTATTCATTCCTACTGGCAGATGTAAGTTTCAGATTAGATTTGATACTTCAATGCTAATATTATCAGTGTTACAAATTCAGGTATTTCTTTAAAAAACTGTGGCTTCCTATTCTGCCAGAGAGTACAAACTTTGGAGCCAAAGAAAAGTTTGCATTTGTTTTGTACCGTTACAACTTTAAAAAATATACATAGGAGTAGACGCAGATCAATTCTTGGAGAAGTGCTCAATACCTGTGTCTATAAGTTGAACAATAAACCTATTTCATGAATCAACCTGAGTTCCAGTTTTCCTGAATATGCTTTCTTATCTTTATTACACATGTCATGGTGTTTTTGGTAGAGGCAAACAAGTGGCTGTGATAACGTCTCTCCAAGAACCAGAAGGAACTGTGGTAAGGTTGTAAAACCTTTGATGCAATTATGTAGGCTTCTTGTCCAATCTTAGGGGATCAGCATCGCATTGAATATGCAATAATTCATCTCCCATAAAATAAAAGTCAGAAAGAGATACTGGGAATGGTGGTAGAAATATGTAATGAATATTGAGAGCAAACTGATAAAAAAAATACAGAACATGATCACTGTTGCCACTATAAGTCATAACATTTGTTTTACGCAATTCCCTTGGCAGAAGGCAGTAAACAAACAATGGTTGAAAATAACAGCTTACCATACATGTTCAATCTTGACTTTTTTTTCCCCAAATGTAGCTGGAATAAAAAAATGGACAAAAATATACACTGACAGTAGCTGGGTAAACTAGATATGACAGGGCCTGGGTAAACTAGATATTTTAGTAAATTTGTATCAGAAAATATGTGGGACCATATTAATAATGAATTAACCAGAGAAGAGAACACTAGTCTCAAATACACACAAATGCATGCAAATTCAAAAATGGAGATATTCTTGGAGAAGTTCCCAACTTTTTGTTTGGTGTAGAGAAGGGGTAGAGATGTGTGCAGGGTGGTTACTTAATAAAGGGATTATTCCTAGAAGGCCGCACAGGTCCTGTTTTACACTCATGACTTCCAATCCTCAAATTTGAGCACGTCTTGCATACACAAAGAACAAACAGTATTCAGAGCACGGGCTAATCTGCTGCGGGGGGCTCTGCTTCCAGTGGAGATGCTGGCACTCCAGGGTGGATCGTTCCTTAGCTTGGCACTCGAGGGGGGTTTTCAGCCAACTCCCCCCTCTTCGATGCAGCCAGCTGGAACTGAGGCTTGGCAGCTTGCGTGCCAACCCATCAACAACGTGCTCCCTACTTATTATAAATATCTGATTCATCAGGCCGTGGGTAGAAAAGGAAAAAAAAATCGGCATTGTATATTAATTGGAAAAGTCATGTTAAGGTGTCAGCGCACATCTTTTAGCAGCAAGTAGACAATAATCGGCGTCACGAAAAGATACATGTGAGTAGAAAGAGCAGCAAAAACAAAAACCAACAAAACCACAGAAATCAGAAAAGCTGCCACCAAGGAACCAACAAAAATTTTTTTAAGTTTATTTATTTATTTTGAGAGAGAGCGTGGGGGAGAGGCAAACAGAGAGGGAGAGAGAGAATCCCAAGCAGGCTCTGCGCTGAGCGCACAGCCCGACACAGGGCTCGAACTCACAGACCGTGAGAGCGCGACCTGAGCCGAAATCAAGAGGCACACAGTTAGCCGACTGAGCAGTCTAGGTGCCCGGAATGCTTACATTTTAATTTAATAACTCATAGAAAACTTGAGAAAGGTAAAACTACAATAAATAAAAATAAGTTGGTCTAACAAATGAACGACGCAGACATTTTAAAAATCAACGAGCTAGTAAAACCTTTACTGTTACATAAAGTATAACTAAAATTTAAAAATTAATAGAAAGTGGACTTTACAAATTCAAGAACCTTCATAAAATTAGGACAAATTAAATGTAGAACACAAATGAGGAAATCTGGGAACCAAAAAATTGAATTCAAAAATGGCAACATACACTTTATAGGAGTTAGAGAGAACAGAGAAACTATAAGGGACGATAAACTTTCATGGCTAAACTTAATGTTAAATAAAAATTACATCTGAGTGCCAAGGGAATATGAGTCTTCAGTATGCTGAAGGACATACTCGGCCACAAGCAATACGAATTAAGGAGCTACACATGGAATGCCAGTAACAAAATGAAGCCGCAAAGAGCCTCTCAGAAAAAAAAAACACAAAAAATGCACCTTCAAAAGGGTAAAGTATGGGCTGACAACATTGACAACGTTCATTCTTTAAGGCAAAGAAACATCACCTCAGTTTCAGAGGGGGGTGGTAATTTTCAAGATAGAATTCCACATCAAACCAAATTATCACTCATTAGAAACACAACTGCAGACATAAAAGGCTTTAGAAAATGTATTCATTATTGAAAGTGAGTCTCCTACTATTATTGTATTGCTTTATATTTCTCCTTTCAGTTCTGTCAATGTCTGATCCATTTAGGTGCTCTCATGTTGGATGCATATGTATTTATAATTGTTGTATCTTTCTAGCAGATTGATCCTTTTATCATCGTATAACATCCTTCCTTGTCTCTTAGTGGAGTGACTGTGAAAACAGAAGACCAATAAACAGGACAACACTATAGACCAAATGGACCCAACAGACATACACGGAACATTTCACTCAACAACAGAATATACATTTTTCTCAACTACACACAGAATTTTTCCAGCACAGATCATGTATTAGGTCAAGAAAACCCACAAGTATTAACAAATTTCAGAAGATTTAAATCCCATCAAGCTTCTTTTCTAAACACAATGGAATGAAAGTAGAAATCAAGAGCAGAAGGCAAACCGGAACATTTACAAATATGTAGATATTCAACAGCAAACTCGAAGACCAAGAGGTCAAGAGTGAATGAAAAAAGGAAGTGAGAGGAACAACATCCTCAAGAAATTTAAGATGAAAACACAACATTTCAAAATTGAGGGGATGTAGCAAAAGCAATACTAAGAGAAAAGTTTACGGTGATACAAGCTGACATTAAAAATGAAGGTAATAAGGGGCTCCTGAGTGACTCAGTCGTTTGGGCGTCCGACTTCAGCTCAGGTCACGATCTCAGGTTTGTGGTTTCAAGCCCCGCATTGGGCTCTCTGCTGATGGCTCAGAGCTTGGAGCCTACTTCGGATTCTGTGTCTCCCTCTCTCTCTGCCCCTCCCCTGCTCACACTCTGTCTCTCGGTCTCTGAAAAATGAATAAACCTTAAAAAAATAAATAAATAAAAATAAAAATAAAGGCAATATATCCAATTAACAACCTAGCTTTGCTCCTCAAAGAACCAGAAAGGGAAGAACAAACTAAGCTCAAAGATAGCGAAAGGCATTAAATAACAAGCATTAGTGTAGGAGAAAAAGAAAAAGAAATGGAGATTAGAGAAAAAACAGGAAAGAAATGAAACTGAGAATTGTGTTTTGAGAAGATAAACAAAATATTCAACTCTTTAGCTGTACTCTTAGAAAAAAGAGAGAAGGTTCAAATAAAGATCAGAACGAAAGAAGAGATGTTACAACTGATGCCACAGAGAAAGAAAGGAGGCAGGGACAACTCTAAACAGTTAAATACCAGTAAACTAGACAATCCAGAAGAAATGGACAAATTCCTAGGAATATGCAACCTTACAAGACTGAATCTTGAGAAAATAAAAAAGTCTCAACAAATCTGTAATCTGTAGGAAAATTGAATCAGTGATCCAAAACTTCACAGCAAAGAAAAGCCCAGGACCAGATAGCTTTATTGGTGAAGTGTACCAAAATTTTAAAGAAGAAATGTTAAAGAAGAATTAACACCAATCTTCCTCAAACACTTCCCAAAAAATGAAGAAGAGAGAACGTTCCCAAACTAATTTTCTGAGGTCAGCATTACCCCAATACCAAAGCCGAGATGAGGACACTACAAGAAATGAAAGCTACAGGCTTTCGCTCATTGAGGATGAATACAGGTGCAAATGTCCTCAACAAAATACTAGCAAACTGAATCCAAGAGCACCTTAAAAGGCTTATACACCCTGATCCAGATGGGATTTGTTCTTGGGATGCAAGGATTGTTTCAACATTTGTAAGTCAATACATGTGATACAACACAGTAACAGAATGAAGGATATAAATCATACAATCATCTCAATAGATGCAGAAAAAGGATTTGACAAAATTAAGCATTCATTTATGATAAAAACTCTCAACAAACTGGGTAAAGAAGGAAAGTATCTCAGCATAAGGCAAACCATATATGACAAGCCCGCAGCTAACATCAGAATCGACTGTGGAAAATAAATAAATAAAAGCTATTCTCCTAAAATCAGGAGAAAAGCCTAACTGTGCACTCTCACTGCTTCTATTCAACATAATGCTAGAAGATCCAGCCAGAGAAATTAGGCAAGACAAAGAAATAAAAAGCATCCAAATCACATGGGAAGAAATAAAATTGTCCGTGTTTGCAGATGGTATGATTTTATATATGGAAACCTCAACTCTATCAAAACACTGTTAGAAATAATTTAAAAATTCAGTGAAGTGGCAAGGTACAAAATTAACCTTCAAAAGTCAGTTGCATTTATATACACTTGTAACAAACTGTCTGAAAAGGAAATTAGAAGATCAAATCTATTTACAATGGCATCAAAAATTATCAAATACTTAGAAATAAATTTAACTAAAGAAGTGGATGACTTGTATAATGAAAATTACACAATACTGATGAAAGAAATTAAAGATACAAACAAAATATAAAGATACCCCATGCTAATAGACTAGAAGACTTAGTTTTATTACAATGCCCACATTACCCAAAGGGATCTATAGATTTAAAAAAAAAAAAAAATTCCTACCAAATCGCATTGGTGTTTTTACAGAAACAGAAAAAAAAATATCCTGCAATTCATATGAAACCACAAAAGATCATGAATAATCAAATGACTCTTAAGAAAGAGCAAAGCTAGAGGTATCACACTTCCCTGCTTTCAAAATACATTACAGATCCGCATTAAACAAAAGAGTATGATATTAGGATAAAAACAGACATGTAGATTAATGGAACAGCATAGAGAGCCCAGAGATAAACCCAGATTACACGGTCACTTAATGTTGCACAATGGTGCCAAGAACACACAACGGGGAAAAACAGTGTCTTCAACAAATGGTGTTGGAAAAACTGGGTATCCACGTGCAAGAGAATGACACTGGATCCTTACCTTACAACACACACAGAAACTTCAACTCAGAATAGGTTGAAGACTTAAACATAAGACCTGAAACTTTAAAATTCCTAAACCACACAGGGGAACAACTTCATATTATTGGCCTTAGAAACGATTTCATGCATAGGACATCAGAGTCTCAGGCAGCAAAAGGAAAAGTAGACAATTCAGATTACATCGAATTAAAAAGCTTCTGCACCGCCAAAGAATCAGTAGAGCGAAGAGGTAACTTATGGACTGGAGGAAAATATTTGCAAACCATATATCTGATAAGGTGTTAATCTCTAAGATACATAAGGAACTCCTACAACTCAGTAGGAAAAAAAAACAACCCAATTTTAAAAACAGTTTAAGCACTTGAGCAGATCATTCTTCAAAGAAGACACACAAACGGTTAAGAGGTATATGAAAAGATTCTCAGCATCACGAATCATCAGGCAAACGTAAATCAAAACCACAATAAGATATCAATGCACACTTGCTAAAAGGGCTAAAATAAAAATGACAAGGAATAATAGGTACTAGCGAGGATGTGAAGAAAAGGAACCATGATATATACTGTTGGTAGGAATGCAAAATGGTGCAGCTGCTGTGGGAAACAACACGGGCATTCTCTTCAAAGTTGGAAATAGGACTGCTATGTGACCCAGAAACCCCACTTCTGCGTATTTATCCAAAGAAATGGAAATGGGTACCTCGAAGAGCTGTCTGTATCCCCATGTTCACTGCAGCGTTATTCACAGCCGTGAAGATGTAGAAGCAACATAAATGTCCATCGGCAGACGAATGGATAAAATGAGGCGGCCTATCTATCCAATGGAATATTATAAAATCTTTAAAAAGGAGGAATTTCCACAATGTGAAACAACATGGATGAAGTACAGGACACGACACTAAATGAAATAAGCCAGTTTACAGATAGACAAACACTGTCTGATCGCACTTATGTGAAGTCTCCAAAACAGTCACGTTCATAGCATCCAAGAGTAGAATGGTAGCTGCAGGGGCTGTGAGGAGGGAGAGGTGGGGACTTATTCATAGGGCACAGAGCTTCAGTTAGGCGAGATGAGTAAGTTCTAGAGATGTGCTGTGTGACATTGTACAATAGTCAACAACACTGTATTGTTCACTTAAAAATCAAGGGGCTGGGTCTCACGATAAGTGTTCTTCAAAAAAGTAAAAATCTAAAAACATAAACATTCACAAAGTTTTTGAAAAAAAAATTAAATGAATTTGACAAAAACTCTTTCAGGAAAAGAAAGATTAGAACGTTCCTCGGAAAGATTAAAATCTTATTTAATAAAAAAGAATACATGAGATTCAAGAGTGGATTGAGCCATTCTTCTGGTAGATATAGTAACAAAAAAGGCAGTCTTAAAGCCAGGTTAAAAATAATAAATCTTGGGGCGCCTGGGTGGCTCAGTCGGTTAAGCGGCTGGCTTCGGCTCAGGTCATGATCTCGCGGTCCGTGAGTTCAAGCCCCGCGTCGGGCTCTGTGCTGACAGCTCAGAGCCTGGAGTCTGTTTCAGATTCTGTGTCTGCCTCTCTCTGAGCCTCCCCCGTTCATGCTCTGTCTCTCTCTGTCTCAAAAATAAATAAACGTTAAAAAAAAAATAAATCTGTAACATAAGGACATGGTACAAAAGTTAAAAAGATTAAATGTGGATAATCTCATCATATAAGAGTGTAATGAATATAAGTACTTTTAACCTTGGCAAGCGAGTTTCCTTGAAACTCAGTGACACAACATTCTATGACGTATGTGACAAATAATATTTAGATAACTATAATATTGCAAATGTTGTTTATTGGATTTCTATTTTTTAAATCATCACATATGTACATTGAATGACTGGAAATTGCATACATTCAGCAATTTGTTATCCACAAAATGGTATGGTTGAGTCTGATATAAAATATAAAGATGTAGATAAGGGGCACCTGGGTGGCTCAGTCGGTTAAGCATCCAACTTTGGCTCAGGTCATGATTTCATGGTTCTTGAGTTTGGGCCCCACGTCGGGCTCTGTGCTGACATCTCAGGGCCTGGAGCCTGCTTCGGATTCTGTGTCTCCCTCTCTCTCTGCCCCTCCCCTGCTCACAGTCTCTCTCTGTCTCTCAAAAAATGAATAAAAACATTTAAAAAAACTTTTTGAAAAGATGTAGATAAAAAAGTTGATTATGAAAGTGTTTTTATGGATAAAGAGGTAACGAAGATAAAACTAAAGGCAACAAAATAACAAGAATGTTTTAGGAAAGGAACATGAACGATGTATTGATATAACGCGGAGGTATAAATGCTTAAATCTGAGGAGTGACCAGCCAGAGGAAGAACAGGGTGGGAAAGTCAGAGACACAGTTTATGGACCATATTTTTCATTTAGATTCCATTTCATTTAGATTTCATGAATGAAGTTTATACATGTGTGCTCATGTAATTCAAAGACGCAATCATCACAAGAAAACACCCATAACGTCCTCCCAGGTTCTTACCATCACAGTTACTGATTTCTAATGCCCTATAATACCTCCTTCCTCTGGAAGGTTTCCAAGATGTCAGTGGGGAGGGAGAGGAGAGGGAGGTATTCGAATGGTCTCTGGGACTTTTCTAAAAGATGGTAATACAGCAGCAATACCCAACACTTTTCATAAAATTCAGTGGATACCCACTTTTGCAATGGTGGTGTGTGGACCACAAATCCACATCCAGCAAAATACAACTAGCAAAAATTATTTTTAAAAATGATGCAGTTTTTTTTAGGACATGTCCTAAGGGAGCCATTGCCTCCACCCCAGCTCAGAGGTTTTGCCCAGGGGGAGGCAGACAATAAGAGAACCCCAAAGGTCCCCACAAACAAGCTGACTTCATCTGGAAGAGAGAGTAGAAACCTAGCCAGAAATAAAATTCTCACTCCTTTCCAAACCATATCCTAGTCAAATAAATGAATAAATTTATTCTTATGGACTGCATGTTTGTGTCCCCCTAAAATCATATGTTGAAGCCTTAACACCTTTTGTGACTATCTTAGGAGATGGGTCCATTGGGAGGTAGTCAGGGTTGGATGAAGTCATGAGAATCGGGTCCCAATGAGGAGATCAGTGTCCTTATAAGAGAAGACACCAGAGAGCTCTCTATCGCTCCCTCCCCTTTTCCCCACCCTTGCCATGTGAGGACTCAGCAGGAAGGTGTCCGAAACCCTGCAAGAGGCTCCCACCGAACCGTCCATGCGAGCACTCTGATCTCAGACTCCCAGCCTCTAGAACTGTGGAAAAGCACCTGTTGAACTGTTCAAGGCACCCAGGCTACAATATTTTATTATGGCGGCCTGAGCTGACTATTACACTTCTATGGAGCAGGATAAAGCTCAAAATGTAAGAAGACAATTTTAATAATACTACAGAAATATGGGAAATAAGAGCCCATGAACATAATTTTGAAATATACATTAACGTGTTGAACTCTTCTCAATTCAAAAAGGACAAAAGAGAAACACAACAAAGGGAGCCCCCCAAAAGCTAGAGTGTTAAAACATTGATCTATTATAAAAAGAGTGGTGAAAGACATCACTATGTTGTTAACTATTTACTTTAAAAAACTGGATAGCATCTCTTTGCACTCTCTTGGAAATGCAGGAAAGTGGTGTGGCTGCAGGAGACAGGAAAAGATAGGTGAGATCCCACAGCAACAGGCGAGAAACAGTGTTGCTGGCACTAGAAGGAGGCGTGGTAAAAACACAGCAGAAATCAAAGTGGCATTCAGGCTGAAAGACACGAATCCCCACTGCAGAGACTCGAATCGGTGATAGAAATATCAACACTCATCACGTCTTTTAGACTAGATGAAGCAAAAGGAAGAATTAAAAAAAAATACAGGAAGAAAGAAAACTTTATTGGATTGGAAAACAACCTGAATCCATAAAGCAAAAGATCTAAAGAGCAGACCTCCTTGAGCGAGGGAGGCCGAATTTATGAGGGCAACTGCCCCCTTTCCAAAGCAAAACACACCAGGAAGGGAACACATGCGGACACACATACACACATTCTTTTAAATTATGCAGGCTCTATGTTTATAAAGATGCTTCCACGAAACTCCTTCTATATCTAAGCAGTCGCTTCAATGGTAAAACTGGGGTTAACCCTAGCACGCATTAGACTCACAAATTCATTTTGTATGGCAGGGACTCCAAATTCCCATTTAGAGCTGATGACCTTACCGCTCCCGATAAGCCCTGTCTTTCCGGGCATCTGGGTTTTGCTTGTGCTCAAAGTTTTCTCTATTCTTCTCACTACCAGGTCACCAGCACGGTATGTTTTGTATTTTCTTTCACATTTTGGGCCCCTTTGTTAGGAGAAAGTACAAATCCAATCAAATGTAGCAGCTGCGTCCCGCGCACGGCAGCTTTTGTTCCGTGGTAACTGGGGCTGGTTCCAGATGGTGGTATTAATTACTGATTTCAATTGCATTTTGACTAATAGCAGTTCACATTATACAAATCACATTCCCTTATGTCCTTGAATTGACAGATAAATATATTCAGTACATGTTATGAAATCATACTCTCTGAGTTACGGCCTGCATTACCAAACCAAGAGACAAACTTTCTTTTCCCTCTGCTACTTTAAGCCTTTGGGATAGTTACCAATACTCAAGAATTTATATATATAAAATAACATAATATATAATAGTTATATATAGTATACATAACAACATAATTATATAAAGGTATGTAACATAATATATAATATGTTATATAATATAGTATAGTATAGTATAGTATATATATTTGGCCTCCGTTTTCTTCCCAAATCAGTAGATGGCACAATACCATGGAATACGGTCTGTAGAATTAGGAGGGACATAACTGTAACCCTGAATTATAGAAGCAATACATGAGTCCATTACATCAATTAAAATAATACAAATTACACTATATGAAATATAGTATAAACTACATACAGACGACTTAAAGTTCTAAATATTTTCATATTCCGTTTAAAATTTATGCTATGAAATATCACATAAACTATATTTTTGTAACTATGTAAAGCGTGCTCAAGCTGTATTATATAATATAAAGTATCACAGCCTTAATATCTGTGCTACGTACACACTCGTTCTGAAAAATTGACCAGGTTAGACTCCAGTTAGCTGAGGGATAAATCAGTTTCGTTGCTGTCGTTGTTGTTGCTGTTGCTGTTGCTGTTGCTGTTGCTTTGCTAGCTGGTCGGCTGATTTTAACCGGCACCATGATATTGAATTGGCTGACGGTAGACACAGCCAACACTCCCCAGATGAGTTTAATAATAACAGTTGCCAATATCTCTTGAGTTCCTGCTCCGGGCCAGCTCTTGTTAAAGAGTGCTGATGAGGACAGACTCATGCTCTTCAAATCAACTCTATATAACAATATAAATGCTTAAAAATGTTTTAAATAAGTACATAATGCCACTATAAGCAACTTTACAATTAAGATCATTGAGGAAAATCACATTAGATGTCATCAGTGGTGGGAAGGATAGAAGTGTGAAAGCGTTTCTGTGCATTACAGCAATTCAATAGATGCATGTTTATTTCCTATACTGAGAGAGTTACACAAATGTTAATGTGTATTTATAGTATCTGAATGCCCAGGTATTACTCCTCGAAAATTACTGGAGAAAAAAAATACAAAGAAAAAGAATATGTCAGACAAAAGAAAAGAGCAAGGCAATATTAAAATATAAAATCTGAAATAAGTGTACAAGCTACAACCAAGTATTTCTGGTATTACGATAGATATTAATGGGTTGAACACACTTACTGAATGAAAATCTCTCAAAAATTCTTTTCAAAAAATTCAAAAATATGGCGTATTCCATTTCTGTACACTAAAAGTGAACAAGTGGGAACCAAATTAAAAAACGCTAACACTGCAATCCCTCAAAAAAGAATGAAACGTTTAGGTCTAAGCAGAACAAAATGTGTAATGGACTAATACGAAGGAAGACACAAAGCGTTAAAGAATATCTCAATAAACGAAGCAGCTTACTACATTCATGGGTTGGGAAACTCAAAATAGTAAGGGGGCCAGCTCTCCCCAAATTAGGTATAGTTTTAATGTAGTTCCTATTAAATTCCAGGCAAAATGTGTACAGATAAGCTTTACAGTAAAGTTCATATCAAAGGACAAAGGGGCTCTGATAAAACAAGTTTGAAAACAAAGAATGAAGGTGACGGTTTCACACTACCCAATATTACCACTTAACCCTACACCATCAAGACATGATTGCGTTAGCAGAAGAATGTCAGCTTAGATCATAGGAATATAATAGAGAGCTGAGAAAAAAACATACACAATTATAGCCATCAGATTTTTTTTCTCCAACTGAGTTTTGGCAAATGTGCAAAAAGCATTTTAATGAAGAGAAAAATAATCTTTTGAACAAGTGGACATTCACAGGCAAATAAAAGAATGTCAACCCTAACCCTCGTACCTTTTAAAAACATAACTCAAGATAGTTCATAGATTTAAGATTAAAACTTAAAATATAAAACTTAGGAAAGAAAATACAGGAGAAAATCTTGCAGATTTAGGAATAAGCAAAGAGTTCTTAAACATGTCACCAAAAACATAAAAGAGAATGGTCAATAAGTAAGACTTAACCAAAATTAGTAAACAGTTTGCTCTGCCAAAGCCTCTGTTCAGGGGCCGAAGCTTCTCCATATCTGTAAGTAAACTGACCAAGAACTTGTAGCCAAAAAATGTAACGAACTTTCAAAACTCAACAGTAAAAACCAAATACTAAATACATTACAAAATGGGGAAACAGTAAGAATGGACACTTTTACCAAGAGGGAGATGTGGTCATAAGTGAGCACGTAGAAGGTTTAATTTCCTTCGTCATCAGAGGAATGCAGGCGATAGCCATGTTATCGAGATACAGCTGAAGGTCACAAAATCAAAGGCAGGTAGGGAGGCAGAAAAACAAGACTTCTCATGCATTGTTTTGTGTTTTTTTTTAAATATAATTTATTGTCCAACTGGTTTCCATACAACACCCAGTGCTCATCCCAACAGGTGCCCTCCTCAATGCCCATCACCCATTTTCCCCTCTCCCCCAACCCCCATCAACTCTCAGTTTGTATTGAAGAGTCTCTTATGGTTTGCCTCCCTCCCTCTCTGTAACATTTCCCCTCCCTCCCCCCCACCATGGTCTTCTGTTGAGTTTCTCAAGATCCATATGAGTGAAAACATATGGTATCTGTCTTTCTCTGCCTAATTTATTTCACTTAGCATAACACTCTCCAGTTCCATCCACTTTGCTGCAAATGGCCAGCAACTGACGAATGGATAAAGAAGATGTGGTTTATACATACAATGGAATACTACTTGGCAATGAGAAAGAATGAAATCATGCATTGTTTTTGAGAATGTGAGACGGTGTGGTGACTCTGGAAAACGGACAGACCCCGTATGATTCAGCAGTCATACTCCTGTGGATTCATCTGAGGGATATGGAAACTTCTGTGGACATGAAAATCAGTATACAAAGGTTCATACCGGATTTCTGTTTAATAAGCCCCAGATTGGAAAGAATCAAGTATCCTCCAGTGGGTGGATGACTAAACACTCTGTACATATCCACCACCCGGCAATGAAAAGGAATAAACGCTTGCGGTAAGGAACAACTTGGGTAAACCTCAAAAGCATCGTGCTGAAGGAAAAAGACTTGTCTCAAAAGATCACACACTGTCGACTTCCTCCATAAACCGTCTTGAAATAACACTGATAGGGAAATGGAAAACAGATTGTGACTGCCAGGAGTCAGGGAAAGACAGGGTGACTATGAGGCGGTAACATGCGGGATTTCACTGTCGTCAGGGAACAGTTCAGAATCTTGATCGTGGTAAGTTAAACATGTGAGTGGATGAAGACGCACAGAGGCATAGAGTTCACACACATGTACACACACACACACACACACACACGCATCAAATACATGCAAACCTTGCTGAAACCTGAATAAGACAGTTACTCTGCTTAACAGCACAGCACCAGTGCCAACTCCCTGGTTTTACATTTTTAAACATTTATTTATTTTTGAGAGAGAGAGAAAGACAGAGCTCGAGCGGGGGAGAGGAAGAGAGAGAGCAAGCGAGACACAGAATCTGAAGCAGGCTCCAGCCTCCCAGCTGTCAGCACAGAGCCTGATGCGGGGCTCGAACCCACGAACTGTGAGATCATGACCTGAGCCCAAGAGTCGGACGCTCAACAGTCGAGCCCTGCAGGTGCCCCGAGCATTCCTTACACAGGAAAACAAGATGCTGTTGTTGGAAGAATCTGGCTAAAGGGCACACAAAATCTCTCTGTGCGATTTTGGATTCTTCCTATGAATCTTTAATTATCTCAAAATGAAAATACATTTTTAAAAACATTAAAAAATCAAAAAAGAAACATTTAAAAAAACCTTACTGAGAAACATCAAAGATATGAGGAAGCAGATTGAATTGTGATCATCCAAAATGAGGAAACACAATAGCATATTATTCATATATGTATATATACGTGTCATGTGTATCACGTACATCTATCACGTTTATACACATATTCTCTTGAAGTGATTCATAAGGTTGCTAAGACTCTGACCACAATCTCAAGCGCCATTCTGATATATTTGGATAAAGGAAATAAGATTTTCGAGAATGTTCCTAAAATTTATTGTTCTCACAAAATATATATAATTCGTCTAAAATAAAGTTCAAGGTAAACAAATAAATCAAAATGAATAAAATTGCTTATTTATACATGCTTATATTATCTTTAGTATATATAAGGTCTGTAACTCCTTTCTTTTTATCACACCTGTTACTGATTTTTTTCCTCTTTCCTTTTTCTATTAGTCTTGACAAGATTTCAGCAATTTTATTAGCCTTTTTAGAGAACCAACTTTTGATGGTTTTTATCGATCTTTCCCACTGTATGATTTTTTTGTTTATTAACTTATGCTCTTATCTCATTGTTTTCTTATATCTTATCTATATTAATTTGATATTTTTCTTTTTTCAAAAAAGTTTATTTATTTATTTTTGAGAGAGAGAGAGAGGGCTCAAGCCGAGGGGCAGGGCAGAGAGAGAGGGAGATACAGAATCCGAAGCAGGCTCCAGGCTCCGAGCTGTCAGCACAGAGCCCAATGTGGGGCTCGAACTCACAGACGGTGAGACCATGAACTGAAGTCAGATGCTGAACCGACTAAGCCACCCAGGCACCCCTGTAATTCTTTTTTTTTAATGTTTATTTTTGAGGGGGGGAGGGGCAGAGAGAGAGGGAGACACAAAGTCCGAAGCAGGCTCCAGGCTCTGAGCTGTCAGCACAGAGCCGGACATGGAGCTCACACCCATGAACCACGAGATCATGACCAGAGCCAAAGACAGATGCCTACTGAGCCACCCAGACGCCCTTAATTTGATATTTTTCTAAGCTCTTGAGATTGATTCTTAGATCGGTCTTCAAATTTTGTTCCGTGTGTGTGTGTGTGTGTGTGTGTGTGTGTGTTCATATATATAAAACTTTCTCTGTGAGTCTCATTTTTGCTGTATATCATATCATTATATTTTGTAAATTGTATTTCACTGTACTTCAGTTCAAAATAGTTTCCAATTTCCATATTGATTGATCTTTCATGGAGGGGACTTGGAAAATGAGATGACTTGACCCCACCTTGCTGTGCTGTGGCCTCTGCTTTAAGCCCACCCTGATCAAACCCAGCCAGAATGCAGGGACACAAGAGCAGTGCACATTTAGTGCAGGGCCAGCAAACCCTGCCCCCTGACCACATGCAGCCCACCACGTATTTTATAAATAAAGTTTTATCAGCACACAACTGTGTCCTTTCGTTTATGTATCATTTTTGGTGTTTCAGTGCTACAATGTCAGAGTTGATTTGTTGTGTGAGATATTTTATAGCCCCCAACCCTGGAAATATTTACTATCTAGGCCTTTACTACAAAAGTTTGCTGGCCCCAATATCGTTTATGTAGACCAGTTTTTTTTAATATGAAATATATTGTCCAATTGGTTTCCATACAACACCCAGTGCTCATCCCAACAGGTGCCCTCCTCAATGCCCATCACCCACCTTCCCCTCCCTCCCACCCCCATCAACCTTCAGTTTTTAAGAGTCTCATAAGAGAGACTCATAAGGTTTGGCTCTCTCCCTCTCTTTTTTTTCCCTTCCCCTCCCCCATTATCTTCTGTTAAGTTTCTCAGGATCCACAGAAGAGTGAAAATATATGGTATCTGTCTTTCTCTGTATGACTTATTTCACTTAGCATAACACTCTCCAGTTCCATCCACGTTGCTACAAAGGGCCAGATTTCATTCTTTCTCATTGCGAAGTAGTATTCCATTGTGTATATAAACCGCAATCTCTTTATCCATTCATCAGCGGATGGCCATTTAGGCTCTTCTTTCCATAATTTGGCTATTGTTGAAAGCGCTGCTATAAACATTGGGGTACAAGTGCCCGTATGCATCAGTACTCCTGTATCCCTTGGGTAAATTCCTAGCAGTGCTATTGCTGGGTCATAAGGTAGATCTATGTTTAATTTTTTGAGGCACCTCCACACTGTTTTCCAGAGCGGCTGCACCAGTTTGCATTCCCACCAAGAGTGCAAGAGAGTTCCCGTTTCTCCACATCCTCGCCAGCATCTATAGTCTCCCAATTTGTTCATTTTAGCCACTCTGACTGGCGTGAGGTGGTATCTGTGTGGTTTTGATTTGCATTTCCCTGATGAGGAGTGACATTGAGCATCTTTTCATGTGCCTGTTGGCCATCTGGATATCTTCTTTAGAAAAGTGTCTATTCATGTCTTCTGCCCATTTCTTCACTGGATTATTTATTTTTTGGGTGTGCAGTTTGGTGAGTTCTTTATAAATTTTGGATACTAGCCCTTTGTCTGATATGTCATTTGCAAATATCTTTTCCCATTCCGTCAGTTGCCTTTTAGTTTTGTTGATTGTTTCCTTTGCAGTGCAGAAGCTTTTTATCTTCATGAGTCCCAACAGTTCATTTTTGCTTTTAATTCCCTTGCCTTTGGAGATGTGTCAAGTAAGAAATTGCTGCGGCTGTGGTCAGAGAGGTTTTTTTCCTGCTTTCTTCTCTAGGGTTTTGATGGTTTCCTGTCTCATGTTCAGGTCCTTTCTCCATTTTGAGTTTATTTTTGTGAATGGTGTAAGAAAGTGGTCTAGTTTCATTCTTCTGCCTGTTGCTGTCCAGTTCCCCCAGCACCATTTGGTAAAGAGAATGTCTTTTTTCCATCGGATATTCTTTCCTGCTTTGTCAAAGATGAGTTGGCCATACTTTTGTGGGTCCAATTGTGGAGTCTCTATTCTATTCCATTGGTCTATAGATCAGTTTTCAAAGACGAGTGGATGGCAAAGCTGGAAAGGCCAACAGAATTATCAAGCACATAGGATATGTCTTTTTCCCCCACAATTTTCTTAGACTTAAGTTCTATGGTCTGAATGTGTCTCCCCACATTCAAACTAACCCCTATGGTGACAGCTTTAGGAGGTGGGGCCTTTGCGAGGTGATGACGTCATAAGAGTGGATTGTGCATGAATGGGATTAGAGCTCTTATAAAAGGGAGCCCAGAGAGCCTCCTCGTCCCTTCCCCATGTGACGACATGGAGTGAGGATGACACCTGTGAATCAGGAAGGGGGTCTCACCAGACACGGGATCTGCCAGCACCTTCACCTGAGACTTGCAGCCCCCAGGACTGTGAGAAAGAAATGTCTGCTGTTTAGCCCCAGACTGTGGTGTTCTGTTACGGCAGCCCGAGCTAAGACACTAAGGTATCCACCTGTAAGAATCACATACGGTTTCTTCTGAATGCACTTTGACGATGTGTAATTACTGGTCTATTTGGGCTTACATCAATGTTACTGTTTTCCTTCTTCGCATTTTTGCATTAATTATTGTATTTATTATCATTTTACTTTTCTCCTACGTTGGGTTGTTCGGTATGCTTTGAGATTTTCTTTAGTGGACACTTTGGTAAGGTAAGCATTCTTGTCTTTGTAAAGTCTAACCGGAAACACAGTTCTTACCATGACCAGAACAATTCAGTGACCAGAGACCACAGACGTTCACCTGCATTTGTCTTTGTGCCCTCCAGCAATGTGAACTATGGTGGTTTTATATCTATATCTATCTATCCCACAGAATATTCATATTATTGTTTAAGTGCACAGCAGGCCAATACCTAATTCGATTTATCTGTTTCCCTTTTCACATTTTTTTAATCTTCCCATATGTTCATGTGTCCTCTCCCTGCTGTTGGAAAATTTTACTTCTCTCTTAATGATCCACTTTGTACCTCCTTTGAGGGATTTTGCTGTTAACAATTACTCTCCATTTTTGCTTGTTTGAAGATGCTGTAATTTTTCCTTCGTTTTGAGCACTATTTCTATTTAGCTGGTACTTTCCTTCAAGTTAAATTCCGTTGTTGTCTGGCGTCCACTTTGTTAGAAATAAGCTGCCAGTCTTACTATTGCACATTTGCAAGTCTTGTGTCTTTTCCCTGGTTCCTTGCTCTTCTTTTTTCTTTGTTTTGCCAATTCTACTATGTGTCTAACTATGGTTATCTTGGTATTTACACCATTTGGAGGTTCAGATAGTTCTGTGACTTAACGTCTTTGACCCATTTGGTAAATTCTCAGCTATTAGCATTTTAATTATTACTATTTTATATTGTCATGCTATATTATGTCTTCAATGTTAATTTTATTTTATATATTTACTTTGGGAAAGTCGTGATTACTACTTTTATTACTACTAGTATTGTGGTATTGTGCACGCTATCACGTAACAGTGTCTTTAGTGTGTTGCTGCCATGAGTGTTGTTACGTGTGTCAGCAATACTTTGAGTCAACAACTATGTAGCTTTTCCTGTGTGTCCACCTCCTCTGCATCCGCTAGCCGCCAGCCGGAATTAGGTTCCATCTGCCAGACGACAGGTAAGGATACTTCTTTTAATGCGTATTTTCAGTGACACGTTTTCCTCTTTCTGTTTTCCTGAAGATGGTTTCTCTTGCCGTCACTTCTGAAGGATGTTTCATCGTACACAGATTTCCTGGTTCACGGTCATTTCTTTCCCAGCACTTCAGTGATACCGCGTCAATTGTCAGTATTTTCCTTACTCCTTCGAAGGTCATTTGTCTTTCTTTCTGGCTACACTGAAGATTTGTATCCTGTCCTTTACACGGTGGTCAGTAAGTTACTGTCTTCCTGCTGCGAACACTGCCCTCTGCTCTGCCTTGGGGTGGGAGGCTGGGTCCTGGCCCCCGCACGCCCCCCTGCCCGGCCGCCCCCTGTGATGTCTACAGGACAGGTGGCAGGGTGGCTCCTGTCCTGCCAGCACTGCTCGTCCTTCTTTACCTTGACGGTGGGGGTGGTTCCTGTCTCTGGGTGCTCTGTGGTGCCAGACCAGCCTTAGTACACCCCTCAGACAACCTCCTGTTGGGTGCGCGTTCTCTCCTGACCCCATAAGGCAGTCACACCCCCATGCACTGACCCCGCTTGCTCAGGGCCCTCCTCCAACCCTTCTACGTTCCTCCAATTCTGCCACCCTGATCCCAGGCCCTTGCTGGTGTCCCTGTGTCACACCACGGCTGCTGTTTTGCTTTTGAGTTCCCCAAATCCATTTACCCAATTACCTATAATACCAGTATATTCTCTCACTTAAAACAATGCTGCCCTGACTGATAGGCGTTGTTTTCAGCAATACACTGTGCCCACCTGTGGTTTTCTTTGTACTCTGTTTTTTTCACTAGTAAGAAAGCTATTTTTCCTTGACAAGTTTCAATTGCCTTATTTGTGGAGTGTACAAAACTTTCATGTTCTGCACATTGACACCGCAAAATATTCACTGAAAATATGAATATTAAATCTAATACATGTTCAATTAATTTGTTTGGTTATTATAAGCAGTCAGTGTATTATATAATTTAAAAAGTCATCTCTCTTCCCAGATATGCATTACATAATTATTGTTGTCATTATGGGTTTTACGGGTTTTCTGGTTGTGTTTTATTTTTTTTGTTTGTTTTATTTTTTTGGCCAGGACAATATTGAAAAGAAATAGTGCATATCTTTGTCTTGTTCTGACTTTAACGAGATAGCTCTATAATAATAAATTATACTCTCTTGACTTTCAATACGTATAATCAAGTTAAAATAGTTTTTTTTTTTTTTTGTCTTAGCTTACTAAAGAGTAGAACTCATTTCATTATTAGATTTCCTAATATTGGCCATTTTCCTCTTCCTGGCACATATTCTTTGTATATATTGCTACTTGGTTGGCTATTATTTTGTTTTGAATGCTCCATATTTTATTAAAAAGTAAAATCAGCATATATACATACATATATATATATATATATATATATATATATATATATATATATACAGTGTATAATATACACAATATTAATAGCAAGGTTATACCAACCACTAAAAATACTAAAAATGAACCTGCCACCTTTACTTCTCTACACATCCTGTACACTTCTAAATAACATACAAGTGGTTGTTTTCCTAAAATTTAATAAAATTTAAACATAAAACAATGTCAAAAATCTCCTTGAGTTACAGATTATTATTACCTTTCAAACTTCTCAATGATTAGTGACCTATTCAATGTTTATAATTATACCAGAAGTAATCTGGATATTTATTTTTCAAAACTTGTTCATTGATTTCAATTTCCCAAGGCATGAAAGTGAAGTTGCCCACAACGGTCCCTTTTAACTTCAAACGTTTACGTTTGTGATTACTTTCCCCGATATGTTACTGCTAAAGCTTATTTCTATGCTTCTTCATGTCACAACAGATTCCTAAAGAATTGTGTATTTTATTGTGAGAATGACCTTTTAATATTTTTAATGATCTCATTCCCAACTTTCTGCTTTTTCTCTTAAACTCGTTTATTTCATCTTGTGGCTGTTATTGCTCTCTTAAATTCTTATGTCAAATACTTTTCTTATCATTTTGAGTATGTCTTGTCTTTCATTTCTAGCTTCTCTGTATTTTAACCTTTACCTCAAGGCTTTTAATGAGAACATTATTAAAATGAATTCATGGTGTTCTGGGATTTATTTCCACATTTTGTTCTAAATAGGCAGTTAATGCAATTATTATCAAAGTTTATTTTCCACTTTGACTAATTAGTTTATATTTTCTTGGCAGCCTAGTATATGGTATGTTGTTGAAAAAGTTAACATTACCCTTTATTACCAACTAATATATTTATTTTTTTCCAACTAATATATTTCAACATAAATTCCACATTATCATTAATCTTATGCATTTTTAAATAAAACCTCAATAGAAAGAAAGAAATGTAGGAGAAATGTTACTAAACCTCTTGAGTTTAAAAATAAGAAAATCAATTTGTCTAATAAACTGATAATTGTACTTCAACCATCCCAGCTGAATTGCATTTTCTTTTTTTTTAATTTTTAAATGTTTACACATTATTTTTGAGAGAGAGAGACAGAGAGACAGAGAGACAGAGAGAGAGGGAGACACAGAATCCAACGCAGGCTCCAGGCTCTGAGCTGTCAGCACAGAGCCCGATGCAGGGTTCAAACCCAAGAATCTTGAGATCATGACCAGAGCCGAAGTCAGATGCTTAACCAACTGAGCCACCCAGGTGGCCCAAAGCATTTTCATTGTACCGTATTTTCAAAACAAAAATAAAATTAGTGCTATAGAAAGAACACTTTTTTCTCTTTCCCCCTGTTTTAATGGTAATGGGTTGGGCCCAGCATTTCCCCAACAGTGCTTCTTAAATCTCTAGTCACTAGAGATGTTCCTCAAGTACACATCCACAAACACATTCAAGATGCATTTGTAACATCTCCTTTGTTCTTTCTTCACCGTGGCCTTCTCTTCCATGATATGTTTTATTTTCCCAAGGGATTAGGCAATTACATATCCAGTTTCCCGTTTCTCGAATCTCATGATTCCTTTATCATCTGCATGGATGACTTATTCAGTACTTGGGTTTCCAATTCTTCCATTCCTTCCTCCATTCAGATCTGCTGCCAGAGAGTCATGGTTGGAGATCCAGAGGAGCAGGTGGGAAGTTGGCCCTCGGATGCACCACCGCCGTCTGTAACCCGCAGAGGGGCTGGCTGGGTCTGGCCTTGGCTTCGCCTGGCTTGACTCTAGACTTGATTTGCTCTGTGGCTTGTGGCCAAACCTGGCTCTCCAGCCTGGCTTCTTGCTGGTGTAGGTCTCCGCTCTCCCCAGACGAGCTCTGCCATTTCCCCCAGTTTTTGAACCTCACAACCTTCTCAGGATTGCTCAGACCCTGGGGCCACCGTTGTTGTAGGACAGACTTACATCCGCTCCTGTCTCAGTCTAAATGGAACCTTGTCTGGGTTTTCTGAACTCACCTCCAAGGACACATGACAAGATAGGAGGAACAGAAACCGTCGGACTATGAGCCGGAGGTTATTTTTGTAATATTTGTAAAATATTGTAATATTTGTAAAATATTTGTAAAATATTGTAATATTTGTAAAATATTTGTAAAATATTTGTAAAATATTTGTAAAATATTTGTAATATTTTTGGTAATGTAATGTAATGTTGTATACATAATTTTCTGAGATTATTTTATTTAAAATTATCACGGGCATGGTTACAATACTTTCCCTTCTTTTCGGAATTATTTGGTAATGGAAGGGCTGCTATTAATGTACAAGTGGCCAAGCTTTATAGTAAAGTTTATCCATTCTTTCTTTTTATTTTCACTTTTTTATTGTGGGAAAATAGACATAACATAAAACTTATCACTTTAACCATTTTAAGAGTACAGTTCGGTGACATTAAATATTCACACTATTGTGTGACTACACTGTTTCCATTCTTGACCTTGGTGTTGCATATGAAAAACCAGGTAGAAAATACCAATTCTGTCACTGAATAAACTGTTTTTTAAATAACTTGATATTAAATATCATTGGCTAACATTTTTTTCACCTATGATGACAAACAGTGACAGTCCCATGCTTATTAAATTACTCTTAATTTATCAGGACCAGTAAGCTCTCAACCCACAGGGAGAAAGAGCTAAAATAAAAGGATCAGGTAGCCATTATTAAACTTCCTTGATTTTAATTTTTTTATTTACAGGACCAAATTGTAAAATGTTGAAAGGCTTCTTTCTGAGTTGTGCTAATATCAGTCCCTCAACTTACAATTGAGACCCTCATGTCTTTATTTTCTGTTTTTTACTGACACTTATCTTTTTGTTTGTTTGGTTTTGGTCTGGAATGAATAGTTTCATGTGGTTTATCTCAGGTCGGACACAGCAATAATATTCATAAATCAGTCAGCATCACCGTGACTACCGTTGGTGATGGTCATGTAATCGGGACCCCTCTGAGCCAGGCTCCGTGTGAGGGGGTCTGTGTGCACCCTCCCTACAAAACGGGTGTTAATCCGTTTGAAGATGTCAAGTGTGGGGATTCGAGAAGAAAAGATCATCTAAGAACCTGTGTGTAGAAAACAAGGGAATGGGAAGCTGAACCCCGGTGTGCTTCTTGATTCTTGGTCCTGACCTTTATGTTTAAAACTAAACAGAGTCAGGGCGCCTGGGTGGCTTGGTTGGTTAAGCCTCCGACTTCGGCTCAGGTCACGATCTCGAGGTCCGTGAGTTCGAGCCCCACGTCAGGCTCTGGGCTGATGGCTCGGAGCCTGGAGCCTGCTTCCGATTCTGTGTCTCCCTCTCTCTCTGACCCTCCCCCATTCACTCTCTGTCTCCAAAATAAATAAACGTTAAAAAAAAAATTAAAACTAAACAGAGTCATAAATCAATAGTGATTGAAAAATAACAGCATAACAATTCCATAACCATGTCTGATCATAAGCTCCAACCAATAGAGAATCTGTTTCGAGGTGAGAGATTGTAACCAGAAGTGAAAGGGTGGAAGGAGGGGATGAAAAACCAGGTAGGTTACCAAAATAAACAAGTGATATGTCATCAATCGCTTAAGACATTTTAACAAATACAAAGCCACAAATTCCAGGATTTTAATCCTCCGAGTTTCATGACTGTGTGTGTGTGTGTCTGTGTGTGTGTCTGTGTGTGTTTCCTAATTTTACAAGTGTGCAATTATCAATCACTCTTGATGTGACTCCAGCCAGGTGGGTATATGTCTCACCTCATGCACCACTCTGCTACTAAAACAGACTAAATGAATTCGCCCATCGCTCACTCTACACCACAGAAGAGAAGTATTTGTTCCTACAGTGAAAATACGGGGAAACAGACTGTCCGCTAACCCACAGAACGCAGGTGTTCCTGAGGTCACGGAAACCTGAAGAAAACATGGAGCTTTTGTTTTCTGACATCCTGAAGTTGGTGAGCATGACCCAACATTTAAGTGAGTTTATGCAAAACTAAAATCCGGGAGAGCCAAGGACAGTAAGGGGGCGCCACATGGTGATCCGGTTGTCTGCATGACTTGAATTCTGAAAATAGCCAGAACACTTCAAAAGGCGGGACATGATTTTCATGTAAATTCTTCTGTGCTCACTGCAGTATGTCCCTAATCTAATACCTTTTACTCTCTCTACAGAACAAATTAGAAATAAAGCCCCTATACATTTCTTCATCAAAATTAATTACAGGAGGACATGTTTTGACTCTGAATGACCACAATTTTCAGCGATCTTGCCGCATCGTACATTTCTCTAATGGGAAACAGTCCTTGTCCTGTAGCAAACCTTCAAATTCCAAGCATCAAGATGGAATAACAGAATTGGTGTGTGTGTGTTTGTGTGTGTGTGTTTGTATGCTGAAAAAAGGTTTCAGATAGAGTCATGGAATTAATTTTGATACGTGTTCAAAGTTATTTCTGGGTCCCATCCTTAGCCTACGATGGTGGAAACACTGAGGACAGACACACACGTAGGTACATCCGTATCTATGTCCCCTTAAATGCTTAAGTGAAAATGCCATATACATGGCTTTATAAGTTAAATGTCCTGGTTTTGGCGCTAATAAAGAAGTCTGGGGGAATCTTCTGTAGCTAAATAATGGACAGAAGGCTTCTGAAAAATCCAGGGACTGCTGTCGGAAAGCAATTAAGCTGAAGAAATTACATTAGCGGAGAGCAGATGCCATATTCAACCCAGTTGCCTATTTTTCATGCAGTTGGGGCTCACCGGTCCTTTATTTCCCAATAAAAAAAAGATTGACAAACACCTGTCCCTTCCAGAGTCAGGTGAACCTGCGTATCTGAAGAGTGAGTAGAACACCAAGGACAATTGTGCTCGTCTCTTCATATTCCAAATCTGTTTCTGATGAAGGAAAAGAGAAAATCAAGGAATTTGGAATATTTATCACTTTTAGGTTGAGCTTCACTGACATCCTTACATAATTTTTGTTTGGTCATTTTATTCTTAAGTCATTCAAGAACTGCAACTGCTTTGGCAACCAACTGTTTAATAATAACAACCCATTTTTCTAGACTACTTTTGCCTCCTGTCCATAAAACCTAGTTTTTTTTTTCTTTTTGAAGTAATCATAATATGAGAAAAAGACCTAGACATAATTAGAAAGAATTATGTTTAAATTTTTTTTAATGTTTGTTTATTTTTGCAAGAGAGACAGATCATGAGCAGACAGAGAAGGAGGCACAGAATCTGAAGCAGGCTCCAGGCTCCGAGCTGTCAGCACAGAGCCTGATGCGGAGCTCGAACCCACTGACTGCGAGATCATGACCCGAGCCGAAGTCGGACGCTTAACCAACTGAGCCACCCAGGTGCCCCCCAAATAATTATGTTTTAAATTATCACAGAAATATTTTTCTAGAACAAAAAACGTTGAGTACATTTTTTTATTCTGAATTTTATCATCAGCAGGGGCCTGAATTTTTCTTTTTCTTTTTTTTATCATGCTATATTTTTTTACTTTGCAGACTTTTTGTTCTTGCACCTTCTCTATAGGAAGGTGTAGATGACTTTATCTCCTTTTGGAAACTTTAGAAACACCTTCTTGTTTTTCAGTTGAAGGATTCATTTCACCATATAGTCCGTCTGGCCTGATAACCGCCCCCAGCAGGTTGTGAAATCCACCCGGACCTCGAGTTAAGGTCGTGCCAGGGTTGTTACGAGCTCTGACCACTTCCCCGATTTCAGGAAGTTATCGCTGTGCCGTCAGTTTATTTCAAACCCGCGACCTGGCAAACATGAGCTCCTTGTTCTTATGTGTGCTGCTCAAGATCTGCTTAGGTCACAGGTGCGATGGGTATACTCATATCCATTGTTTTCAGAAGTTGAAATAAAGCAAACATCTGTGTCATTTCCCGGTGTCACAAGTAACAGCAGCGATGTCTCCAATTAAAACAGAATTAAGCATTAAATATTCTTCCAGAGCCTTACTAGTCACGTATGAATTCAACACGACAAGGCAGATTCTAAAGCCCGTGGCAGGTAGGAACACTGTTGCCTACAAAGACAAGGGTACTTTATTTCCGTGATATATAATTTCTGGTGGAATTATTCTGGCTGCCGCACTGCTGAATTTGCTGCTCTTGTTGGATTTTGTTTTCACTCGTGTTCAAGTGACTTAAGTCAGAAACATATGCCATCTAAAAAACATTGTAAAATGTTGGGCATAATGAGAAAAAAAGCAATAAAATGCTTTTGAAAGCACTCTGCCAACCACCTCCCTCTCGGTACGAAGGCCTCCCTTTGTGTTGCTTCTCGTCCCCTTCACACAAACTGCCTTCCTGCCAGATGGGGGTCCATCCATCTGCCTGGACGAGCTCTACCAACCCGTCTACCAACCCCACCCAGTTTTTCTTAGAGACTGGCTTCCTTTTTTTTATTTTTTAATTTGAAGCTTTATTTATTTTGATAGAGTGTGCGAGCGAGTGTGGGAGAGGCAGAGGGAGAGGGAAAGAGAATCCCAGGCAGACTCAGTGCAGAGCCCGACACGGGGCCTGAACTCACTAACCATGGGATCATGACCTGAGCCAAAAATCAAGAGTCAGATGCTTAACTGACTGAGCCACCCAGGCACTCCTGGAGCCTGGCTTTCTTATGAAGGTGGATAGATCCATGAATTATATTTAGCCATTTGTTATCTGTCTGTTGAAGATAGATAGATAGATAGATAGATAGATAATCACCCCTTTTATGCCAGACCACTTTCCAGCTGATGGGGTCCCTCAAGGGTCAGATGTTCTGGTGTTGAGGATAGGAGAAACAAACAAACGCATAAATAATATTGTATATAAAATATTGTCTATTTCTACTTTACTAAACACAGTGACAATTAAAATATAGACAAAAATTTGAGAGACTTTTAACCAAAAGTCCTCTTGGGTCTTGAGAAACACCATTACCCTATGTTACAACTGTGTTCAGTCATTACCATAATTTCATTTTTCTGTGTGGCATTTTCTCCATTGTACTAAAATAAGTGAACAGGTTGGGCGTTCTGAGATCTAACACAGAAACTCAAACTGTGCATTCAAGGAAACAGGCGAGTTGCAGAATATTTATGATACGTGTAACTGTACTTTCATAGTGAAAAAAAAATGCTTGGAATTCAAATCGTATTGTCTCCAATTTTGACTATTCCTAAGTGTCCCCAGACCAATGACCGTTATCGGTAAGTCTGCATGAATACAACCATTCGTGGTTAGCTGACTCCACTGACCACCCTGTTCTGCATAAGACCCCTTCCTGTGGGCCGAGTACACGCACACGTCTCCTGGAGACACAGCGCGCTCTGTGTGAGTCAAAAAAATGCAATAAAGGATCCAACTGATAGTGGCAGTGACAGAGGCAAGGATAGTATCAAAGCTTGTAGGCAATTTGTGGTCCTTTGCCAGAAAACAGAGATTTTTGATAAATTCAGGGACAAAATCTCAAGTAACTCATGAATGAATAGGGATTAATTCACTCTGTACTTAGTGGGATAAAGGAAATTCAGTACACAAAACCATAACTTCTTATTACAGAACAAGTCATGTGAGAAGGAATGTACTTTCAAAGTTGAAAAGGCAGTGGAGTGTGGGGTAAAATACATAAAAGAAACAAAGAAGAACAGATGGAAAAATACTCAGGGTAAATCGGAAACACATGCAGGATTTTCCTGAAATAATCACGGTTTTGAAAAGAGGCACGGACAGCTCCTGGTTATTTGGCAATGTTAAGAAACACCTTCCTTCGCGTAAGGAGTGTGTCCAACAGGAATTGTAACAAAAACAGGAAAACAACCATCACTAGTATTCATTACTAGCAATAATACCAGCAACTATTAGTAACGATACCAGTAAACATTACCATCAATAATAAGAGTATTACTAGCAATGATAGTAGTGTTACTAACAATACTAGTAAGTACTACTAGCAACACCTTGCACACGGCTCTTACCGTGTGCCAGGCACCACCGCTAGCACCTCTCAGGGATGAATCCATAAGAAATACTCCCCATCATGAAACGCTTATCCGCGCTATCTTAGCTCTGAACCTCCCGGAACGGTACATGCAATACGAGACACTGCCATCCGTGGCGCTAGTGCTCGCACTGCCGCTCGCGGACGGTCCACCACGCCGGTCGTTGCCCACGTGTTCCGCCACCACATCCTACGACTACACCATCCAATCCAAACTGCAATGGCGACGCGTCACTGCGCAGGGGAGGCTTCACCAAACAGGGAGGGAGCACACGATACCGGATAATCCGTACTCCTCACAGCACCTGCGGCTTCACCTACTCCTTGGGCTTTCATCACTTCCTTTTCAAGTGTTCAATTCATTCCTTTCTTAAAGTTTATTTGAGAGAGAGAGCGCGCCTGAGCAGGAGAGGGGCAAAGAGAGCGTGAGCAGGAAAGAGGCAGAGAGAGAGGGAGAGAGAGAGAGAATCCCAAGCAGGCTATGTGCTGACAGTGCAGAGCCCGACGTGGGGCTGGATCCCGCAAACCAGGAGATCATGACCTGAGCCAAAATCAAGAGTTGGAGGCTTAACCGACTGAGCCACCCAGACGCCCCACGTTCAATTTATTCCTTCCTCCCATCTTCCTACGAGCTCTGAAAAGAAGGGAAACGTGTCTGTCTTACCATCGTGGCATCACCATCATCTAGCGAAAGACCTGGAGTATTTTTCTTTTACCATCTTAACCATTTTTCCGTGTGGAGTTCAGGAGGAGTTCAGTAGCTAACATACTCACATTGTTGTACAGATCTCTACAAGTTCATTTTGCAAAACAGAAACATTCTACTCGTGAAATACTAACCCCCCCACTCCCAGTCCATGGCAACCACTTTACTACTTTGTATATATAAGACTTTAACTGCTTTAGATAACTTCCTGTGAGGAGGAAGTCACACCACATTTGGGCTTTTGTGAACTGGCTTATGTCACTTAGCATAAAATGTCATTCGGGTTCATCCATGTTATAACAGGTGTCAGGAATTCCTTTTTTTTTTTTTAAGGTGGAATACCATTTCACTGTGCGCATACACCACGTTTCTTTATCCATTCACCCATCAATGGACAGCTGCACTTCCAATCTCTTGGCTGTAGTGAAAAATGCCACAATGAACATGGGGGTACAAATCTCTCTGAGATCCTGCTTTGAATTATTTTGAATATATTTCCAGAAGTGGGATTGCCGGCTCATATGGTAACGTCACTTGTAATTTTTCAAGGGCTCTCCATACTGTTGCCCATATACCTGTCCTACACCCCACCAGCTGCACACAAGGTTTCCAATCTCTCCGTATCCCCTCCAACACTTAATTCCCATCCTTTGGACAGTGGCCATCCTAATGGGTGTCAGGTGAGATTTCAGTGTGCTTTTGGGTTGCACTTCCCTAATAATTGGTAATGATGAACATCTCTCCATGAGTTTGTTGACCATTTGCATATCTTCTTGGGGGAAATGTCTATTCAAGCCGTTGCTATTTTTTTCACAGGTATATTTGTAGTTTTGTGTTGTTGAGTTGTAGGTGTTTTTTATACAGTATAGATGTTCACCCCTTGTCAGATATATGATTTGGAATATTCTCCCCCATTCTGTAGGTTGTCTTTTCACTTGATTGTCCTTTAATGGGCAAAAGGTTTTGAGTTTTATGTCGTCCAACTCATCTGTTGTTTTTGTTTCCTGCACTTTTGGCATCACACCCAAGAAATCACTATCAAGACTGATGTTGTGAAGTCCTTCCCTTGTGTCTTCTCCTAGGAGGCACATAGCTGTAGGTTCCATGCTTCGGTCATTAATCCGGCATGAGCCAATTTTTCACATACGGTGCAAGGTAAGGGTCCAACTTCATTCTGTTGCGTCTGGATATCTGGTTTTCCTTTCTTTCCCATGGCATTAGGACTCTGGGCTTCACGTCACTAATCAGGGCCTGGAGGTCTGAGCCTCACCTGGATTTCGGTCCTGACCATCAGAGTAAGCGCAGAACTAACACATGTAACTTCTGAGTGGTACAAACAAGACAGCTGCTTATCCTCATCTTTGACTGCCCACTGACCCATGGCACCATTCACACTGGAGGTAAAGCCCACTTTACCCAGAGGACAAAGGCAACTCGCCAGCAGACAGCAAGGAAGAAAGACAGGAAAATCCCATGAGCGCTAGATTATGTGACTGGTGGAGTTGCCTCCTGCTCTGAGCAGCCCCACCTTCCACACTTGGAAAGGAAATGAAATCAGTGTAAAATTTTGGAGGAGCAGGGGTATCACATAGATTAGCCTGCACCCTCAAGGCACGTAGAAACTGGTATCTGGAGGTGTTATACTGGCTCACAAACTCCTAAAACATACGACGTTGCCTTGGTTTTGACAGAGGGAATGGAAAATTTATTATCCTGGTTACACCACACCATTTTTTTTTTCCATCATAGCCCGAAATGCAATGGAAGGCAGAACTCTTCTCTATTGAACTTGTAGTTCTGGGGAAGGGAGTAGGAACATCAAAATAACATTTTTCTTTTGCCCTTCATTTCTACTTTGCCAAGATACTAGACCAAAATTAAGCCAGACAAGAACTAGCCAGTTTGAAAACACACATGCAATGAAAATTCTGCTTTGCTAAAGGAACGTCTCTCACCCTGTGGTCAGAAAATGAAAGGGATTCCATACAGCCGGGACTCTGACAAGACCAGATACTGATCGTGGCTACTTTTTGCTTCCGGAACAGGCAACCTGCCAAGTTGTGAAAGGAAGGAATTTATTTCAACAGAAAGTGCAGCAACCCTCATAAAACAGGGTGTAACAGATTGGGTCCTAAAGACCATCCACGGACCCCGAGCCCGTAGCGCCAGGAAACAGGCTGTAGAAAGAGAGGCCTCAAGTCAAATCCTAATCCACAGACAACAGACGGTCCCCAGGTCCCCGGGTCCCCACTCTGTTCTTCTTCCTTACAGAGTTGGCTGGGCACACGGACACGTCCAAGAGCAGCAGGACAGAGCATGGGAGGACCCAGGAGCCCTTCATGAGTCCATGGCCGCAGCTGGCCACCTTCACTGGGCCACTGGACTTATGACTCGTAAGAATCAAAACCACTTCCTTGCTGTGCTTCACTGGGTCTTGGGTCTTCTAGAGAGGCTGGGGGTTCAGTAATGCACCATTTTTGTTCTATAAAAAACTTCTGTAGAAACTGGGTCTGTTTCCGGAAATTACTATTTGTTCTGCCGATCTCTTTATTGGTGCACACACGACATATTTTCTCTTTATTCGTGCACATGTGACAAGTGCAAGAGCTTTATTTTATATACATTTACAACTTACGCATTTCTTCTTTTATTTTTCTTATTTTCCATGATTCTTTCTCTCTTTCTTCTGGAAGTTTCTTTTTTTTTTCTCATAAACCTTAGTAAATTTCTAAGGGAGTATTTTTTTTAATAAATTTCATTAGAATTTATAAATTTTACAGAAAGACTTAAGAACACTTGAGATACTTCTGATATTCAGCTTTTTATCTATGGACAGGCTCTATCTGACATTTATTTGAACTCCACCAATTTTCTTTTGATGATACAAACGTTCTTTCTTTCATTATATGTTATAATGGTGGCATGCACAGGTTAAGTTCATTCTTCTATATCTTGTCTAAATTTTTAAATGTATTGACATAAAACTGTTAATAGTGTGATCTTACCATCAGTTGTAACATCTGCAGTGGTATCTTTTTTTTTAATGTGTGGCATGATTTATTTGTTTCATTTCAATCTTTTTAAAAATTAATCCACTTTACTATGAGCTCCAGAAAATGTATTACATTATCCAAATATTTTATCCTCTTTCTTAATTTATCAACTCATTTCATTACACGAGTTATGCGCATTTATTGAAAAAACCTGAGGCATTCCAGATAAGCAAAAAAACAAAACCAAACAACAACAACAACAAAGAAACACCTATGATCAGGACATCTGGAGATAAAATCTGTTAACATTCTTAGGTGTGAATATAAGTGTTTATGTGTGCAAAATGTGTATTACCAGTCTATACATTTCTTAAATTTTAATGGTTACTTAATGTTCCATCTACAAATATGATTTACTTAGTGAATTTTGCATCCTACTTGGAGGTCTTGAATTGTCTGTAATGATTCACAACTTCAAATAATGCCATGATGAACACTCTCATAGAAAATTACAGATGAAATTAACATTTTTTTGCCAAGTTACAAAAAAATAAGCCAATTTGGAATTTAACTGAAATGTAATTGAAACTACAGCGCAAACTTGGAGGTCACTGTTACTCTAGTGCCACTGAATTTTCCTATCCCAAAACATGGTATTTCTCATTTTATTAAGAATTTCTTCTATGTATGTTTCTTTGTTTGCTTGCAGATTTTCTCCACCATAATCTTCCTAATCTGCGAGACATCTTCACAGAAATTCTATTTCATTGCTCTATTACATATTAAATAATTTATTTTTATCAATATACATTCTAATCTATAATTGTTAAAATGAATGCCGCTCGATATTTGCATCCCGATCCTGCATCCAGAAAGCATAATGTATTATTACCCTGTCCATCCTACTGGCTCAGCTGTGAATCACAGAAAGCCCTGAATCAATCTACAGACAAATATGACAGTTTTCTATTTGTAAAGCTTTACTCTAGCACTGTTGGAGAGAACCCCACTTCAACTGCCATTTCAGAATTTTGCTCATACTCAGTTACTGTATTTCTAGGAGACCTAAAAACCTTCCCCAAATCACTGTGTTAATTAACACCCACGTGCAGCACCTCCAATCAGCCTGTTCTATCTGCTCTATAAAGTGGTCACTGCCCCAACTCAATTCTCAAGCTCAGTTTTATGAGCTTTCAAACCTTACATAAACAGCACTACCTACTTTTCTTTCCTAGCTGGCTTCTTTAACTCAGCATTTTGCTTGTTAAATGTTTTCCATCCTTTTGCATTAGAGTCTATTAATTTTTTTCCTCTATACATTCATATCCCCTAATAGTAACCCATGATTAATTAATCTATTCTACTGTGGATGCACATTCTTATAAATGGGATTGGGTGTAGAGTGGAGACACTGGGCCGGGCTATGTGTACGAACCCGGTTACATTTCCTCCACCAGTGTACCAGAGTGCCCTTGGTCCACGCCCCTGCTGACACCAGGTTCTAAAAGCCATTTCCTGGGTTACTTTAACTAAAGCAGTGGGAACGCACGCCATAGCATGATGCGCCGACTCACACTGTACTAGTAATCAAGGTGCACGTCTGCTGTCTGTATACATTTGGACACCTTTTATGAAGCAACCGCCCAAAAGTCTCTTGTTTTGCCAATTTTATTTCCATAGGACTGTTTGTCTTTTCCTTAGTGATGCTGGAAGTTCTATATATATTCTGAATACGAGCACACAGTTGCTCATTTGTTGGTCAAATATCCTCTCCCAGTCTTTGGCCTACGTTTTCATTCTCCAAATGGTATCTTTTGATAAAAAGAGGTTTTTGATTCTAAGGTATACGGGAGTTATCCATTATTTCTTTGTAAGTGTTTTTCATGTCCCATGTAAAAGTCTTTCCCTATCACAAGACCATGAAGATTTTCATATATATATCTAAAATATAAATTATAATATATATTTTTATGTATAACTAATTTTCATATATAACATGAGGTAAAAGTCAAATTTTTGTTTTCTATTGAACTGAACCCAACAGTATACTTGAAAACCTCTTCCTTTTTACCACAGTTTACGATGCTGCCTTCACGTCCACGTAAGTACGCCTCTTCTTCCCCATCCTCAATTTTTTGGGGGCATATCTGTAGCTTTACCAACACCAGTCACATTACTGGAGCGGTGAGTGCTGATACTAAGTGGTATTACATCCTTTTGCTTTTTCTTCTTTAAAATGTTCACATCCATTCCTGGCCCTTTAGTTTTCAGCTTATTCAATTACACACAGGTGCTCAAACAGCTTACAAGCATGTTGGGATTTCGACTGAGCTGTTACGAAATCTGTAGATAAATGGGTAACTGAATAGATTTACAAAGTCGAGTCTTCCAATCCATGAAACTCTATACCTTTCCATTTATTTAACTTGCCTTTATTTTTGCTCAGTAACGTCTGACAATCGCTTTCTGCATTACACCAATCCGGTTGGGTGTTTCTCAAGGTGTTGGGTATATTTTCATGTTATTCTAAGTGCTTTCTTCTCAAATTTTAGTTCTCAGCTGCTGGCACCGACATATAAAAAGACTGTGGTCTACAGGGGACTTGTGTTGAGCAGACTTGATAAATTCCATTATAAACCTGACGAGAAATATTTTCAAAATTTTTATGTGCATATCATACCATCTGCAAATAATGACAGCTTTATTTTTCTTTCCATCTTTATGGCTTTTATTTCTTTGTCTTGCTGCATTTCACCATCTAGTGGATGCCATTGTCTTGCTCCTGCTATCGAAGGGAAACCCTAAACATTTCACCCATAAATATGTCTAGGGATGTGAGGCATTCTTAATCAGTTTAAGGGGGTTTCTGCCCGTTCCTAGTTTCCCGGGAGTTATGATAAACTAGTGCTAAAATGGAATAAGTAAGTACTCACACGATTTCACCTCTTCACTCTGTCAGTGTGGTGAGTTTTATGATTGATTTTCAGTTAATAATCCAATATTGCATTAATGAGGCAACCTGGTCATGATGAAGTATCCTCGTTATATATGGCTTTATTAAGTTTGCTGGTATTTGGTGACTTTCTTGAGTCTTAATTCAAGAATGTCATTAATTTCCTTTCTTATACTCTCCTTGAGTGATTTTAGTGTCAGGGACATGCTGGCCTCATTAAATGAAGTCAAGCCCCTCCCTTTCTCTGTGTCTTTTTTTAAAGGGTGTTATTATTACATTTTCTTAATATGCCACTTTTAGGCTCACAGAAACCGAAGGGAAGGTACAGAAGGTAGACTTAAGCCGTGTGCCTGGACACACAGCCTCCCCCGCTGTCAGCAGCCCCCACCTGATGGTACCTGCCTCACAACTGATGCACCCACAGGCACACGTCACAGTCGCCCTGCCTCCACCACTTACAGTAGGGGTCACTGTTGGTGCCACACATTCTATGGGTTCGGACAAACGTATAACAAACGTATAATGACACGTACCCACCATTATGGGATCACACAGTGTTTTCTTAAAATCTTCCTTTTTTTTTTTTATTATTATTCCCTGGAAACGGTTACGTGAGACCGGAGTTTTTCCTACCTAAATATTCAATACTTTTGATGGTAAAGCCATCTGGACTGGGATGGGTGCTTCCTGTGGGTTTCCCACCTCTCTTTTTATGAATGATGTTAAAGTGCAGCTTTGATTTTTTTTTAAAGCTTCAAATAGTCAATTTTTTTTTACGTCTCATTCCAGGTATATCATATTTTTAAAATGTTTTTTGAATTTAAATTTTCCAATTTACTTACAGTAGTTTTTCCAATTTTCCTTCTATAATCTCCTTAAAAGCTGTAAGCACTGATTTGGTTTTTTCCCGGCTGACACTGTACATTATGAGCCTCTCTTTATATGGTGTCTTTCTCAAAGCCTAATTTTAATCGAAAATCAATCCCTCCCCATTTATTGCGAAATATTTCCCTATCTAATACACAAGACTCGTTACACTGAAAATACCATTTTGTATATCGAACTTAATGATATTCCAAGTGCTGAAATGCTATAAAAATCTGTTAAGATATTACAATCTCCCATGTCTGTTATCAGAGCTCTTCAGCAGCAATTTCTGGCATGATGGAATCGATCTATATCCGGGGAGTCGAGAGGCAGGCACTAGCCTCAAACAGCTGTTGAGCCCTTGAAATGTGACCAGTGCCACTATCTTTAATTTAACCTAATTCTGGTTTATATTTATCTTTAAATAACTGCATGTAGTGTTGGTGACCACTCTACTTAATTTTGCAGAATTCTCAACAATGAAAAATGTACACAAAATAATCGAAATAACCAAATCCATATTTATTCTTTTTTTAAGTTTGTTTATTTATTTATTGAGAGAGAGAGAGAGAGAGAGAGAGGGAATCCCAAGCAGGCTCTGTGCTGTCAGCACAGAGCCCAACATGGGGCTTGAACTCACAAACCACAAGATCATGACCTGAGCTGAAATCAAGAGTCAGATGCTTAACCACCTAAGCCACCCAGGTGCCCCTTTATTCATTTTTAATTTCAGAATATCTTAGTGAATTTTAGGAAAAAATACATTACATTGTACAAATATGTTCAGCAGGATGACAATACTATTTTCCAATTCTTCAAATGTTAATAAACTAAAAATTATTGACATAAAATATTTTTTAATACTTATTTATTGATTTTGAGAGAGAGAGAGAGAGAGAGAGAGAGAGAGAGAGCCTATGCCTGAGTCAGGGAGGGGCAGAAAGACAGAGAGAGAGAGAGAATCCCAAGCAGGCTCTGCCCTGTCAGCACAGAGCCTAATGCAGGGCTTGAACACACAAACTGTGAGATTATGACGCTTAACTGACTGAGCCATCCTGGCGCCCTGTTGATATAAAATTCTTAACCCAATTCCTTACTTCTACCTTTATCAGGTAGAAATGTGTGTGTGTGTGTGTGTGTGTGTGTGTGTGTGTGTGTGTGTGTGTGTGGTTGAGACGAAATGTTGGAAAACATCTTTATCTCGGTTTTTTTTTCAAAATTTAAATCTCTAAATCATTTTGATCAAAGTCCAGAAGTCACCTTCTGACCCCATCTGTGTCCATGTCAGGCGGCTGAACAGGTGTGTGGGCGGATGGGTGTGGCCGCCTGTCTTCCGAACAGGACACAAGATCAGAGGGTGGCCTGACCCCGCTCAGCTACCACGGGGCAGAGCAGAAGATGCCACTTGTCCTGAGAGGAGCGAGGGGGCTCCCAGCGGTCAGCAAGGTCACCCCCACCTCCCGCAGTAGCTTCATCACGTGCCTGCCGCAGGGAAAGGCAGTCGAGTCGACTCAGGGGACGAACCAAGTGGACAGCAAGACCTACACAGAGTGGCAGGTCTGGAGCCCCACTGGTGAACTGCGGGCATTCTGGCTAAGACCCACCGAGAGGCCGGGCACATCCTGCACCCCCTGCCAGGGGCAGAGGGGGCCACCACAGGGAGTGTCTGCACTTCCCACCGGCTACTTAAGCCAGGTTGCCTGTCGCTTTGCTTCTACAGATGTGAAACCACCTGATGGGTGTGGAATGACTGCTTTTTCTCTCTTTCTTCCTTTTCCATCACTACCCATCTGATGTGTCTTCCCTGACTGGCTCACTGCTCTCTCTGTTCACATCAAGCCGGGCATTGAAAGTTTGGCCACCCTGAGGTCACTTCCTTCCCTGTCTCCTTCTTCAATCAGTGGCTTCGCATACACCTGTTCTGTTAGCAATGATTGTATTAACTCAGTCTTGTGCTTAGTGTTACTTTCAAATATCACTCAGGATTTTAGAAACATTTTAGAATAAAAGGAATTCAATATCTTTTCACCTAGCGATTATTATCAACTAAAATAAAATATGTGAGATGACTCATTTTTAAAACAAGTGAAAAGACTATGTTAGCTGGGAATGACCTCGGTAATAAGCTATGCCAAGCATGTACCAAACCACGAAATCTGGCATCACAGAAAAGTATCAATTCATACTCGCATTATTTATCACCCAATGTTGGGGGTTCCTGGGTGGCTCAGTCGGTTAAGCCTCCTACTTCAGCTCAGGTCACGATCTCGTGGTTTAAGGGTTTGAGCCTCACGTCAGGCTCTGTGCTGACAGCTCGGAGCCTGGAGCCTGCTTCGGATTCTGTGTCTCCCTTACGCTTACGCTCTGTTTCTCTCTCCTTCAAAAATAAACATCAAAAAAAATATTTTTTTTAAATATCACCCAATGTTTCAACTCAGAAAGACCAACTCTTCTGAAGACAGTTTCTCCCAAATTACATATATTTGAAAAAGAAGAACTTAACAAGAAAACAACATAAAAAATAAGAAAAAGAAGAAAATTTTAAAAATCCAGAAATGCTACAATTACTAAAGTAAGCAGAGAGAAGTTGAGTAGCAAAAACATTTTACATATGCAATCTCTTCATTACTGTTTTATAATGCCTCATTTTACATATAAGCCTTACTTTAAAGATGAGCTCCATTTTATATTGTAAAATGAGGCAGCAGAAAACAGCACTGGGCTTGAATTATTTAATAAACATGGCCAGAATATTGGTTTTATGGAAAAATATGTACTCCCACTATTCATAATCTAATTCTGGATGGGTTAAGGAGATAAGAGGGAAAATCAAAGCATGAAAAGAGAAGGAAGTGTTGATTAATATTTATCTGATTTCTAGGTGGGGAGAGCCTGCTGAGCACAAAGAAATGAAACCTGATTTAAAGCAGGATTTGATCGTAGATTATTTCTGGTGATGCCGGCTGCTCAGAGAGCAGAGCCTGGGGCTGGTGAGCACAGGCCTGCAGGCAGGAGGGGTCTGGCCACCCACCCAGAACAGTCAGTGTGGACCATCAGCCCCTCCCCAGAGTCCCCACGACCAACAAAGAATTGTACGAGAGCACTTTCGTTACGTGTCATGCCCAGGGCTCCGTCCCACGAAACATGAGATCATGGCCTGGGCTGAAACCAAGAGTCGGATGGACATTCAAGCTACTGAGCCACCCATGCGCCCTGGATATCACACTTTGACGTGGCCGATTGGCAGGAAGAGGTTTTAAGAAATGTGTAACTCAGTGATGTCAAGAGGATTTTTGGCATAACTTTGGGTCAAGGGATTTTGGTAAACTCAACCCGGCAAAGCAACAGATTCAGAAGTCACTGTGTCTCTTGTCAGGATCTAGGGTGATCCTGTCGTGCCCCGCAGTGTTTGGGGCTAAAATACATGTATCCCGGGGCAGGCTGGTCCGTTTGTGTAAGTCTGTGCGGGCCTCCTACAGACGCTTCATTATTTCCCGAAGCGAAAGGTGAGGGTCACGTGCACGGAGGCTGCTTTTTCATCCACGTTGCCAGGGATACTTTCCACCGTGGAAGATTCAGAAAAGGATGGCTTCATGGTATTTATCACCGTCTATAATAAGTAGATACCAGAACAACGGCATTTAAATATCTTCTGCGTGGGGCAGGGCAGGATCATCAAGTATGAGTATCTCCTGCGTCGGTTTCCACAGAACCTCGTGTCCCACACTCACACTCATGCAGAAACTCAACGCCAAAAAGAGATCGGCGGACTTGAGACTGGTGGCAGGAGAGACCACAGGCTACTAACCGCATCCCTGGACGGCTGGGAGCGAGGTCTGCACCGTGTGGGTCACAGGCTGACCGCAACCCTCACGACACCTAGAATCTTTTTTTTTTTTTTTAATGACAATGTTATCTGTCTCCGTCTGCAAACGTGGGGCGAAAATCACTTCCAGCGCATCATGGCGTGGTTTATGACGGTAGTTTTCCCAGCTTCACTCCAGCCAATGGCCTCCTTGGAATGTTTTTTAAACCTGAGCCAAGAGGTACCCACTTATCCACGATTTGGGTTTGTTTGTTTGTTTTCGGAAATTGAGATGTAACAGGCAGTTACAAATTACGTGTGTTTAGTTGTGCTACTTACTGTTGGGTAACCGGACGTGCGCGTGCACTGGGGAATAATCACGACGAGCCAGTCAACACAGCCAGCGTGTCTCAGGTTACCTTGTGCACGGGGAGAGCCTGTGACATCTGCCCCATCGGCAAGCTCCCGGGAGGCGACGGCAGCCAGCCTTCGCAGAAGAGGAAGGAACAGGTGGACGCCGACCCAGGGCTCCCGGGTGAGCGCAGGCCCGTGCAGCTCCACAGACCTGCGTCCTGCAGCCTCGCCACCTGTCACATGCGCTCATTTTCGAGGTCCAACGGGTGGAAATCAGCACCCACCCGGCCAACGTCCACCCGCCTGCCTTCCTGCCTCCGGCCTTTGCTCGGCCTGGCGGGCCCCACCTCCCCCCACACCAGGCTTCATTTCCCTCTCCCTCCTGCAGGCGACCCAAAGCCCCGAGGGGCTCCTCGCCACGGCTCCTTGAAGCCATGCCCGGCCGCCTCTGCACATTTTGCCCCTGACCTCAGGTACCGTGTAAATCACCTTGTCTTTGAAGTGGAGCCCGTGAGACCCGCTTATTTAGAATTCTCTTCTATCCAACAGAATGGTGAGCAAGGCTCACTGATCCATATCCTGAGTGGACATCACTTCTTCCCACAACTCCCTTACTTGTCGTGTGCTCCCTGCACCCCCCAACGTCCAGATGCCCAGCACCCGGGTTCTCCGGCCCACTGCACACGCCTCTATTCCCGTCAGCCTGGTGCCCTGGGTCTCCGCTCCCCGGGCAGCTTCCCAGGGCCTCTGCTGGGATTCCCAGCAAAACCTCCTTGTAAGTAACTGAATCTCACGGCCGTGGTAGGTGACACCCCCCCCCCCCCATCCCGTCTCAACCATTCTGGACGACAGACCAGCACGTGTGGCAGGGAAGGCGCACGTTGTGACTCGAGTAGTGTTTTCCCGTGAGCGCCCCTCACCTCCCTCAAGCGGCTAGGACTCGGCCCCTCCCAGAATTCCAGTTGAATAAGCACTCCGGTGTCCCACCTAGGATGCAAAGCAACCCACCCCTGCTCTAACGTGCTATAACCTGTGAGCGCTATCAGTTTAACAAGAGCGAGGCAGGCAGCGCGGTAAAGGATGCCGATGGGGCTGGACAGAGATCAAATAAGAAGGTGGAGCTGAGGGAGCCCCAAGGAAACGTCTACACTGTGGACGTCTACACTGCAGACGCTCAGGGCGCGTCCCTCCTCTCTCCACTCAGCAACGACCATGGCGTTCCCTGAGCGTCCCAGAAACTCACCCAAACACATAACATACACGGTTGACCCAAGTAACGAAACATTTATGTGCAGAACACATGAATATATGTGTATCCACTGTGCATATGCTAACCACCCATTTGCAGGAACCAGCTATTTGTGACTTGTTTTGAGGAAACGGGTTAATATTATAGGCAAACAGGCAAATTTAAGTAAAACAAATCAAGCCTCACATCATATGCTAATTTCAAGCCGTAATTTCCCTTTCTTTATGCAGTAGTGAACCCTCAAATCTATAAACACAATGCTTACAGTGTTGTATTTTATTTTGACTCGTGAATGCCGTTGCATAGCCAGTGCAGTCGAAACTCTTAAACGTGAGGGCTGACACTCACCATCGGCGTATCTTTCTTTATTTAGAGTAACATACCTGTACGCTCAAAATAAACGCCTTAAGGTTTGCCCAAGTTAGAATTTATATTAAGTAAGACTTCTTGCAGGAATATGCATGTGTTAGCGAATTTGCAATCATCCAGGCCCCTTGCCAGTAATGAAAATTATTACAACTTCAAGCACGCACAAAAGTATACCGCTTATTAATATGAAATATTGAAAATGAAAATGGTAAAGGATGTTCTATTCCATTGAATTTTTTCATTTCAGAACCTACTATTTTTCTTCCCAGATATCAAGTCAGGTCCTACAGTCTAGGTTACCAACCTCGATTCTGTAAGGAGCCTGCTTGCTCTTACAAGAGCAATACTGTATAGTATATATTTCTTTTATGTCTTTATATACGTATTCTTTCTATATATATAATAGCTAAGAATATATATATTCTATAGGTATATGTATATTTCTGATATTTTTTCTTTCCCCTTTTTTTTGTATTTTTCAAATATCTTACAACCTACAAAACTTACTTGTGTCATTTAAGAAGCTCAATTTTCAAAACTTTTTAAAAGGAACACAGTGTAAGGGTGCCTGGGTGGCTCAGTCAGTTAAGTGTCTGACTCTTGATTTTAGCTCGGGTCCTGATCTCATGCTTCATGGGTTTAAGCTCTGTGTCGGGCTCTGTGCTGTGTCAGAATGGAGCCTGCTTGGAATTCTCTCCCTCTCTCTTTCTCTCTCTCTCTCTCTGTCTCTCTCAAAACAAATAAACTTAGGGGGAAAAAAGGAACACAGTGTAAAGACAGCAGTAATCTCACCTCATAGAACCACCTGCATTCATTGTCCCCCAATTTGTTATGTTCTAGAGTATAATAGGCATTATTAATATTGTGTGTGGGTTTTTTTTCCCAGCTTCATTGAGGTACAACTGACCAATGAAAACGTAAGGTACTTAAAGTGTACATTGTGGTGGTTTGAAACACGTACACGTTGTGAAAGGACCCCCATGGAGTTCATGAACACATCCATGATCACACCTGTTTATCCTCTCCTTTGGTGAGAACATGGAAGTTTTACTCTCTTAGCAAATTTCGAGTACACAGCACTGTGTCATCAACGATAGTCACCGTGTCTTACATAAGATACTTAGACCTTACTCATCTTTTAACTGAAAGTTTCTACCCTTCGACCAACCTCCTGCTACTTTCCCCAACCCCGAGCCCCTGACAACCACTTTTCTACTATTTCTATCATTTCATTTTCTTCATTTTTAGACTCCACACATACGTGTTACCATGCAGTATTTGTCTGCATTTGTATGATTTATGTCACTTGGCATAATGCCCTCAAGGCCATTCGTGTTGTCATAAATAGCAGAATTTTCTGCTTCTTCACGACTGGCTAATATTACTGTGTACACATAAGCCACTCCTTCTGTGTCTACTCACCATCAGCAGACACTTCAGTTGTCTCCACACCTCGGTGATTGTGATAACTCTGCAATGAACCTGGGAGTACACATATCTCTTCGAGATAACGGTTGTTTCTTTTGGATATATACCCCAAAACGGGATTGTGGGATAATATGGTGGCTCTATTTTGAATTTTTTGAGAAACTTCCATACTGTTTTCCACAGTGCTCATGCCAAGTTATGTTCCCACCAACAATGCACAAGACTCCCTTTTCTCCCTGTCCTCCCCAACACGTGTTACTTCTTATCGTCTTGGTTACAGACATCTTAACAGGTGTGAGGGGATATCTTGTTGTGGTTTTTATTTTCATTTTCCTGATGAGATAATCATTTGAGGTACAGTTGGCCATCTGTAAGTCTTCTTTAGGAAAGTGTTTATTCGGGTCCTTGGCACATTTTTAATTGAGTTATTTGGGTTTGTTTTTGTTTTTTATTGAATTGTAAGAGCTCCTTGTACATTTTGTGTCATTAACCCCTTATTGGGTATGTGGGTTGCAAGCATTTTCTCCCATCCCATGGGCTGCCTCTTCATTATTGCTCTGGCTGGTTTCCTTTGCTGAGCAGAAGCTTTTAGTTTGATGTAGTCCCACTTGTTTGTCTTTGCTTTTGATGCCTCTGCATTTGGTGTCAATTTTAAAAATCATTGCCTAAAGTACTGTTAAGGAGCTCACCCCTTATGCCTTCTTCTAGGGGTTTTATGGTTTCAGGTCTTACGTTCAAGTCTTCAATCCATTTTGGGTTAATTTTTGTGTATAGGGTAAGACAATGGTCCAGTTTCCTTCCTTCGCATGTGGTTCCAGCACCATTTATTGAAGAGGCTATCCTTCCCTCATTGCACATTCTTGGCTCCGTTGTCATAAATTAATTGACCATATATGTGTGGGTTTGTTTCTGAACTCTCTGTCCAGTTCCATTGATCTATGTGTCTGTCTTAATGCCAATATAAACATTTTTTGGTTACTATAACTTTGTATAGAGTTTGCAATCAGGAAGCGTGAGGCCTCCAGCTTTGTTCTTTCTCAATATTGTTTTGGCTATTTAGGGTCTCCTGTGATTCCATACAAATTTTAGGATTGACTGCCCTATTTCTGTGAAAAAATGCCTTTGAAATTTTGATAGGGATTACACTGAATCTTAGATTGCTTTGGGTAATATGGACATTTTAACAATATTAAATCTTCCAATCCATGAGCATGGTATATCTTTTCATTTATTTGTGTCTTCTTCAATTTCTTTCATCAGTGTCTTATAGTTTTCAGTGTACAAATCTTTTACCTCCTTGGTTAAATTTATTCCTAAGTATTTTATTATTTTTGATGCTACTGCAATAGGATTTTTTTAAATTTCTCTTTCAGATAGTTTGTTATTGGTGTATAGAAACATAACTGATCTTTGTATATTGATTTTGTATCCTGCAGTATTACTGGATTTATCAGTTCTAACAGTTTTCTGTATATAATATTGTCTCATCTACAAATAGAGACAATTTTACCTGTTCCTTTCTGATTTGGATGTCTTTTATTCTTTTCTCTAGCCTAACTACTCTAGCTAGGACTTCTAGTACTATTTTGAGTAAAAGTAGCAAGCATAGGCACACTTTTCTCAATCCTGATCTTAGAAAAGATTTTAGTTTTTCACCATTGCATATGTTATTGGCTACGGGCTATGGCCCTTATCATGATGAGGTACATTCCTACTTTGTTGAGAGTTTTCATAATAAAAAGATGTTGAATTTCATAAAATCCTTTTTCTGCATCTATTGTGGTGATCATGTGGTTTTTATCCTTTATTTGATTAATGTGGTTTATCATGTTGGTTGATTTGCAGGTGTTGAACCATCCTTACATCTCCAGAATAAATCCCAGTTACTCATGGTGTATGATCCTTGTAATGTATTGTTGAATTCATTTTGATAATATTTTGTTGAGGATTTTTACATCTGTGTTCATCAAGGATATTGGCCTATGGTTTTCTTTTCTTGAAGGAATTTTGTGTGGCTTAGTATCAGGGTAACACTGGCCTCATAAAATGAGTGTAGAAGTCTTCCCTCCTCTTCAGTATTTTGGGAGTGTTTGAGAAAGATTATTACTTTTCCTTTAAATGTTTGGTAAAATTCCCCAGGAAAGCCATCTGGTCCTGCACATTTATCTTGTCTTTCCTTCTTTCCTTGTTTCTTTGGCGCCTTCTTTGAAACCCAAAGGCAGTGTAATTTTGGAAGTAAACCTGCATATTCCCACTTCCTCAATACAAAACGGATCTGAGAGGGGCGCCTGGGTGGCTCAATTGCTTGAGTGTCTGACTTCAGCTCAGGTTATGATCTCACCGTTCATGAGTTTGAGCCCTGCATCAGGCTCGCTGCTGTCAGCACAGAGTCGGCTTCAGATCCCCTGTCCCTGTCTCTCTCTGCCCTTCCCCCACTCACACTCCCTCTCAAAATAAATAAGTAAATAAACATTAAGAAGGGGGGGCATATCAAAAATGATGGACCCATGACTGAGCCAATAGATACACAATCAGAACCATCAACTTCTGCTAGTCAGTATCCCTTCATAGCCACTTCCTGGTTCTTTAACAAGATGTAATTAGCATATAATTTTTAAATGTTCTCACCCTCTCTCTCAAAAGAAAAACTGCATGGTATCCATTTCTGGGAGCCAGTCATGTTATCCATCTTTAGGCAACTTTAATTCTTCCTGTCTGGTTTGGCCATAAACCCAAATGAATATTCTGTAATCTTTGTTCTTGCTTCTCTTTAATATCCTACCCTTCAGGCTCTCTTTTCACACCCAAAAAGGGGCTTAAAAGGACTTCCCAAAAATGCCCTTCCTTAAATTCCCTATATTATTTAACTCTGTTATATAAGACATTACTGAGCTTCTATTTATTTATTTTTCCCATTAGGGGGCTGAGGATATAAAAATGAATAAAGTTAGAGGCTTCATGCCTTTTTATAACTTAGGCTTCTCTCTGTTGTGGGTGTAAAGTTTCCTCTTTTGTTCTGGGTGATCCATGGAAACAGAAGTATCCCAGTCGCCACAGGTTTTCAGAAGGTACTCTGGCTTCTCAAATCAATGCCAAGTTCTGTTGTCTGGAGGCTCAGAGCCACTGCTGGCTCCGTCCCAGGTCCAGAGGAGACTGAGTCCCCTTGGTCAGTCTTTGCCCTCCAGGGTCATAGGCCACAGCGACCTGGAAGAAAAATGTCTAAAGGTCCTAGAGTGATGTCTCAATGGTGCCGTTTCCCTTTCTGCCTTTACGGGTTGCACAGTTTCTTTTGAAATCAGATGGTACTTGTAACTTGCATGGACCCTGATATCTTGACGTCTCAAGCTGCATGATTTAACTCCTCTGGATTTCATTTACTCACCTTTTCTAATATGAGGAACTCTGATGATTCTCCAGACTGTGAATCTATGAATCATCCATTTATACCACATGGGAGAGACATGAGTGTAGATAAGTGTAGGTAAAGTGCCTCTGCTATGATACTAATTTGAGATGACAGGCTGTCCTCTTTGGGTTCAAACTCCGTCTTCAATGGCACCCAGCAATGGAGTCAAATTCACTGGACTCCTATTCAATTCTTGAGATGATGAACAATATTGAGTAAAGAACAGACAGGAGGAGATTATGCTGTGCACAGACTTGATTATTCTCCCTGCAAAAGGTAACACCCCCAATAATTCTGACATCTTCAGAATCTCTGCCCACTCCTACAGTTCACTTATAATTGAGTGATTTTTAAGAAAAATATAATCTTTTAAAATCTATTCTATTATTAATATAATAGATAATATATTAGATAATAGATATATATAATATAATATATAATATAGATATATAATATAATAGATAATATATTAGATGACTAAATAACATAATATATAATATAATATAATATAATAATCTATTATATTATTAAATATATTATTTATATTACCACTGCTGTGATAGACTGGACTTCTTCCAGCTGTCTTGGACATGGGGGTTATCTTATAGATGTCATAAAAGTATGAGTTCAGCCTTACCAGCACTTAACACATTACTAGCATGGTGGCTAACATTTACTTAAACATTTGCTATGGTAGACAATGAGACTTCGGCTTCATAATAAGAATATCAAATGACAGCAGAAATGCTTAAATGACTAGAAAAAGGCAGGGAAGCACATGGTTATATGGCATGATTCTATTATGTAGGCATCTCGAATACTGTTTGGAGAATAAATAAATAATATAATTAATTGCAGACTTCTATCATTAACAATTTATTTTGTACTCACTTGCTATTCTAGTGTTAACACTCTTCTACGGAAAGAAAAATTGTAATAACAGTGTTTACTTTTATGCAATTAAAAGCACGGTGTACACAAGTGTTACTCTATCCAAAGAGCCCTGGAGATGGTTATTGGCTTCTCGTTCAATACAGTGGCCTTCTCAAACTGCGTGACACTAACATATTAGCCAAAGTGCATTTATTATAGCTTTTTCACCAACCCATGCAACTCTGATTTAAAGTCATGCATTCTAATGTGTTTTGACAAGTAAATTGCTTGCCTTTTTTCACGATAGCCAACCACATAAATAATGCATGTGTGGTAATAGCTGCAGCAAAAATGTAAAAGTCAAGCACAAAGAACATGCAGCATGTTAATGATAAAGGTGCTTTCGCCTCCGAAGGAGCAAGTCACAACCCAAAGAAAGCCAATGCGTCTAAATGCATATCTTCTCATCCACAATGTGCCCAAGCTCACAGCTTCCTTCTCCTTCCTCGACTTCTCCCTAGTTAAGACCCAATGTTTTCCAAGAAATATGCAGATTCATGACATTGTTCTGATGTTCATAAAATACTTTATTTTCCTCGGAGTTATTTTTCTGAATATAACACTACGGGAAAACATACTGAAAATAATAATCAAGGGAACTGTAAAGTACAGGAGACGATTTTATCCTAAACTGAATTATTTTCCCAGCCTATCTACCAAAGTAGCCCAGCCTCCTACCTACCAAACCATAACATGAAGCAAAATGAAAATTATCGAAATTATTCTTCCATATCTCCCGCTGGGTCATCTATAGTGCACCCTACTTCTTTACAGTCTCTACGTTTGTCTGCAGTTCTACACCATGGGTAATTTGAATAATGCACATACCCACATGCTGACTATGATTATCATCATCATCGCCATCATCATCATCATCATCACCATCATTATCATCACCGTTATGATTATCATCATTGCCATTACTGTTGTGTCAAAGGTAAAGCAAACCGTATAGACAGTCCCAAATCCTTCCTTGCTAATCCTTGGTTTTGTGTACATCCTAGCAAAGGAAACAAATCATAATGCATTTGTCTAACACCGTAGTCTCTCTTTCCCCCTTATTATTTATTAACACTGTGGTGCTCACGTGTGCCAGAAATACTGATGCTCACCAAATATTGATGTGTTTCCCAAATATCCCAATCTCTGTGCAGTGTGCCATGTTTCTGAGCCAATCTTTAAGCAGAAGACAGGTGGGCTGTTACCAGGATGAAGGTACTTAGATCCCGTGTAAAAAGCTTCCCCATCTCTTTCTATGGTAATAGCATGCCCTGAAGCTATCTGTTGAGATTTCTGAGACAATATCACAACACAGAAATGGTCTGGATCTCAGTCAAAGTTCGGGAGAGAGTTGCTCAGGACAGCCACTGGACCCACCGTGGGTTATGTGTGAAAGAATAATAAATGTGAATGCATCAAACTTCAGAGAGAAAAGGTTTGTCTGCCAACATCCAAACATCTTGTTAAGTAAATAAAAAATGGCCTTATGGTTTCAGCCCCTGTTAGTCAAGCATTGTTTTCCTTATAACCAAAGCCATTATACCCTTGCTTTTGCAAGACAGACCACTAGCCATTACAAACGGTAGGGTTTTATTTGGGGGGTGGGGGGTGGGGAGGGGAAATCCTGTGCATTTTCATTCACAATTTTTATTCATGCATTTCTTCTTGTTATTATCCTATCACAACCATTATTCTGGCTCACTCTTTTTGCTACTTGATCTGAAATAGTTCCTCAAAAATAAAAGCCTAGCACAGATGTGTTTGGAAGATAAGGAAACTGAGATACAGACATTTAGAATGACTTAGTGAAGATCTCAGGGAACACTATACGGGGAATTAGATCTCCTCAGCTCCTTTAGAAAGCCCTTTTCACAGCTCAGTTTGTATCCCATATGCTGCCCCAACAGGTCTGTCATACTTTCTAATATTTTAGAAATTCGATTTCTATTCTTAGAAGAGAAAAACAGAAGACACCGAGTTTCCAGTCCACCATGTAAGGACCTTGAAAGTCATTACTTCCACCCTCATGACAAGTAGAAAGCTGAGTAAACTGAAAATCAGCAACTCTTCATAGACATGTGACAGAAGGGAAGCCACCAGGCAGACAGCTGCCCCCAGGATTGGAGAGCTGAGCAGGAACATACAGAAGGTCGCAATTTGGCAGAGCAGAAAGCTCTAAAAGAGCCTATGTCAGCACAGGAGAATCTGGACAGTAATTGATGAATTGCTGGAGGCTCCATGTGGACTACTCCGAGGGGTAAAAACTCCAGTGGACTCAGCCACGTGGGGACCACACAATTTTGTCAGGTTTTTTTTTCCCTTCAGGAGCCCCAGCAAACTCCGAAGGTGACGAAATAAGAAAAATCTCCTAGTGTTTCTGGCAGGGAGAGGGGAAATGTAACCATCTTGAAATATGCCTGTTTCTCTCAACAAGATCTGTCCTCAGGAGAAACCATTTTTACCAGAGCTGGATTTACCAGAGCCTAACAAAATGGGCAAAGGGAAATACCCACCTCCACCCACCCTGCCAGCCCTGCTGTCACCCCTACTGGGGAGGGGACTTAGAAATATTTATAAAGGTCACAGTCCAGGGACACAGACACCAAAAGACTGACACCTAATCGTAGACTATAGAACATTTTCCATTTTTCAACATTACCAAAGGCCTACTCATCATGGTAACAGCATGCCCTGAAGTTTTACCCAATACATCATGCCCAGCTTTCCAACAACAAGTTACAAGGCATACTAGCAGGCAAGAAAGAAAACAAAAACCAGTTTGAAGAGACAGAGCAAGAATCAGAGCCAGACTCAGATATGCCTGAGATGTTGGAATTATCAGAACAGGGACGTAAAGTAACTACATTAAAATTCTGAGGATTCTTTGGGAAAAGAAGGCAGCATTCAAGAACAGATGTGTAATGTAAGCATAGAGATGGAAATTTTTAAAAAGAATAGGAAAGACATGCTGGAAATAAAACATACGGAAACAGAAATGAGGAGTGCCTTTAATGGATTCACATACAGGTGAAGAAAGAATTAGTAAGCTGGAGGATATGTCAATATGATCCTCTAAAACTGAAAAGCAAAGAAAAAAAAAAGACTGGAGAAACTACAACCAAAAAACCCAAGTACGTGAGACAATGATAAAGGTGCAATATACGTGTATGGGAACTAGAAGAACAATTAAATAAGAAAGGAATATGAAAAATATTTAAAGTAATAATAAGTAAGAACCTCCCAAGATTAATGCCAGAAATCAAACAGAGATCCAATAAGCTCACAGAATACCGTTAAGGATAAATGCCAAAAACCTACACCTCGGCAAATCATATTTAAACTTCTGAAATTCAAAGACAGTGAAAAAAACCATGGAAGAAGATGTGTGGTAAAACACACCTTAGTCATAGGGGAGTAAATAGAACACTGATAACGAATTTCTCTCCAGAAGCTATGCAAGTAAGAAGACAGAGCATGAAAGATTTAAAGATTTGAAAGAAAAACAAGACATCAACCTACAATTTTGTGTCCAGTGAAATTTTCCTTCAAAAGTTAATGAAAAATAAAGACTTTCTCAGAAAAACCAAAACAGAGGAAACTTGTTGCTGGTAGACCTGCCTTGAAAGAAATGTTAAAAAGAATTTTTTCAAAAAGAAGAAAATGATACAGATTACAAAATCCAACCCATATAAATAAAGGAGGAGAATTAGAGACGGAGTAAATGAAGGTAAAACAAAGTCTTTTCTTTTTCTTATTCCTATTTGGTTTAACAGGTAACACTGCACTCAAAATAACAATAGTAACAATGTACTTGATGATTACATCTTATGGATAAGTAAAATGGAGTAAATGAAGGTAAAACAAAGTCTTTTCTTTTTCTTATTCCTATTTGGTTTAACAGGTAACACTGCACTCAAAATAACAATAGTAACAATGTACTTGATGATTACATCTTATGGATAAGTAAAATGGAGTAAATGAAGGTAAAACAAAGTCTTTTCTTTTTCTTATTCCTATTTGGTTTAACAGGTAACACTGCACTCAAAATAACAATAGTAACAATGTACTTGATGATTACATCTTATGGATAAGTAAAATGGAAGCAGTGATAAAAGGAAGGAAAGGGAGGAATTAGGAATCATTTGTGTAAAGTACATGAACTACTCGTGAAGCAATCCAGTGTTCTATGAAAGTAGACTTGTATTAGTTGTAAGTGTATATGTGAACTCTAGTGCAACTGGTAATAGAAGGCAAAACTAAACACATAATTGGTGTGCTATTAAGGGAGAGAAGCTGAAAAAAATTTTAAGTTTATGTATTTTTGAGAAAGAGAGAGAGAGAATAGGGGAGGGGCAGAGACTGAGGGAGAGAGAGAGAGAATTCCAAGTGGGCTCTGTGCTCACAGCACATTGGCTCAAACCCACAAACCATGACCTGAGCCAAAATCAAGAGTCAGATGCTTAGCCAACTGAGCCACACAGGCACCCCAGGAGAGACAATAAATTTTAAAATGCTCAGTTAAAACCACACATGTTATATCTCAGGAAGAAAAGTCCCAAATATATAACCAAACTTTACACTTAAGGGAGCTAGAAAAGGAGTAGCAAATAAAGCCCAAAGCCAGAAGAAAAAGGGAAATAATAGAGATTAGGGTAGAAATAAATGATATAGAAACCATAAAAAAAAAAAAGCCAGAACAGATCAATGAACCTAAGAGATGGTTTTTTGAAAGAATAAACAAAATTGATAAACCCTTAGCCAGACTCATCAAAAAGAAAAGAGAAAGGACCCAAAGAGACAAAAATCACAAATGAAAGAGGAAAGATCACAACGAATACCTCAGAAATACAAACAATTATAAGAGACTACAATGAAACATTATATGCCGACAAGCTGGGAAATCTGAAAGAAATGGAAAAACTCCTAAAAACTCACAAAGTATCAAAACTTAAACAGGAAGAAATAAAAAATTGGAACAGACTCATAATCAGCAAAAAAATTGAATCAACTATCAAAAATGTCTCAACAAAAGAGTCCTCTGCCAGATGGCTTCACAGGAGAATTCTACCAGACATTAACTCTAAAGAAGAGTTAATACCTATTCTTCTCAAAATGTTCCAAAAAAAAAAATAATAATAACGGAACGAAAACTTCCAAACCCATTCTATGAAGTCAGCATCACCCTGATTCCAAAACTAGACAAAGACCCCACTAAAAAGGAGAATTACAAGTCAGTATCCCTCATGAACACGGATGCAAAAATTCTCAGTAGGATACTAGCAAATTGAATTCAAGAGTACATTAAAAGAATTATTCACCATGATCAAACGGGATTTATTCCTGGACTACATGGCAGGCTCTCAATACTCACAAGTCAATCAATGTGATATGCCACATCAATAAAAAGAAAGGATAAGAACCATTTGATCCTGCCAAGAGATTCAGAAAGGCATTTGACAAAATACACCATCCATTCTTGATAAAAACCCTCAACAAAGTAGGGATAGATGGAACATACCTCTCCATCACAAAGGCCATATACAAAAGACCCATAGCTAGTATCATCCTCAATGAGGAAAAACGGACAGCCTTCAGGAACAAGACACGCATGTCCACTCTACCCATTACTATTTAACACAGCACTGGAAGTCTCAGCTCAGCAACCAGACAACAAAAAGAAATAAAAGCCACTCAAATCTGCAAGGAAGAAGTCAAACTCACTATTTGCAGAGGACATAATACCGTATGTAGAAAACCCAAAAGACTCCACCAAAAAAATTGCTAGGACTAATACATGAATTCAACAAAGTCGTAGGATATAAAATCAACATGCAGAAATCTGTCTCAGTTCTATACACCAATAATGAAGCAGTACAAAAAGAAATCAAGGAATCGATCCCATCTGCAACTGCACCAAAAACAGTAAGATACCTAGGAATAAACCTGACCAAAGAGGTAAAAGATCTGTACTCTGAAAACAATAGAACATTGGTGAAAGAAATTGAAGAAGATACAAAGAAATGGAAAAACGTTCCATGCTCATGCATTGGAAGAACAAACATTGTTAAAATGCCTATACTACCCAAAGCAATCTGCACATTTAGTGCAATCCCTATCAAAATACCACCAGTATTTTTCGTAAAGCTAGAACAAATAATCCTAAAATTTGTATGAAACCACAAAAGACCCCAAATGGCCAAAGCAATCCTGTAAAAGAAAAAGAAAAAAACAAAAACTGAGGCATCACAATTCTGGATTTCAAGTTGTGTTACAAAAGTGTAGCCACCAGGGCAGGATGGTACTGGCACAAAAATACACACATAGATGAATGGAACAGAACAGAAAACCCAGAAATGGACCCACAACTATATGGGTAACTAATCTTTCACAAAGCAGGAAAGAATATGCAATGAAAAAAAAGACAGTCTCTTGAACAAATAATGTTGTGAAAACTGGACAACGACATGCAGAAGAATGAATCTGGACCACTTTCTTACACCATTCACGAAAATAAATTCAAAATGGACGAAATACCTAAATGTGAGAAAGGAAACCGTCAAAATCCTAGAGGAAAATACAAGCAGCAATTTCTTTGACCTCAGCCGCAGGAACTTCTTACCAAATGTGTTGCCAAAGGCAAGGGAAACAAAAGTAAACATGAACAATTGGGACCTCACCAAGATGAAAAGCTTCTGCCCAGTGAAGGAAACAATCAACAAAACTAAAAGGCAGCCTACAGAATGGGAGAAGATATTTGCAAATGACATATCAGATAAAGGGTTAGTATCCAAAATTATGAAGAACACTTACACTCCCCCCCCAGCAAGGGGGGGGGGGAACTTAACACTCCCCCCCCCCAAAAAAATAACCCACTTAAGAAATGGGCAGAAGTCATGAATAGACACCTTTCCAAAGAAGACATACAGATGGCTAACAGACACATACAAGATGATCAATAATACTCATCATCAGGGAAATATAAATCAAAACTGCAGTCAGATGCCACCTCACACCTGTCAGAATGGCTAAAATCAACAACACAAGAAACAACAGGTGTTGGTGAGGATGCAGAGAAAGGGGAGCCCTCTTGTACTGTTGGCTGGAATGCAATCTAGTGCAGCCACTCTGGAGAACAGTGTGGAGGTTCCCCCAAAAAACTAAATATAGAACTACCCTACAATCCAGTAATTGCATTATTAGGTATTTATCCAAAGGATACAAGAACACAGATTCAAGGGAGTACATGCACCCCAATGTTTGTAGCAGCATTATCAACAATAGCCAAACTATGGAGAGAGCCCAAATGTCCATCAATGGATGAATGGATAAAGAAGATGTGGTATATATGCAATCGAATATTACTCAGCCATCAAAAGAATGAAATCTTGCCATATGCAATGACATGGATAAAGCTAAAATGTATTATGCTAAGCAAAATAGAGAAAACATACCATATGATTTCATTCACATGTGGAATTTAAGAAACAAAACAGATGAACCTATGTGAAGAGGGGGGAAGAGGAGAGAGGGAAACAAACCACAAGAGGCTCTTAATGACAGAGAACAAACTGAGGGTTGATGGAGGGAGGTAGGTGGGGGATGGGCTAGATGGGGGATGGGCTACGTGGGGGATGGGCATTCAGAAGGGTGCTTGCAGGGATGAGCACTGGGTGTTGTATATAAGTGATGAATCACTGAATTCTATTCCTGAAACCAATATTTCACTGTATGGTTCACTAAGTAACATTAACATTAAAAAAAAATCACACATGGAGGGCGCCTGGGTGGCTCAGTCAGTTAAGCATCTGACTTTTGCTTGGGTCATGATCTCACAGTCTGTGAGTTTGAGCCCCACATCAGGGTCTGTGCTGACAGCTCGGAGCCTGGAGCCTGCTTCAGATTCTGTGTCTCCCTCTCTCTCTGCCCCTCCCCTGCTCATGCTCTGTGTCTCAAAAATAAATTAAAAAATATTTTTAAAAAATCACACATGCCAGAAAATGAGTAGATATAAAATAAACAAAGAACAAGGGCAACAAATAAAAACATAAATATGGTAGATATTACCCCAACTATATACATAATCACTATAAATATCAATCATATAAATATACCAGTTAAAATACAGAGTGTCAGAGTACTCAAAAAATATAACCTGACTATATGCTGTCTATAAGAAATCTACTTTAAATATATAGACACATATAAATTAAAAGTAGATGAATAAAAATACACCATGCTAACACTAATCTAAAGAAAGCAGGAACTGCTATATTAATTTTAGACTGAGCAGACATCAGAGGAAGGAAAATTATCTGAGACAAAGACTGATATTACATAATTATTAAAAGTTCAATTCTACAAAAAGACATAATAATCCTTAACATGTATACACCTAACAACAGAGCATCAAATTACATAAGGCAAAAACTGATCAAACATCAAGAGAAACAGATGCATCCACTATTGTAGCTGCAAATTTCAACACCCCTCCATCAGTAATGGACAGATCAATTCAGAAGTACGAAGATCAATAAGGACATAGTTGAACTGAACAGCATGATCAATCACCTGGATACAACTGACATTTAGAGGCTATTTCTTCCAACAACAGCAGAACACACATTTTCTCAAGTTCAGATTTATCATTGACTTATCACATTCTTGTCTGTAAAATGCATCTTAACGGATTTTAAATAACAGAAATAATTCAATGTATGCTTTTAGACCCCAATGCACTGAACAGGAAATAACTACAGAAATCACCTGATAAATCCCAAAATACTTGGAGATTAAACAATGCACTTCTAAATAACACATGGACCGAAGAAGAAATCTCATGAGAAACTTTCACTAAATAGTTTCAAGTAAATTAAAATTAAAATATAGTCTATCAAAATATGTGCGATACTGCAAAAGTAGTGCTTAGAGGGAAACTAATAGCGTTCCCTGCATATATTAGAAAAAAGAAAAACCTAAAATCAATAATCCAAGCTCCCACCTTAGGGAACCAGATAAGGAACAGTCAATTAAGTCCAAAATAAGCAAAACCAAAGAAATAATAAAAATCAGAGAGAAATCAGTGAAACTGAAAACTAGAAATCAGTTAAGAAAATGATGGAACCAAAAGCTACTTCTCTGTAAAGATCAATAAAATAGATAAGCCTCTAGCCAGATAACTAAGAAAAAAAGAGGGAAAACACAAATTACTAATATAAGAAACAAAGAGAAAACAATACTACTGACCCCATAGGCATGAAGACAATTAGAAAGGAATATTATGAGTAACTTTATGCCCACAAATGTGATGACTTAGTTAGAATGTATCAATTCCTTGAAAGACATGATCTTCTCAAACTCACACAAAAAATACAATCAGAATAGGTTTATGTATATTAAAGAAATCGAGTCAATAATTAATATCATTCCAATACAGAAAGCTCTAGGCCCCAAAGACTTCACTGGTAAATTCTTCCAAACACCAGTAGAAACTATACAAATTCTCTACAATATGTTTCAGAATATAGAAGCGAGGGAATATACCAGGACAGAATTACCTAATATCAAACCCAAACAAAGACATCATGAAAAAAGGAAAACTATAGACTAATATCTCTCATAAACATAGATGTGAACAATCTTGACAAATATTAGCAAGTCAAATGCAATGATATTTAAGCCTACCTATGACCAAGGGAGATTTATCTCAGGTCTACAAGGCTGGTTCAATAATCAAAAACTCAACGTAATCCACCACATTAACTAAAACAAACCAACAAAAAATCACACGATCATATCAATAGATTCAGAGAAAGCATTTAACAAAATCAAACACCCATTCGTGATAAAAACTTTTAGTGAGATAAGAATAGTAGAAAACTTCCTCGCCTTGATAAAGAGCATCTACAAAAGCCTATAGTTAATGTCAGGCTTCGTGGTGAGAAACCAAATGTTTTACCACTGAGATCTGAAGCCAGGCAGGTATGTCTCCCTCCTACAACTAAGCCCCAACACTGTAATGGAACTCCCATCTCTTACTAATACAGTAAGAAAAAAAAGGGAAATAAAAGATGTACAGATTAAGGAGAAAAAAAACTTTGTTTGCAGACGGCATGATGAGGTATGTAGAAAACCCCAAAGAATTGATTAAATAAGCAAGTATAGCAATGTTTCAGAATATAAGGTTAAATGTACAAAAGTCAATTGCTTTCCCATACTCCAGCATTAAACACTTGGGATTTGAAATTTAAAAATGCAGCAACATTTACATTAGCATCAAAAGAATGATACGTTTAGTTATAAATCTAACAAAATATGTATAAGACTTATATGGGGAAAACTAACAAACTCAACCAAAAATAAAAGAAGTAGAGAAATATTCCCTATTTATGGATGGGAAGATCCAGTTTTTCCAAACTTAATCAACAGATTCCATGAAATCCCAATTAAAATCCCAGAAAGTTATTTCGTGGATATTGACAAGTGGATTCTAAAGTTTATATGGAAAGTCAAAAGGCCCAGACTAGCCAGCACAATATGGAAGAAGGAGGAGAGAGCTGGGGGACTAACACTGCTTGACTTCAAAACTTACATAAAGCTACACTAAATAAGACAGTGTGGAATTGGCAAAAGAGTAGGCAAATAGACCAATGGATCAGAACACAAAGCCGAGAAACAGACCTTCACATACAGAGTCAACTGATCCTTGACCAAAGGGCAAAGATAATTCAATGAGCAAAGAAAGCCTTTTCAACAATCGGTGCGGGAAGAATTGGACAACTACATGTAAAAAACTGAATCTAGACACAGACCTTGCACCAAACTAAGAACATTAACTCAAAATGCATCACAGACCTAACCGTATATAATTCAAACCTATAAAAGTTCTGGAAGAAAACTGAGGAGAAAAATCGATGTGACTTTATGGGTATGCAATGACTTTTTAAATACAACACCAAAAAAACATGCCCCGCAGAACGACATTTGAAATTGATAAGCAGGACTTCAGTAAAATTAAAAACTTTGGCTCTGGGAAAGATGGCACCAAAATAACGGAGGACAAGGCACAGACTGAGAAACTACCCACAAAAGACGCGGCTGATAGAGCACCATTAGCCAAAGTGTACAAAGTGCTCCTAAAATAAAATAAGAGCACAAACTATTGCAGTAAAACCCGGGCCAAACATAACAAACATAACATAACATAACAAACATGCGAAAGCCTATTTGACATCATATGTCATCAGGGAAACCCACACCAAAACAACGAGATGCCAGAATACAGGTATTAGAACGGCAAAAATCAGAAACACCGACCACACCGAATTCTGGCAGAACCGTGGAGCGGCTGTAACTCACTCACTGCTGATGGGAATTCAAAATGGGCGGCCACTTTAGAACCCAGTTTGGTTGTTCCTTACAAAACTACACTACTTGTACCAGGTGATCAGGCAGTGTGATCATTGCTACTGGCCCACAGAGGTGAAAACTTACGTGCACACAAAAACCTGCCCATCGATGTTTATAGAAGCTTCAAAACTTGGAAGCCACCAAGGTGTCCTTCAAAAAGTGTCCTGCAGTACATAAACCGTGGGGCATGAAGATGATCCAATATTATTCCATGCTGAAAGAAATGAGCCAGCAAGCCGTGGAAAGATACGGAAGAACTCCGCATGCATATAACTAAGAGAAAAAAAGCTGTGCACGTATGATCCCAATCTTATGACATTCTGGAAGGGGCAGAACTGTGGACACAATAAACAGACCGGTGACTGCCAGGCACTGGGAAAGGGGGTGAACAGGTGGGGCCCAGAGGATTTCCAGGGCATTGAAAATACTCTGTGTGATACTATAATAATGGACACAGGTCATTACACACTTGTCCAGCACCGAGGGTGAACGCTGTGTGACAATGATGTGTCGGTACAGGTCATCAGTTGTAACAAAATACCCCTGTGATGTGGGGTGTTGATAGTGGGTGGGGTGGCTGCGTTGTGTGGAGGGAACTGTCTGCAATTTCTGCTCAATTTTCTGTGGACCTAAAACTTCTCCAAAAAATAAAGGCGATTAATTTCAAGCAGAGAAAGCTAAAGTACAAAGCTTCAGCAAATCTATTTTTATGCAAAGCACAAAATGCACTTTTATTTACTCAAAATTAGAATATATTGATCTGTTAGGAAAGCAATACATTTTGGTAACAGCTGTGCTTTTCAGAAACTAAAATTCCCCTTTGACAAGTATCTGGCTGACTTTTTTTTTTTTTCTTATTTTTCTGAGGTTGGTTATGTCTTCCAAGATCCGGCTTATGAGACTATGGTTTCTATCATTCACACAGCATGCTATGCTATATTATGTAATGACACTGAGCCCAAATCTATCTACAATCTGTTGTTTTAATAACAACAAAAATGCATTAAGCAAATGGAGTAAAACAGAATTACTGCCACAGATGCTCATTTCCACAGCTTTTTGTTTTGTATTTTTACCAGGCTGCCAGGGTTCTTCTCTGATCAGGTTTATCAACCAGTAATTATAAGTGTGTGGTTTCAATGTTCATGTCTTTCTACAAAGCAGGACATAACTGCCTAAATTCCTCCATGTGGCCCTTTGAAACACTGGAGACATAAACCAACTCCACACCTTATCAGCAAAGTGCCCTTGGTGACTGATGGTGTATTTGATTCTTGCAAAATTACTCACGTGCAAATTTACTTAAACTATATCTATAATCTACTTTATCCAGCTTAAACAGGGGTGCCATTTACTTTTTTTTTTTCAGGCCGATACACTGACATATGATTATTTCTTTGTCCTTGATAAATGGCATGATTCCAAACAAAGTCAATACAGGCCTTTTAACAATCACCAACCCTGTTACGTGTACAAGCTGTTCACATTTTGACCCTGAAGTGTATGTCGCAGAATCTAGATGCTGGTAAGTAGCAAAAGTTGAATATTCACATCTTTTTTTTCTTTTAATTCAGACCTATTTTTGAGTAAATACCAAGAGTGGTGAGTTACCTAGGTCTGTTGAATTAACTGTGTAAGAGATTTATGAGATCAGATAATATCTGGAATTACAATAAAATTGTATCTACATCACTAAAGGCTTTAATCTTGAAATCACTCTTATGTAGTCTTTCAACATTTTATAGTATGAAAGTAGTGTATACTCATGAGGGAAAAAGGGAACAGAGATATCATAGAAGGAAATACTATAAGTGTATTATTCCTCTGCTCAAAAATGGCTTCCTGCCTATTACACCACATTTATTTAAATGTATGATGAAGCTGGGGCGCCTAGGGTGGCTCAGTCGGTTAAGCGTCCGACCTCGGCTCAGGTCATGATCTCGTGGTCCGTGAGTTCAAGCCCCGTGTCGGGCTCTGTGCTGACAGCTCAGAGCCTGGAGCCTGCTTCAGATTCTGGGTCTCCCTCTCTCTGCCTCTTTCTCTCTCTCAAAAATAAACATTAAAAAAAACTTTAGGGCTGCCTGGGTGGATTAGTCACCTGAGCATCCGACTTTGGCTCAGATCATGATCTTGTGGTTCGTGAGTTTGAGCCCCATGTCGGGCTCTGTGCTGACAGCTCAGAGCCTGGAGCCTGCTTCGGATTCTGTGTCTTCCTCTCTCTCTGACCCTCCCCCGTTCATGCTCTGTCTCCTTCTGTCTCAAAAATAAATAAACATTAAAAAAATTTTTTTTTAAATAAATGTTTGATGAAGCTTACATTTTATCACAAATAAGCTCTACTGTTCCATCCTATAAATTGCAACTACCAAAATTTAACTAGTCAACCTATAGATCTTGGACAAAATGTTGCTCCCATCTTCTACAGGCTAAGAATGCTTCTCAATGAACACAAAGAAAGGGCATTTCCTCTGAAAAAAAAAAAAAAAAAGACGTTCAGAATAAAGCAGCTAGGACCTCAGTTAACAGAATGTGAAGCTGAAGGAAATGTGCCATCTGGGGTTCTCAGGAGATTCCCGGAGACCCCCTCTCACTGAGCAGGTGAATGAGCATGGGCTCATCTGGGTTTCAGAATCGCCTGTACCTGGAGCTACCATGCAGCAATGACCCTCAGGATTCTTGCTTCCCCAAATGTCATAGTTACCATCCCGGTATCCCCAATGGGAGCCGGGAGCATGAGGGGCGGACAACTGGTCACTTCACTCACAGGTCTCTGAATCCCAGAACCTGCTCAGAAGCTGCTGTGGGGCTTTGCCCACACTCAGACCCTATAAGGCATGAGGTCCCATACCCCAACGCTCTGCTTGAAGATACAATGGGGACAGGGGTCTTGTGGGAAGAAGATAAGTTGCGACGAGCTAAGATTGCCCCAAATTCCTTGTCGCTCCATCCATCAATAGATGGCGGCTACTCCCTCACCTACAATCTAACCTGACCTAGGATCCTGGAAAAATTTGTTATGTGTAATTTCAATGCTGGCCTTGAATATGGGTGAGCATAGGGAATGTTAGGGCAGTGAAACTACTCCGCATTACCCTGTACACTGTAAATGTGGACAGGTGACATCATATACTTACCTAAACCCAGGGAACATACAACCGAATGGACACCAGGGGCTTCAGTTAATCAAAACAACTTGATACTGGTACATCGGCTGGAACAAATGACCATCCTAATGCCAGATGCTAATACGTATACAAAACAAGTGTTATAACATACGGATGTTAATAACAATTACGTGTGTGTATTCAGTGAGGAAAGTAAATCATCACAGATATGATGACTGCTATTTAATATAGAAATCAGAACCAAGACAATGGCCAGGTATGTTAGAGCATGAGATATTTCTGTAACTTAGTTTCGAGAGCTACAAATTATTAAAAATAAAACCCTCCAACACCAGAAAATTATTCTCTTCAAATGCATTATTAATAGAATTAGGAATTCATCTAACTAGCAGGATCATTAGTGTTTACACATTTTCCAATTCACGAAATTCTGTTATAAGGCTGATAGAAACATCATCTAATTTACAGTTTCTGAAAGAATATGAGACAGGTGGCCTTTCTACAGAAAACACATTTAGGCATTGAGCAGACAATTTTTCAGGAGGATAAGTTAGAAGACAGTTGAAATTTACATGAAGACAAGAGTAGGATTAAAAATTAGACTAGGTTTACTGAATTATTTATTTAAAAAGAATTTCCTTTTTCAATTGTTTTTCCTTTTTTTTAAATTTTATTTTAGAGAGAGAGCACGTGCACACACGAGTGGGGGAAAGGGGCAGAGGGAGACAGAGAGAGAGGGAATCCCAAACAGGCTCCACGCTGACCATGGAGTCTGACATGGGGCTCGATCCCACAACCCTGGGATCATGACTTGAGCCGAAACCAAGAGTTGGACGCTCAACCGACTGAGCCACCCAGGCAACCCAAGCATTTCCTTTTAATACTAATTTAATTATGACATTCTCATCACCTCTAAAGTCATAAAAAATTTCCATCCTACTTGTTTATTTAATTATTTATTTTATCAACAATCCACTAGTGGTCTGCTACTATGTTCTAGGCTGTATGCCACAGGCTCTAAGAATATAAAGTCAAAGTATGTGTAATTTTTAGTTACACGCATGCGTAGTACGTATATCTGAGTAAGAAAAGTAAGGACACATCATATGGAAGAGAAAAGGTGGATTTCAAATAACTCTCCAAACTGACAGCAATTCTGTAACTCCCTTTTAACAATGCCCTAACTATTTTGGGGATGTGTGTTCTCCGAGCTTTGGAACATTTATCATACTTCCCACACATCTGGCATGAACAATTAGTCTGCAGTGACTGGCACTCATATAAATAGGGGCCATGCTTCATTTTTAAAAACTGCTGCTGTAATTTGCAATGACATCATTTAATTTTGACATCTTAATATTGTCTCCATAGGTTTGCTTTGACAATGTTTTGTTGTGTTTTGACACTGTTTGTAGTTTTATCGCAAATGCTTAGAATCTTGACTCTTTGTTTCACATCAGAGGCACAATAGCACTCCATTAAGACTTTTCTTGATCTTGGAGTGGAGAGCTGTTCTCTGAGATACGCCTGACAGTTTCACTGTTATGTGGGGTGTCATTTACTTCATGACCCGAAAGGCTGTTTTTATCCCCCCATTTAGAGGTAGCTCAAAATTAAGGGTTCAGGAAATAACACTGAAGGATGAAGTTTCACTTTGGAAAGTCTGGAACCCTGAGCTCTCAGGAAGTTTAACTTGGCGAATAGTATTTATTTTTCCATACATCTGAGCATAAACTCTTACAAAGGGACAAAAGGCATCGTTCTATGTATCCAAAGGTATCATGTGCTTTACGACAGAGGATTCAACATGGAACTCATCTTGGAATCAGTGGTCATGCGTGCTGCCTGGCCATCAGCCTTGAAACCATTAACCGGGTGATAGCCTCCTTGTCTGTGTGTTTATATTACTGACTCACCAAGTTGGAGTCTCTAGCGATTCAAAGGAACCATAAGAGTAAGGACTTAGTCAGTGTTCGAATCCTAGCTATGAAAGACTTTCATATCCGACAAGTTGGTCAAGGGGGGTCACGCCTCATCTTTACTTTTACTTACTTATTTTTTAATGGAATTTATTGTCAAGTTAGCTAACATGCAGTTTATACAGTGTGCTCTTGGTTTGGGGGATAGATTCCCATGATTCATCACTTACAAACAACACCCAGTGCTCATCCCAACAAGTGCCCTCCTCAATGCTCATCACCCATTTTCCCCTCTCCCCCACCCCCCCCCATCAACCCTCAGTTTGTTCTCTGTATTTAAGAGTCTCTTATAAGTCAGTCAGAGAAGGACAGATATAATATGTTTTCACTCATATGTGGAACTTGAGAAACTTAACAGATGACCATTGGGGAAGGGAAGAGGAAAAAAACAGTTTGAAACAGAGAGGGTGGCATATGAGCTTATCCACAATGACTAAAGATCATTCTACCCCTATGGATCCATACAAACTAAAATGTATTGATATTTTACAACTCAGTCTGCATGAGACAGCTGTCCTAGAATCCATGCTTTCTCTTATCCAGGCAAAATAATCCACATATTTTCCAATTCTTGGTGTGATGTGTGTGTGTGTGTGTGTGTGTATCTAGGATGTTTTAGGGTCTCCGACCACCCTAAAAGATGTTCTATGAATATTTTTGTCATACCATCACCTTCTAATATTTAAAAATATTTTATGTTATACCATATGTATTTCCCTAAAATATTAAATATAAATTGCATTCAACTCATTGTACTAGACGGGCAAAACATTTTTGAATATTTATCCTGCCACTTGGTACATTTACCGGGCTCTAATTTTTTTAATGTGTATTTATTTTTGAGAGACAGAAAGAGAGACAGAGCATGAGCAGGGGAGGGGCAAAGAGAGCGAGAGACACAGAATCCGAAGCAGGCTCCAGGCTCCGAGCTGTCAGCACAGAGCTCAATGCAGGACTCAAACCCACGAGCTGTGAGATCATCACCTGAGCCAAAGTCGGACGCTCAACCAACAGAGCCACCCAGGCACCCCACATATTTAAAACAGGATAAAGAGAGGGTGCTGAGAACAGTGGCTCCCTGCTATCATACCCTGCGCCTAACCCCAAGTGGAGAGCACCCCCACCTGCTGGCTCACTGCTCGGCCCGCTGCAAATCCACAGCGGTAATCCATTCTATAGCCCCCGCTGCTGAATTTTAAATCATCTCAAATCTTTTCCCACCAGTTATGAGTCTGATAAAATAGGCTTCTTCTAATTGTTGGCTTTTAGGATACTACTGAGTATCTAACACAAAGTTAGAAGCATCCGAAAAAGTCAGTCACCCCTCCACGTGGGAGGACACGAATGAGTTCTAGTATCATGGGGTAAATAAGCTTGATGTGGCCAAGAAAGACGCACAAACATCAAATTGCTATCTGTCCCTCCTCCTGAAGCCACAGGCATCACAGCCATGTGCTTCACCTGTAATCGAAGCAGTCGTAAAGACGTACGTGTCTCAGTGCAAGGTTTTAATTCGCGTGTGCTTGTTTTTCTTAATTACGGAAGTAATGTGTGTATATAGTCTCACTGGAGAAAAATCAAATAAATCAAAACAGAGAGAAGATTCACCACGCAATCCCACAACCTGTTTTCTAGAAATCAGCATTACCGTTTGACGTGTTACTTTATCTAGCTTAGATGAATTGACACATAAACGTGTATAATTGTAAATTTTTTGTCCTTAAATGAATTTCAAGGCCTATGTATGTCACACATCTTTTGTTATCCATGTAACTGTCATTTTAGGCCTTTAAAATAAGGTCTTGGATAATTCAAATGATGTTTGGCGGCCAAGGGGTTCAAGTCTGTGTGTTCATCAACCACCACTATACAGCCCACGGTGTTATTTTAAAAGAAATTAAAACCGGAGTGCCTGGGTGGCTCAGTCGGTTGAGCGTCCGACTTCAGCTCAGGTCATGATCTCGTGGTTCATGAGCTCCAGCCCTGCGTCCAGCTCTGGGCTGACAGCTCAGAGCCTGGAGCCTGCTTCTGATTCTGTGTCTCCCGCTCTCTCTGCCCCTCCCCCACTCATGCTCTGTCTCTCTCACTCTCGAAAATGAATAATGTTAAAAAAAAAATTTAAAGAAATTAAAACCAATGTGAAAATTAAAGAAATTAATGCTAATTAAGATGAATTTGTAGTCTTTCCAGGGTAAGCATTCCAAGAAAGAAAATTTGAGTTATAATTTAAAAAAAAAAGTTTCTATATATTTGATTTTATAAAGCTGTATTCCTCATCTTGTTATCAAACACAGACCTTAGCATTTTCTCACACCAGATTATTGTTTGTTTGCATATGTGTGTTTGTGCGATTTTATGGCAGACACTCGAATAACAATCATCGATTTTTCTACCTCTTACATGTTCAAACACATGTATTGAGCCTCTAGTATAAAATAAGCAGACTGCATGTGTTTTCTAAGGAGAAATGTTTCCCAAAGCAAAAGGAGTACAACATGACAACATAAATTGTTCCTATTTGGAAAACGCCAAACTGTAAAGGTTCCATAACGGGCTACTCCCTCCTTCTCACTTAAAGAAGATGATACACACATATGTTATTCAAGATGGGCCACTTTAAAAAGAAACCATTTCTGAAGCACTTAGACATATGGTTGACTTGCTTTTGTTTTAAGAACAAATAACAATATTTAGGCTGGCAGACGAATTTATTTTTATACGTTCCAATTAATCTGGAAAACATAACCAGTAGTAGTAAAACAAATCTCGGCCAGAAAATGAGGGGCAATACCTAGATAAGTCTCCAAATACATGGACTTCTCCCTGCATTTGGACTAGGGGGTTCCAGCCCCTCCCTGGACTGGCGCTAAGCAAGGTGGTTCAGTAGGAGTCCCACGTCCTGTCCCCACACAGATGCCAACTTAGCAATGAAATCTGGCCAGAACCCCAGAGTAACTGGAACCCTTATACACTGTTGATCAGGATATAAAATGGTGCAGCCGCTGTAGAAAATGGCATGGAGACTCCTCAAAATATTAAAAATAAATGATCATATGATCCAGCAATCCCATTTCCAAAAGAATTGAAATCAGTATCTCAAAGAGATATCTGCATTCCCATGTTTACTGCACCATAATGCACAACGGCCAAGGTGTGGGCACAGCCTAATCCATGGATGGATGAGTTGATAAAGAAAGTGGGCCACATACCTACAATGGGCCACTATCCAGCTCTAAAGGGAGAAGGAGATTGTACCAAACACACACACACTGCCACATGGGCGAACCTGGAGGACTTTATGCTGGGTGAAATAAGCCAGTTACTGAAGGGCAAATACCGCCTGGTTCCACGTATGTGAGTATCTAAATTAGTCAAACTCACAGAGACAGAGAGTAGACGGACCGTTGCCAGGGGCCGAGGGACAGGGGAGAAACGGGGAGATGCTGTTCAACGGGCAGGCAGTCTCAGTCATGCGCAATGGATACTTCTCCAGGTCTGCTGGGTGACATTGCGTCGTAGGTCAAAACCACGGCATTGTGCCCTCAAAACCGTATGAATCGGGTGATTTCGTGGGGTCACTGCAGTGAGGGACTGCAAAGCAGAGATATAAGATCCCTAGATGTAGACTGCCCCTTGGAAAAGCATATCAGAGATAGGACTGGGTATGAAAAAGAGAGAGGGACATGGGGGACAAACTTGTATGTGACAGTGAAGATACCATTTTCTTAGTTATGCTACCAGTTTGGGGCAAGAGATATAACAGCAGTAGACCTGTCACGGTACCCTTGTGCTACTTTATGTTCCAAAGATGACTGGGACAATGTCTCCTACCCCACATTTCCTTCTACAGGGAGACCACCACTCCATCAAGGTGGGCCCATGTCCTTGTGTCTGGGCAGGCCTGGGACTTTCAGCAAAGCACCACAGAAGCAACGCTATGTGACTTTAGAGCTGAGTCACGGACGCAGTGGAATTTCTGCCTTAGCCATGGGAAAAGCACACAGCCATAGTGCACCCAGAGGACCTAAGCCAACGTGGAAGACACAGGAACCCCTTCCAGCCGCCACGTTGCCAGCAGACCACACGGAGGAGCCCTGTGCTGACGCTCAGGTTAACTACCGTGGTGTTGGAATCGTCCCTGCCCAGGCAGAGCAGACGTGGTGGTGAAAAGGAAAACTCAGTGATTCCAGCCACCCCTAAATCTAAAACAGATGGCGCTGGCCTTGCAGCAGGTGGTGCAGAGGAGCTAGGAGCCATTCATGAGAGGTCGACACCCTCGCGGGGGGTGTTAGCGCCAATCCAAAAGGTTCTAAGGAGGCTGTCAGTAAGGGCTCGCGGGAAAGACAGGGAAAATGGTCCTGAAGCTGGAGAAAGGCAGACCCTTGTCAGGATGTGGAGGGAAGCTGGTAGCCCCCACGTGAGCCCACACAGACAGTAACTCATCGACGGGGCTCGGGACACTCGAGCAGCACGCTGGGGAGAAGAGCCGTCTTCGTGTCTTCTCGCTGATCTTGGCAAAATGCCAGGAAGTAGAGGCACAGAGAACAATCTATTCAGATTTCAGGAGGAATCCTCTAGAAATCAAAAAGCCAGCACTTGCTGGGTCTGGAGATCAAACTCTATCTCATCCCCAGTCTCTCTCTCTCTGAGAAAGACAGGACCTCCAAGGAAAGACCAGAAAAATATGGCCCTGGTGTGACTATGGGGCCAACGGTTTGTAAATCCACCTCTGACCTCAGAAAGATTCTCACCTCACACACCCTCCCGAGGACAAAATCCTTCCCATGTACGAGGGCATGGCTCCCGGCACTCGCTGTTAGATGTTGTTAGATACAGGGCCTCTCAGAAGGCGAAGGGTCGGGTCCCACGTCCCTCAGTCTCTTCACATGGAGCCCAGGACAGAGAAGGCCTGTCTCAGGGTTGGGATCAGGGTTTGGTTCATGGACTGAATCCCGTATCTTCTAAAATCCCACAACGTTTGCGGAGAAATGGACCGGAAGAGGGAACACCCACTGAGCTGAAGTGAAAATAAGAGGTAAGAGGAAAATACGGAGAAACGAGCCCGTCACGACAGGAAGCAGCTAGAAAGGCCGGTCATCGCCAACACTGGGCATCTCCCACAGAAGGGGCGGGCTCTGTGAGCGTGCTTCATTCAGTCGGCAAGCTCTGGGGCCGTCTGTTCCACATCAGTAACAACCAGAGCTGCAACTGAGTCTTTTGCCGATCATGATTTGACGGAAATGGTGCGAGTGACTTCTGGCCCAGCCCCGTTGTACCAGTGGGGTCTCGTCCACCAGGCACAGAAGTCCACTCCAGGCACCCGGAGAGTCAAGCAGAAACCTCTTCCAGTCCTCACGGCTCCCGGCTCTGCAGGGACTCTTAGAGGTCAAGGTCACGGCTCCCGGCTCTGCAGGGATTCTCAGCGGCCAAGGTCACTGACAAATATTCTGCCCGTCGCACACCCAGACGCTCACACGGTGTTGGAGAGGTTTCAGGAAGAAACTACGCAGAAACAAGTCAGAGAAAAGTATGCAGGTCTTAACAGTTCTTAACAAAACATTTCTGTACGTAGAGCACCCCACTTACATTTCTGTCATTTAAAAAATTTTTGTTTGAGAGAGAGAGAGAGAGAGAGAGAGAGAGAGCGCGCACAAGTGATTGAGGGAGGGGCAGACAGAGGAGGAGAGACAGAGAATCCCAAACAGGCTCCATGCTTAGCGCACAAGCAGACACAGGGCTCGAACCCACAACCCGGGGATCATGATCTGAGGTGAAATTGAGAGGCAGACACTCAACTGACTGAGCCACCCAGGCACCCCACATTTCTGCCATTACTAATAAATATTTTGAATAAATAAGTCTCATTTTTATATGAGACTGCTCAGGTTCAATAAAGTTCAATCTCCTTACGGCCTATGAAATGCAACTTGAGTAGAAAAAAGAATCTCTTGGGGCACCTGGGTGGCTCAGTCGGTTAAGCGTCCGACTTCAGCTCAGGTCATGATCTCGCGGTCCGTGAGTTCAAGCCCCGCGCCGGGCTCTGGGCTGACGGCTCAGAGCTTGGAGTCTGCTTCCGATTCTGTGTCTCCCTCTCTCTCTGCCCCTCCCCTGTTCATGCTCTGTCTCTCTCTGTCTCAAAAATAAATAAATGTTAAAAAAAAAATTAAAAAAAAAAAAAGAAAAAAAATCTCTTTAATGTAAACACGACCTTCGGTTTTCCTTAAGTTATACGTTGGAATGTCTTTTTCATCCTGTAGAAGAAAACTTCGCTCTATTATGAGGTTTGAGAGATCGTTAAGCCCCGGTCGGTTGGCACTGTGTGAAGGTGTGCCTGTCCCTAGACGAACACAATGTCAGCTCACCCGTGACACCCCTTAGTATATGACAGGGACCCAGCCCGTGTGGGTAACAGCCTGTCTTGGTCCAGACTCTGCGATGGGCTCATCTTCTTTGTGTCCAAGAAGATGTGCAAATAATAACTCCGTGTTTGTAACGGTTTCATGTGACAATGCAATTACCCAGCGACACAATCCAACACCAGTCTATATCATTACCTATTTTTATATGATCACTCAGCAAAATCCGACAGTTGGAATTACTGAGGGGAGTCGTGATAACAAGAATAATAATTCTTCAAACGCTATGCATTTTGGCATCGGTTTGATACGTGCACCTGCCAACAATTACTTCTCAGCGCGGAGAAAAGCTTTACACTAATTACACGATCCATGGTTTGGAGATGGTCCTCTGCCACCCCTTCCCACCTTATCGGATCAAAAGGCTCCCCAGCTCCCAGGCAGAGGTCTGTGAGTGTGTATTTGCTTATAAATTATACTGCAATTGACAGTTCACAGAGCATCGCACACAGTAGGCGCTTAAGAAAGAATTATTTAATGACATTTTTCATCCACGGTGCTGCAAACGCGCTCCGTTTACAATAACAAGTGGAAAAAACTCGAACACGAAACAACTCAATTTTGCTGCAAAATCTTTGCTTTGGCTTTGGGATCCGTTCTGTTCTCAGCCTCCACGTGTCTCCTCCTCCTAACCCATGCTGATCTCTGCCTCCATCCAGGGAAGGACCTTTCCCAGGTCAGGAGGGACACAGAAAACTCTCTCAGGATTAACCAGCTAAAAGAACAGAAATGTGGTTTAGGTATCAGCCAAGACGTTATTTTTGTTGTGGGGCGAGGGTAGCTCTCTTACCAGTAAACCCGCCCTTCTTTTTTCTAACAGGGACACTACTGATCTCCTGGTACCAGAAGGATATTTTTTTTAATGTACTGGAAAGGAACATCTACCACCAGCACCCACAGAACCAACTGCCACCGCCCATGATCACCACATCCTGGAGTCTTACAGGGACTCAGAGCACGGCTGAGGCCCATCAGCAGAGAACGTCACCCAAGTATATCAAACACTTAGGGTAGAAAATAAATTTATTCTTCACAGCTAAAAACTCAACCTTCTGCATTTTTTACTTTTCTACGAATCTAATTTCGTGGTGTGTACGTGTAAGCAAGTGCAAACCCCCGCCTCCCGTGGTAGCGTGCAATGCGGCGAGCCTGGGTGTGGACCTCCATGATGCCCGGGTCCTGTGCTGGGTGCTGGGTGCCAGGTGCCGGGTCCTCCTGTGGGTGCCGGGGGCTGGGTGTCAGGTGCCGGGCCCTCCTGTGGGTGCCAGGTGTTGGGTCCTCCTGTGGGTGCCGGGGGATGGGTGTTGGGTGCCGGGTCCTCCTGTGGGTGCCGGGGGCTGGGTGCCAGGTGCTGGGCCCTCCTGTGGGTGCCAGGTGTTGGGTCCTCCTGTGGGTGCCAGGGGCTGGGTGCCGGGTCCTCCTGTGGGTGCCGGGTGCTGGGTGCTGGGGGCTGGGTGCCAGGTGCTGGGTCCTCCTGTGGGTGCCAGGTGTTGGGTCCTCCTGTGGGTGCCGGGGGCTGGGTGCCAGGTCCTCCTGTGGGTGCCGGGTGCTGGGGACTGGGTGCCAGGTGCTGGGTCCCCCTGTGGGTGCCAGGTGTTGGGTCCTCCTGTGGGTGCCGGGTGCTGGGTGCCGGGGGCTCGGTGCCAGGTGCTGGGTCCTCCTGTGGGTGCCAGGTGCCGGGTCCTCCTGTGGGTGCCAGGTGTTGGGTCCTCCTGTGGGTGCCGGGGGCTGGGTGCCGGGTCCTCCTGTGGGTGCCGGGTGCTGGGGACTGGGTGCCAGGTGCTGGGTCCCCCTGTGGGTGCCAGGTGCTGGGTCCTCCTGTGGGTGCCGGGTGCTGGGTGCCGGGGGCTCGGTGCCAGGTGCTGGGTCCTCCTGTGGGTGCCAGGCGCCGGGTCCTCCTGTGGGTGCCGGGCGCTGGGTGCCGGGTGCTGGGCCCTCCTGTGGGTGCCAGGTGCTGGGTCCTCCTGTGGGTGCCGGGTGCCGGGTCCTGGATGCCAGCGAAGAGACAGCACAGACACGCCTGCTGTCCGCATGGATTCACGATTGCTGGCTGGCCCCCAGAAGGCGGTAACGAAGAAAGGGGTCCTGAATCCACCCTACCGTGCAGAAAGTGACCACGTGCCACACGCCCACGAAATAAAAGGGAAGGAACTGTGGACGTGGGGTCAGGAGGCCCTGAGCAGGGCCGTGCACAGCGTGCACATGGGGCTGGCGGTAGGCACAGGCAGATCATGAGTTTGGGGTGGGCGTATTTTAAGAAAATCCGTACTTCGTGTGCTCAGGGTAACAACCCATGCGACTGCGAAATCCCCAGGCAACCCGATTTCATTTTGTGGTTAATTCCACGTCCTCTCACAACAAGATGCTTTACCGGACTGTCTGGGTCACAGCGCGTGACAGGCCCTCTGCCTTCCGTGTCTCCTTGTCACAGTGGCTCGGTGGACGGCCACGAAGACGGTGGGCAGGGGGCCTGGAACACAGCCGGGAAGCCGGTGTTCGAGGCCGGAGGGTCACAGGAGGTGTGTGTCCGACCGAACAGATGCTAGAAACGTGCCCCAGGCACAGGAGACCGTCCCTCCGAGCGTAAACGATGGGCGCTCCTAACATAAGAGCCACGAGGACAGCAGAAACCAGTGTCGCTAAACAGACGCGGCCTCGGACCCTCCTGTGCTTCTACCAGCGAGGGCGCTTGCCTAGGACTCCTTCATGCAGAATCTCTTACAAACCGGATTGCTGCTATTTTATGCAGCTTTAAATAATCAGAATTAGTCTGGTGGATCAGAAGACATTTAAACTTTCTGGAAGTTTCTGCTCACGTAACAAATGGGACTGAAATACGTGAAGGCTGCTATTTCGTACTGTGCACTGATTTTTGAAAATTATCTTACTGTTCTAAAAATATTCCTGATGTATATGTTCTAAAAAGGTATTACTCTTTGGATAAATTGGCTAAAATCATGTTCATTGTTCACAGATCTTTGTAGCAGAACCAGCTTAAAGAATTCGCCGGCTCCTTCAATCAGACACAGAACAGGAGATTGTCTTTACCTGCTAATGATGCACAGGAACCATGGGGAAACTTCCATCTATGTGATGTCGCAAAAATTGTAGGATTCCACTTATTTTGAAGGTCACATTTTAGCAATTTTTATGTTACATTTTTATACATGAAATCAATGAAATAAGTAAATACTACAGATCTATTTTGAAAAATAGTTGCCTCAGTGATTATAATCTCCGCATTATAAAACTCCCACATGATGGGGCGCCTGGGTGGCTCAGTCGGTTGAGTGTCCAACTCTTGATTTTAGCTCCAGTCGTGACCTCAGGGTTACGGGATCGAGTCCTGCGTGGGGCTCTGTGCTGACAGCACAGAGTCTGTTTGAGATTCTCTCTCCCTCTGCCCCTCTCCGCCACTCGCTCTGGGCACTTTACCATACATAAAATACCGAAAACTAAATGTTATATTTTGGTGAAAACACAACTCAAAAGTGGAATTTGCATTTAGGAAAACACAACATTAAATTCTATTTCCTTTAGTTGGGCTGCACGGGGTCCTTCCTGACGTCCCCGCAGAACGCACCGCCAGCGTGGGCGTTCAGGCCATGGGAGAGGGTACCTCATTCTGTGCTCACTGCCACCGCTCTGTCCGCACACATCGCTCCAGAAATAACTCTCCCATCTCATCCTTTCTGTGTGTCCAGGAGCCTGATGACTCGGCCAGGTCATTCCCTGCCGCCCTGCAGCCTAGACGCGCTGTCCCCGCAGACGGATCCCCACACAAAGCCAGGGACCGGCGGTGCTCTGCCCGTTGCAAGAACTGTCCCCACTCCTGCTCTCGGGGTCACCTCTCCGCACAGCATTCCATCACAGCAGCCTACGCTCGTCTTCCTCCAACACACGTCCAAAACCGCACCTCTTAAAAGAACTTCGGAGGATAATTTGGAAAAGAGGATGTGTTTGCGAAGAGAGAGATGAGTTCAGGGCTTGGTAAACAGCTGAAGAGAGAGACGATCTTACTGCGGGTGGGCCCAGCTTCCCTCACAAAGTCCCAGTGGAAAACTCAAAGGCTGCACGGGGCACAACTACGTCCCGAATCCCAGGGCTCTCTGCACTCTGCTCGGGGCAACAAAATGACGTAAGGGAGCCAAAATTAAACGTTACCTTTCCTCTACTGCCGAGGCCCTTTGATTATTTTCGTAACATGCAAATTGCATCTTTAAAACTCAACGTGCATAATCACCTGAGAGTGCCTGTAAGAATGCAACTTATTAATTACATTAAAATTTATTCCATTAATTAAAGCCAACTCACTGCAATTAGAAGCCTGCAAATGAGGCTTCCGTTAGAAAAACGGAGGCGTGATTACAAGAGGGATGCTTTACTTGCTTTTAAGTTTATTTATTAAGTCGTTAATACACACAGACGGTTTCATGAGCCGCCTCCCTGACTCATTAGCACAGACTGATGTGGGCCAGGGAGGAATTCAATGACACAGAGGCCATGCCCACGGTGAAGAAAGACAAGCCCAGCCCAGGACCGTTTCTGCACCGTCTGCATGTCAGGCTCTGATGCTGGCACAGGGTTGCATCCAGGATGGCGCCTCCCAGCCAGGCGCTCTAGAAGGATGCTCCTCTTTTCCACCAACTACCTCTACGTGGACAATCACCAGGACCGCTTACTCTAACCAGAAGAGGCATTCGTGCAGACATGGTGCCTAATTATCGCAGGGCACTTTCAAGTGTACAGAGTATTTCAATATACATCACTTACTAGCTGGACATTCAAGGGTGTGTGGGCAGCTCAGTCAGTTAAGGGTCCGACTTCAGCTCAGGTCATGATCTCGTGGTTCATGGGTTCAAGCCCCACGTCAGGTTCTGTGCTGACAGCTCAGAGCCTGGAACCTGCTTCGGATTCTGCATCTCCCTCTGTCTCTCTCTACCCCTCCCCTGCTCGTGCTCTCTCTCTCTCTCTCTCTTTCTCTCTCTCAAAATTAAACATTAAAAAAAATAATAAATAGCTGAGCACTCAACAGCCAATAATTTATCAATAGTTTTATGAGGATATTCAACTGAAATAAAACACGTAAGCTTTAGCTGCATACATAAGTAGTCAGGAAGAAGGTTCAAAACCACGTGGGCACCCCTGCAGACCAGCTGCAACACATCAGCGATAAGGGGAAACGGAGGCCATCGGAATCTCGTGCTAGAGACAGAGAGCAGGAGAAACAGAAGTACGATCCAAGGAAGAGAAAACCGGCCTGAGATGCGTCGGAGCTCTTTGCTCCACGGGGCCGACTCCTGGCTGCGCCCTCACTTAATGGCAGATGGCAGCAACTACTGAGTTGCCATCCCCAGGGAAGGCTAGCCAGCCGGCACGGGTCAGGCTGAGAAGCGAGGAGACAGGAGCCTCTGAAGGCCGTGGGGACAGGTCCCTCCGGGGGCCCCAGAACCCCGGCTCTGACCCCGTCTCCACGCACCCCGCGTCTCCCCCCGGCTCTCTCCTGGGGGCGTCTGTCTCGATGGCGAAGGTTCGCCTTTCAGGAGACACCGGTCATTTCGGATTGGGTCCCGACCTAATGGCCTCATTTTAAGTTGTTCACCTCTACAAAGACCCCATTTCCAGCAAGGTCACACAGGCTGAGGTACTAGAGAGAAGGACCTCAGTATATTTGGGGGGACACAGTTGTATTGGTTTGATGCAGCTGCCATAACAAAGCTCCACAGGAGGGTGGTTTAAACCACACGGACTTATTTCTTCATGCCCTGGAGGCGGGGAGTCGGGATCCGGGTGTGGACAGGGCTGGTTCCTCCCCAGGCCTCTCTGCTGGACGTGTGGACGAAGTCTCCTCCCGTGGTCGTCCCTCTGCACGGGTCTGTGTCCCGACCTCTGCCTCCATCAGACTGGGTGAGGGCCTCACAGTCGTGCCCTCTGTAATAGAGCCCGTGGTGTGGACCACTACTCCACGCCCAAACCCAACCCACACCCTAAAACTGATTTTGGTGAAAATATATAAATCAAGACTGAATGGGAGAACATCACTGTCCTTGCATTAAAACCACTATAAGGCAGAGAAGAATGCTCCCAGAGCCACATCAGCATTCCAATTTTCAAGTAAGATTACTAGTTCCATGACTGTGTAGACACCCTCCATAGGCCTTTTCCAAATTCATTTTCATACATATTTTCTTTTTATAAACAGTTCATGTTGAAAAATTGATATATTTTTTTAAGAAACTGAGCCTTATTGGGGCGCCTGGGTGGCTCAGTCGGTTGTGTCCAACTTTGGCTCAGGCCATGATCTCGCGGTTTATGGGTTTGAGCCCCACATCAGGCTCTGTGCTGACAGCTCGGAGCCTGGAGCCTGCTTCAGATTCTGTGTCTCCCTCTGTCTCTCTCTACCCCTCCCCCAGTCTCTCTCTCTCTCTCTCTCTCTCTCAAAAATAAATATTTTAAAAAATTAAAAAAGAAAAAGAAACAGCCTTATTTCAACTTTTATGCTTTCCCCGCTTGGAAAAGTCCTTAAATACAGAGCCAGAAACCTATTAGGTCACTACCAACCAAACAATATAACAGGAAGTAAGCACAGTGCCATGATCTCCAAGAGTGATAAATGTCCGTCTGTGTTGAATTTCCTCCTGATGAGTGAATCATGTCCTGCACGAATATGGTGGGTGCTTGTCAAGGAAGACAGTGCACCTGTCAGAGCGCATTCAGATACAATAACTTCATCGGTTGGCGAGGAACACCTTCCGCGTCATGCTGAGGTCAGGATCATCGCTACTCTCTCTTTGGATCGAATGGTCAATATTTCAAAGTCACGTGATCAAAACACATTATTGGAGGCGTGTTTTCACACCTCCCTGCCTCTTTCAACCCTGTAAGAAGCTTTGGATTCCTTAGTCTCCATCTGAACAAGCATCATTTTAATAGATTCTGCTTTTCAAACAGCTGCTGAGCAGTGTGCTAGCTGATGTCAGGAACCTTCCAGCTCTGCCCTTCCCCAGCTTATGGAAATGACATGGACCCAGCTCTGGGCGAGCCCCTCTGCAGGGCCCCTCAGCTGCAGAGAGCCAGCCGGCCCAGCCATCACCCCTCCCCAGGGCTGCCCGCCGGTCACTCAGGCGGGTCGGGGATGAGACCCCTGGGCCCTGTGTCCCCCCTCACATTCTCCCCGGCTGCCTGCTCCCTGCACCCCCCACAGGGGCCCCATAAACTCCCGCACACGAATCCACAGCCCGGGACCTGCTTCTCAGGACACTGATTTGTGACGATGCCTCTAAATCCTGGGCGTCTGGGTGACGAGAGTGGGTGTAATGCTGAGTTAGCAATCATGTGTGGCTCACTTTATAGGCGAGGAAGGAAAGATATTATGTGAAATACATTTCACTCCTATTAGCATTTTTTTTTATCTTTGAGAAAGTTCTCGCCAAAATAACCACGGATGAGAAACTGCCGTATGAGGAGGAAATAAAGAGCTCGCATAAAGTGAAGCATGCTTCTCATGCTGTCGGAAGCAGTCCCACTAAGACTGATGTAGAACCTCGTCGTGTTCCAAAATGCCTGGTTAATTCTGTCGTCTGTAAGAGACGGGGGTGCCGAGGCGTTGTCCAGCCCCCCCACAGCAGCGCCCGGTGTGGACAATCCCTTTCCATCCTGCCCCACAAGATGCCCCCCACCCGTCAGCGGGCATTGTAGGATTTCCACGTGGGAGCTGGTCTGTCAAGTGCTTGCATGGGCTCACCGTTTCTATTGTTACTTGTCTCCCGGTTTTGCTTTCTTCCTTCAGGCACTGAAACAGGATGCCTGTTCCTTACTTTTCACCAAGTGATGGCCTCCCTTACTAAAAATTTCCACAGCATTTTTACAAATTTAGTATTGATCGCTTTTGATTAAAAGCAGGAGAAATAGGGCCTCATGTGGTCTTGCCTACGATTAAAATCCGTGGGAAGAGAGTCTGGAGCAACGGTATAATGGCAAAGCTCAATGTAGAGAGCACTGAGCGTTCACTAATAAGGGCTGGCCCGTCGGCTCTGTGGAGGGAGAGGCCGGGCTCCCACGACAGGCGTTGGGGGGGGGGGGGGGTGTGGGCGAATACGGTGAGATCTATCCCTAAATCTGCACCCTCCTCTGTTTAGGGGCAGAAATCTCATTCTGGGCTGCACTGCCCGCTAGTACAGACACGAGCCATCTAAGTGCCTACTGATACTGGAATTTACCAGACAAAAATTAAATTAAAAATAAATAACATATTGGGGCGCCTGGGTGGCTCAGTCGGTTAGGCGTCCGACTTCGGCTCAGGTCACGATCTCGCGGTCCGTGAGTTCGAGCCCCGCGTCGGGCTCTGGGCTGACGGCTCGGAGCCTGGAGCCTGCTTCCGATTCTGTGTCTCCCTCTCTCTCTGACCCTCCCCCGTTCATGCTGTGTCTCTCTCTGTCTCAAAAATAAATAAACGTTTAAAAAAAAATTTTTTTTTAAATAAATAAATAAATAACATATAGTTCCTGCGTTGCACTAGCCGCAGGTCAAGTGCTCACGAGCCACATGTGGCATGTGTAGGGGGTAGCACGTGTACAGGACATCTCCATCGTGATAGAAAGCTGGATGGGGCATTGCTGTCGTAGGGGAGAAAAGGCTGACACTTCCAGGCACAGATTTATGAAAATGTGTTGGGGGAACACACGTGCCTCCAGCCAGTGTCAGATGCCGGGGGGCGGGGGGTAACGAGGGCACTAGGGCAGTGGGGAGTCACGCCTGGAGGCCAGGTCCCAGGCGGGACTTGGGTCTGCCTGCGGTAGCTGAGGCTGGGCTCCTTTCAGATCCGGGGTGCTCGGCAGTTACCGGGCAGAATGGTCTTGGGTGAGTGGAGATGTCCCCGTGACTGGGAAGCTGCGACAGGGAGACTCGTAACCCACCCACCGTGCCTGAGAAGTGAGGCCGGGTCATGACCTAGTGGGACCTGACCCTCAGCAGCCGTGGGGTAGCCCCCACCTCCAGGACCCCCAGACCGAGATGCCTGTGTGATGCCCTAGGTCTTGAACCTGCCAGACGTCAACCTGGCGTCAGCAGCAGGGGCGGGCTGCAGAGCTCAGCCACTCCTGGGCCAGACTTGACGAGCCAGGGGGACCAGGACGGCCGTGTCCTGTGAAAATCACCTGCGTTTCATGGGCCAGCAAGAACTCACCACTGCTTTATTTTCCATGTCCTAATTATTAGACTCCGTCAAAGTACGGTGCTGCGTCATGCAAATATATGACAGCTACGCTTGATCTCAGCAGTACGTAGGGCTGCAGATACATTTGCCGTTTTTTGAACTCTTAGGGAGTCCAGGTGACAAAAAATGACACCTGCAGGTATGTTCATCAGCCCCTGTATTTCTGCCATTTCACTCTGGCCATCTCATGGCCCATCTGATCCTGGGGCGCCCCGAGTGGCTGCACCACCCTGTGCCCAGACCACAGTGAATTAAGGGGCAAGTGCACAAAACACCTCGCACCCAATATCAAATTAATTCCACGTGGAAGAGAGGAGTCCTATAAATACAAAACTATAAAAATAACACTGGGTAGATACTTGAGATTTTAAAAATAACCCGAATATAGAAAAGACTTTTAAAGACTGGCGACGTACCCAGAAGGCAAGAAAGAATACTGATAAACCCAACCATACAAAGATCCAAAATTTCCACACAGGAAAAAAGCCAAAAAAGCAAAGTCAAGAGGCAAATGAGAATGCAAACAACACTATGTGCAATGCCTATTATTGATTAGAGCTAATTTAATCATATGCCCAATGTCCTCTAAAGCATTTGGGGAGAAGTCCAACAACGATAAAAAAGAAAAAAAGATAAGACAGCATGAGTTCAAAGGATATAAATAGAAATGCCTCTCATGCTTTTGATAAGATTGCATAAGAAAAGAACACTGAAACTATGCCAAGATGCCATTTTCGTCGGTTTGGGGAAGCGGGACACTCTACACTTGTGGACAGGAGTCTGAGTTGAGAGTCTCTCCAAAACACACCATGCACACCATAGAGCTGGACCTTTCTCTCTCTCTCCCCCACGTGGGAAATGACAAAGACATGCGTTCATTTGCTGTTCTATCGCTTAGAAGCGATAGATAGATAGATAGATAGATAGATAGATAGATAGATAGATACTGGAAGCACCTTCCTTGTACATCAACAGGGCAAAATAAATCCACGGTGTTTTAGCTACACAACAGGACACTATGTGGGTCTAAAGAGTGGGGAAGCTTTTATTGTACTTCTGTGCATTTGCTATAAAAGGTATATGATTGGTAAGACAGAGTTCAGGAAAACACGCATGATATCATTTCCATAAGAAAGGAACATTCTGTTTATCAATTAGATGCACATAAAGCGTCTGTGGGAAATTCAACAAGCATGTGGCGACACGGATGGCCGCGGGAGGGAACGGCTTCCGCTGACGAAGAGGAGAGAGGTTTACCCTGTTCCCTCGTGCGGTTTCAAAATGTAGACTCGATGAAAACTTTCACCGCGATACTTCCTTGTCCTTGCAAAACAGGTGAAACATCTAGGGAAGAGACAGCACACTTGTCGTCAGCATGGGTGTTTGGGGGCTCATCTGTGAGATGGAAAGGGGGGAGCACCATTCATGCATCTCGGCAACCCCCCGCCTCCCGCCCTGCACCCCATGACCCAACCCTCACCGTATAACCCGTGTGTGATTCTCTAAACATTTTATTAGGGGAAACCGCAAACACGCAAACGTGGAAGAAAGGTACAGTGACTCACCCAAAGCCATCACGCAGCTCCAGCACTGTCCGCTCACGGCCGACGTTATTTCACTGCTGACTCTCACACATCACACGGCAAAGTCTGTCCATCCCGTCCCGCCATCTGCAAACATGCAGCGAGCCCATCTAGAGGGCTGGCGCTCTCTCCGAAAACGTAATCTCAACTCCACATACACACCTCAACTTGAGCAATGCTTTGTCCATAGTATCAAATGTCTGATCCATGTCCAAACTTCCCCAACGATCTTAGAACTTTTTATCGTCTGCTTGTTGTTACGAGCGGCCAAGTGAGAAGTCATACACTGAAATCGGCTGTACTTCTCGAGCGTCTTCTCGTTTAAAAGTTCCTCTTGCATCAAACTCTCTTGTATTTTGTTTTTTCTTTGCAAATTTATTGATGGAAAGAACAAGATTGTCCTGCAGAATTTACCAGTCTGGGTTTTGGTGACTATGTTACTATAGTGTTTTTAAATGTGCCTGAGGTTTTTTGTTGTTTTTAACAAAAATGCTCGTCTCATTCCCCTGCATGTTATTAACACCTAACATAAATTCTGTTTTGAGATACGGATTCTGAGACCATTCCCACGTTGGATTCCTGGCTTCTCTCTTAGCATCACGAACTCCCCCCACCTCCCTCGACCCCGCTTTTCTCTGCCCTCCCGTGCTCACCTGCCTGGCCCAGGCTCTCTCTCTCCTGGACTAGCCTCCTGGGAATGTGCCTCAGGCCGAGCCCCTCTGACACTCTGTGTCCACATCCTCTCATGGGTTGTCTTCCAAGTCTGACTCGGGCTCACGTCTCAGAAGTCTCCCTCAAACGTGTGCAACGTGCCTCCGTGCACCCGCCCTCCAGATGAACGGCCGTACAAGAGAAATGTCCAGATTGCCGGTCTATATTGGTGAAACAACTGACTTAGGGTTCGTTCTTCGATGTACACAATCCACATCAACTTCGTGTCGAGGGCATGTGAAGGACAGCGTTATGCTTGATGGAATGTACCCTGACCAGAGAGGTGGTCCCCCAGTGCAGAAGCAGATCCGCATGGAACAGGCCTCTGCCCGGCGCCTTCTGCCCCATCGGCAGGTGCAGGGCCCTGCTCCGGAGGGGAGGGGCGACACCCTACAGCGGAAGGAGAACAGCCTCAGAGCGCAGGTGCGGGTGTTCACACGTGTGTGTGCACACGCACGTGTGCCCACGAGGGTCTGTTTGTGCACACGCACGCACGTGCACACACACGTGAGTGTGCACGAAGGGCACGTTTGTCGGCATGCGGTACGTGTGCATCTGTGTGCGCATGCACAGGTGTGAGCCAGGGGTGTGTGCGGATAAAATAACTGACGGCCACAAAGATACACCCCCACGTCCTCGGCTGGCAGTGACCTGATGTGTCACATAACAACCGTCTGCTCACTGCAGCATTCAGATACGTGCCAGGTGGATTCTGATCTGTGCTCTTGCCTCGGGCCTCGTAAACATTAGGAACAGCAATAACAAATGTCAATAAATGAACCCTTTTGAAAGTCTGTAGAGGGATCATTGAATTAAAGTAAGTATTTTCATAGGAAAGCAATTTTAATTATACTCAACAGTGTGCACAACACTCCTAGAAGGCAACCACATATGTTACCACATAGAGAGAGTCTAGGAAGCTGTCTTGATAAATGAGTTTCACTGTTAAGTGAAATGATGTCTGTGAACACGATCGTGTCCACGAGACTCTATGTTTTTGGCAAAAAGTTAAAATAATCACTTGACTGGTTTGAAAATCATTTTTCTTTAAATGGCGCTATTAAATACGTCTTCAACAGCGACGTGTCACAGAAAAGGACAAACTCACCTCCCAACCTTCACCTATACTTAGGGAACGCTTTTCTCCTGGTCGATTCCTATGTATCACCTCCCCACATCTCCAGAAACAAAAATAAAATCTTCAACCAGTGTCTCCAAACACAGCCTGGCAACGATGCACGGAACTTGGATTTGAAAGATAGTATCTAAGAAATACACCCGACTTGACTCCCACATCCAGACGCGTCAACGTTTTATGTTAAATAAGAATGTAAGTGCCCTCAATCAGCAGATACCACACTTCTTAAAAAACTCCCATTTGTTTCCAAAAGTAACCCTTTTCTAATTCTACACAAAGCTTGAAAAAGTGAATGTTTAAAAAAATTTTATCCACACGTTACCCATAGTGAGTCGTATTAATGTGATGAGTGTGAACAGGTATAAAATGAAATGGAGCCCGAATATTAGATGTGAAGTGCACACATGTTTTCTTGCCTCTATTATGTTTGCAGGTCTCAACGGGTAATAGATCCTACCTGGTAATTTTTCTACCATATGGTATTCTGAGTACAAAATTCTCCCATTCCCATATTGAAAACAGAAGTCTTCTCAAAATTTTCAACAAAATTTTAATACATGTAAAACAATCAATATTTTGTTCTACTGACAAGATTTTTAAATTTGCATCCCACAGAGTATGTTAAGGGCCCAGAAAATGAATGTTTTTGTAAAAGTTCATGGCTGCTTATGCTGCAATATATTATACTTCTAGTTAGAACCCTGAGGTCAATGTTGTATTTTCAAGCAAGTAAAAAGTGATAACTTGGAGAAGATAAATCTCCACCGATACTGTGTAATCTTTATGCTTATCTGAAAATTGTGATGCCAAAGTCCTTAACCCATACAAAATAATCTCTGAAATTTCCAATAGAGTTCTAAGTATAGACAATCCGTGTGCCTTTTTCACTACAGCCATAAACTATTTAGAAATACCCACTAGCACTCCCTTTATGTTGCAATGCTTTGACTCTATCCTTAGAGATCTCTGAAAATGAATCCTTGGTCAACAGATTTATGGACACTCTTTATACTAAATTCTCTTCTTGGTAGCTGGCAATGCGCTGAAGTTTCTGATAAGTCCTGCAGTGGTTGGGGGAAAGGCTTCAAGTGAACCTCGTGTGTCACAGACTTACTCCAGGACAGACGTCTATTCCAGCATTCCACAGAGCTGCTCTGAAGACCACAACAAACACTCCCGTTGCTCAGAGGGCGTGAGGTGCTTCAGGGCTGGGTGAACAGAAAGCCTCCCCCGAAAGACAACAAGAAAGACATCCCTGTCTTTTCAGCGGGCCCGTGTCGGAGCTGCTGCTAACTGCTCAGTCTCACAAGAGACGCGAAATGGTCAATGAGTAAAATATTGACCAGAAGCTTCCACTGAGGATGCTTAATAATGTTGCTGAGACAGTGCCGGAAAAATCCATGTCTGTGCCCGTGTTTAGGAAAGTCGTTGGAAGTTTGCCTCCAACTGGCAAGTGCTGAGATGATAATAAAGAACAAAACAATCTCTCTAATACCACAGACCACGCCCAGGCAGGAGGGCAGCGCTTCAGCACCCGGGCAACAGGCCGAGAAAAAAATAATTCAGGTCAAAGAGAAACGGCACGGCGACAGAACGCCCACCGCGACGGGGAGGGAAGACGTCACGCTGGAGACTCAGCGAGACAGGAAACAAAAGTGTGATTTCCAATTTGCTAAGACTCCAAGTTTGACTCAAAGTTTTTGGAGGCAAACACTAAAATGGAAATGCGTGCATAAAGACAGATGCTGTTCAGTCTAAGGTAACCCTATTTTGGTACCAATTACTGAGTCCTCAGAATGGCTAAAATGGTAATTCGGGGACTAGTAACAGGCATGAAGAACTGTAAGCACATTTGGACGAGACAGGACAGAGCTGAAACCATCATTAGCAGCCAGGATCCCTCCTGCTCCTCCAAATACCCCTCTGTGGCAAACACCTGCAGTTCGTCTGCGCTTTTTTTTGTTTTTGTTTTTGTTTTTCTTCCAGGAATATCAGTAAAATACAAGAGCATGTGCCATAAATTCATTGCAAACATTAAAACCATGCGAGTATGGCTTCTCCTTCTGGCCGCTCCTTGCACGGGCAACACCGTGGAACCCTGTGTGTTGGGAGACCGTAGCGAAGCCAGTCCACAGAGATTCTGCTGAAGCTGGACTGTACTGAAATTTTGTATTAATTATCACAGCACCAAAGCTCCAATAACCATTGTAAATTGTTTCTGTGAGGGTGCAGCTGATGATGGTAAAGAACACTCCCAAAGGTAATATTTATAGTAAAACATGATGCGTCCAGTACATTCCAAATAATTTCCACACTCTTAAAATTTTAAAGTAGTTTCAACTACTTTGCTTTAGGATCCTTAACACTAAATGTACTAAAAACTAAATATAGAGTTATGTTTAAAGGGAACTTTTATGGCTACAAATACCATCTGGGGGGGAAAAACTGTATTTTTTAAGTACTATCTTTCCAATTTTTTTAGAAACTTAGTGATTCAAATATTTCGGTGCTAAGTGAGAAATATATTTATATCTGATTGCACATAATCTGGTTGAAACTGCACAGACAAAATTCAGCTAATAATATGTTAAACTTTGGTTAACTCCGTTATCTCTCCTTTGAACCCATCATCCAGTGAATGATCAAATTCATCACTGAATTTTATAGATGAACAAACCAACCTTCCGTAGTCAAACTTTTCTCCACTTTTTTCTTATTTCTCTACTCAAACCTGTAATAATGAAATGTTTTGTAATTAGCCCTAAAAATAAGACAGGGAATTCTAAAGATCACTTCATATACTCCATATGACTTTTTCCTAATACGGTTTCTGGCGCCTTCTATACAGTGGCCCAGGTATAAATAAGCACCAGGCATTAAGGATGAAAATTAATTTGCATATTTTAAAATTGAATTGGGATTGCATCAAGAAGGTGTACATGTTAAACATCGCTAGAGCTTGGCATGCGTATTATTACTGACACTTGCTATCATCACAAAACTCCTCTCTTGCCCACATTTCCGCTTTCCACAGAGAAAACTTTGGAAGTGTCCCGGAGTTCACGGGCACCCCGCCTCGTCCTGCACCCCTGCACATGCTCAGTATCGCCAAAACATCCTTCACTCTCGGGCACTCAGGAGGGGCTCGACCAGATCTGCTGTTCACGTCCTCCTGAGCTCTTTTGTTTAAGGTTTATTTATTTTAGAGAGAGAGCGCGCGAGTCAGAAAGGTGCAGAGAGGAGGACAGGGGATCTGAAGCAGGCTCCGAGCTGACAACAGTGAGCGGGATGCGGGGTTCAAACTCACGAACCGTGAGATCATGGCCCGAGCCGAAGTTGGGCGCTCAACTGAGCCACCGAGGAGCCCCTCCCTCCCTCCTGACCTCCGACGGCCCCACTGCTTGGCCCACAGGTACAGGCCCCTGTCATCACTGGACGAGGAACACAGTTCCTCAAGCCGGCACCAGGAAGAAATGATGCTTTGGGCAGGATCCACACAATGTGAGCCCTGGCCATGAAAGATGGGCTGTCAGAGCCTTGGGCTTCCCAAACCTGCCAGACCTCGCCTGGAACAGGAGCCGGGCCCTCACCTGCCTTCCGAGAGCAGCCTCCGTGAGATCTGAGCAGATTTTCAGAGGCACCGAGTCACCCCCAGCCTTGTATCTCCTGCTTTTTGAGAATACACCCTTTGTATTTATTGCAGTAAACTTTTCCTTTGACGACATTTGCGTGTCAGCGTCCCTGTGGATCGTCCAGTCCGCTAAGTTGCTACTTGAAGAGCGTTATCACCTTTAGTACATGCTCAGTCTACACGGGATGAAGAGAAGAATCCTCAAAATTCCTCCTGAGGCTTACTCTGAACCCAAAGTTGAGCTAAGCTTTGTGACAGTTTTAATGGCTTACAATACAATCTCCTCAAGGAGTTAACAATGTATTTAAGAGGATGATTATAACGCATGACACAAATGTGAGTGTAAGACAGCATGTAATTGAGCGCTAAATTGTGTGGGGCATTCCGTCTACGCACTGTCAAAGTGGGAAGGAGACAAATTAGTGATGGCAGAAGGCGCTGGGCGAGGCAGTGCGCAGAAGGAAACGAGCTGTCTCCAGATCAAGTTTGGGTGGATGCTGTTGGGGGCAGGGACTCGGACCCAGGGATGGGAAGACAGGAGAAAGTCACTCTTGCAGCGAGCTGACAAAGGGACTCTTCTGGGGAAAGTGCTGGCTCGGCCCCCACAGGGACTTCAAAGATAATCAAGGGCACAGAATATAATCGTCCTGGCTGAGCTGGTCACCAAGCGCATGCAAAGTGTGCGTCCGGGTGATTCACAAGCACGACCCCCTTCCTCCTTACAAACCACCTGAAGCGGGTGCTATTATTACCCTGTTTTAGAGACAAGAACTGACGCACGCAGAGATTCAGTGAACGGCGAGTAGACTGCGGCCGTGAGACCGGACCCCACAGGAACGCACCTGAGGGTGACCAGTGTCGGGGCGCAGAGAACGGAAGGTCAGGAAGGAGGACGCAGGGCTAATTAACGCTGGCCCTAACAGAGGATCCATGAAACAAGGTCTCTAAGGTAATACGAGACTTTATGGATAAAACTGAGGGTCACTGAAAAGCACAGAAAGTAGTGTAAATATATGCTCATATAAAGAAAAATACAGGCCAAGACAACAGTACATAATGTAATAAGGTATAACAACTATATATGATATAATACTAGAGCATATAACATATACGTATATTAGACATAATATAATTATACAATATAAATAAATCTGCAGTCATTGGCCCCATTTTATTTTTTATTTTTTTAAGTTTATTTATTTTGAGAGTGAGAGAGAGAGGGAAGGGGTCAGAGAGAAAGAGAATCCCAAGCAGCCTCCACACTCAGCAGAGTCTGACACAGGTCTCGCTCTCATGACCCCAGGATCGTGACCTGAACTCAGGAGTCAGTAGCTTAACCAAATGAGCCAACCGGGCACCCCATTGGGCCCCATTTTAGACTCCAGAACAAATTAACTTTCTTTTTTTCTTCCATCCGTTTTGACCTTTGGTTCCTCTACCTGGAACCGTGACCTCAGCTGGACCCAGTGCAAACACGTTGACACGTGTCCCTGTGTTTGTGTCACATCTGTTCCCTCAGTTCCAAGCAGGCATCACATTCCACATTGCCTGCCACGTTGGGGAAGGAAAAACGGAAGTGAAGAAGCCTAACTTATTTGGGAGGATAGTCAGAATGCAATATAAAGAGCAGACTAGATACACAGGACGCCGATAAAGTCCGGGGTGGCGGCTGGCTGATGCAGAAGTGCACCTGCAGGGGCCACGTCAAGCGGTGGGTGTGCACCAGCCCCTCAACTGCGACCGAGGACACTGATGGAAACGCACAGGCTGTAAGAGGCGCTCTGGGTTTGCGGAAAGAAAGGCTAAACATTTGAAGATGTTGGTATTACTGTTCACCTGAGGGCATGTGAGCACACAGAGACTTCCTTTGCTGAGAGAAATCTAAGGTCTCTCCACCTAAAGATGGTGGGAGAGTGGGTTTGGGTTTGTTTTGTTTAGTCCTTGCTGCAAGTACTGAGTGATGCTCCTGGCACGAGCCTACAAGTCAGGGATGGAAATGCCCTGCAGGGTGTGGGATGGGTCCGCGAAATGCAGCCCACCAAGGCCACCGCCCGTGCCCCCACCCCGCACATCGAGAAATATTAGGACCGCGTAAGGTAGGGGGGTAGTTCTCTAGAGCAAAATGTCATTCCTTCAGTAAAAGGGTTCATTAAGGATTAGAGAAACAGGAAGGTAAATTTTGTGAACAAAAGTAAATCCTAAATAATATTTTTCTTTGTTTTTGATTGATCTTAACGGACACTCTGTAAAGTTTGGGAGTGGGTGAAATGCTTCGTTCCGCTGCACCAGCGACACGAATGGCCGTGGGAACGCTTCTAGCCGCCTCCGCCTGCCGCTTACGGAAGAGGAGAGCTTCCATGTGGATCCACGGGTCATGCAGCCTATGCAACAGGCAGATGGAGAAGTTTTCATTTATAGTATCTTTTTTTTTCTAATGTTTATTTCTATTTGAGAGAGACAGAGCGCGAGCAGGGGAGGGGCAGAGAGAGAGGGAGACACAGAATCCGAAGCAGGCCCTAGGCTCTGAGCTGTCAGCACAGAGCCCGATGCGGGGCCTGAACTCACGAACTGTGAGATCATGACATGAGCCGAAGTTGGACATTGAACCGGCTGAGCCCCCAGGCGCTCCAATCATTCGCGACATCTTTCACACACCCCTTGATGCTTCTGTTCGGCTGTTACCGGAAGCCGTTAAAGACAGCGAGCGCTAAACAAGCAGCTCAGAAATGGAATGATGATGTGTTTCCTTCCTTTTCAGGGAGTTCAGCTGGCCCATCATGTTCCCAATCGAAGTCAGTTCTCAAGCTGCAGCTTCTGCCGTTTGCCGTGCCCAACCCCAGAAACTATTCTTGGTGGATTAGGACAACTCACCTCACAGTTACATCTTTCTGTGGGACTCCAAAGTGCAGAGGCTAATTTGTCATGGATTCTCTCGTTAGAAATACCCGATGCCTCTGAGTTGAGTTCCCTAGTTTCCCTCGTGTCAGAGACTCATCCATTCACAAGTGGGCATGTCTGGAAACAGCATTAATGTGAAAACTTGTTTTGAATATTTCCATCTGGAGTTGCCTGCAGCCTCCGAGCCAGTTTGGTTGAGGGCAGGAAGGTCCGTCCCCCTTCCGTTCGGCGTGACCTCACGGCACTGTGCGCAGGCTTCTCCCCCGCATCGTCTGCCACCTGGCTTAAGTGATGGAGCAAACAGCCCCCAGCGGGCGGCTCTGTAAATAAAGGGAGAAGCTGAAGCAAGTACCCAGAGAGTTTACCCTGAGTTTCCTACTTGATTTTGATTATGGAAATTCAAACAACGAAGTACTGAGTTATATGAGACTCTGGTAAAAGATGGATTTCTTTATGTTTCTTCCATGTGATGATCTGTTAATAGTAGTTTTATCTGCAAAAAGGCAAGAAGACGGCTCCTGAGGAAGCCTGCTAATGTGCCCTGCAGGTAAGACGGAAATCCCATTGGGTTCTTTGTAAACGGTCTCTCCTGGCGCTGATCCGGGCAACCGTGTTTGGATACCTCTATGACTCCCTATCTTTCCACACCTGCTTTATGTCCCCACCACAGTCCAATCCCCAAAAACAAGACATCTGACTACATTTCTCGAAGAATTTAATTCCTGCTGTGAACTTTCCTTCACGGTGTTCTTACGTTCAAAACTTAAGACAACCTAAAATAATTTAGGTTTCGGTAATAGTCATGTTTTAAAATATAACGTGCATTCTCAGGGCGTCTGAGTGGCTCAGTTGGTTAAGTGTCCGACTCGTGATGTCTGCTCTGGTCATGACCTCACCATTCATGAGTTTGAGCTCCCCGAGGGTCTCCATGCTGATAGCGTGGAGCCTGCTTGGGATTCTCTCTCCCTCTCTCTGCCCCTCCCCTGCTCTCTCTCTCTCTCTAAAAATAAGTAAATAAACTTAAAAAAAAAATATATATATATATATATTTAATACACATTATATACATTTAATGAATTCTTTCTAGCTGATGGGTGATAACTCTCTAACTCTTAACAGGGCAGTGTGTCCCCAGGGAGGGGGAGCGTGTGGCAGGCATGGCTGATCAGGCCCCTGAGCCCCTGAGGAGAGCACACCACAGGGGGCCCCTTCCCCAGGGGGTAGGCCAGTGTGAAGGGGCTGGGGGGACAGGAGCTTCTACACACCATCAGCTGACTGTGCACCGGGCAGGGAGCGAGGAAACCACAGTGGTGCTTCCTCTCTGTTGAGACAAAGGTCAATGAGGGACACAAGGATCCTGAGTGTCGAGCAACAGCCTTCTCCACCCACTGTGCCCCCGAGACAGTGCCCATCCTTTCCACAAAGCTCAAGGAGAGAGGGGTGGTCTGATGAGCCCGTGGAGGGAGCTTACTGGCCATGCAAACACGCATTAATCGTTAGTGACTTTGCATCTCTCCTCCGATTTCCTTCTCCAGCCCCAAACATGGAGACGCCCTCCCCTTGACGGTTTCCAGCCCAAAACCGATGAAAATGCTACGACTGATCCTCCCCCGCTGTTGGCATTTAGCTCGAAGCACAGAGGCAGGCTTGGGGCTCAAACTCAGTATCTGTGAACCAAGACACCAAGCAAATAATAAAATAGCATTTTCTTTTACTATTAACATAAAACACAAGATATTCCAGACGAGCAGTTTCAGAGGAGACCTCAGGCAAGGGCATAATCCCCCTGCAGTCTGCCCTCAGATGCTCAGGTATCAGCTCAAGAGCCGACAGGAGGACACTCATCAGGGAGATGGCACGGCAGGCTAACCAACTTCCCTCTGTCCCCTCACTCCCCTCTGCAGGATTAGAGAAAGGAGTTAACTCTTTAAAACTATATCCCCTCTTACCTCGCATCCTGTCTCTCCCAGGAAAACTCCCTCCTTTCTGCAACAAGAACACCAGGAAGCACCCAACGGATCCCGGGATCTCCAGTGAGATTAAGAGTCTCCGCTCAACCTGTGAACGTTGCTGGATCAGCCTCGCTCGCTCCAAAGCCTGCCCTTGGCTTTCTGGCTCTGGCACAAGGCTCCACCTCCCTGTTTCCCCTCATTTGCCTGGGGGTGCGGCGCACCGAGCGGGTAAAATGCACGCTTCGCAGCGGACGGGCTGACATGTGACGTCACACCTGCTCCTTGTCTGTCCAGTGCAACCTGAGAAGCCCCATGTCTTCAACCTCAGCTTCTCCAAACAGATGAAAATGCTGACAGTACTTAAACACTGTTCAGACTCAGTAAATGTAACCTGTTTGTTCTGGGTCTATTTTCACATTTTGTTTTCTGAAGGTAGATGTTCCTTGAGATTCAAGTCTTTCGCTCATTCATTCCCCAGCCTATGTTTCAGAACCTCCCAGAGAGCCACCTAAAAATAAAGATCGTGAAGTTTTCAGCTCACACCTGCTGGGTCAGGGTCCACGTCTGAGCCCCTGCTCTGTGCTGTGTGTGCCCACTTCTGCTCTCAGTGGTGCACCCTGACTTGTCTTGTCTTCGTCTGACCGTTAACCAAACACAAACCCTGCCCTTCCTCAGATTGTTGCTTTCTCCTCTCACGTGTTATAAATTACTTAGCGTTAGATGGCACCATGCAATATAATCTTCTCCCAAACATCCAGAAATAAAACTCAGTGTCTCCTGTACCGATGCAGTCTCTGGTGATGAAATTTGTAGCAATGATGTGACTCACCGGTCAAGGTTAGAACCAGATTACCTCATATTGTAATGGTGGTGCATGAATCACTCTCAACTCTAGTTTAAAAGTTAAAAAACAAACATAATAAAAGTAAGTATAGCTATAAAAATTTGACATTGGATGCACAATACCAAGAATGTAAACTGTAATATCAGTAACCTAAACTGAAGTACAGAGATGCCAATGTATAGAGTTTCTGGGTGCTATTAAAGTTGTTCTCAGGTTAAAGTAGGATGTTAAGCCTCATGACAACCACAAAGGAAAAACAGGTAGTAGATACACAAAAAATTATGATAAAGGAATCAGAACACATTACCACAAAAAAGTCATCAAACCACAAAAGAAGACCACAGGGAAAAAAGGGGGGGGGGTGGAAACACAGTCAGGAAACAACAAAATGGCAATATTAAGTCCTCATCTATCAACAAAATTACTTTAAACGAAAATGGTTCCAATTTCCAATTGGAAGAAAAAAACATAATGGCTCAATGGATTAAAAAAACAAAATCTAATGATAGGTTACCTATAAGAGACTCATTTTAGCTTTAAAAACACACACTGGCTGAAAGTGGAAGGACAGAAACAATAATGATAACCAAAAAGCAAGAGTAACTATACTTATAGCAGACAAAAGAGATTTTGAGCTAAAAATGTTTACGAAAGACAAAGGAAGTCATTTATAATGATAAAGGAGTCAAGTCCTCAAGAAGATAAAACTGTAAATACGCATGCACCCAACATTGGAGCACCTGAATATATAAAGCAAAAACTAACAGAACCAAGTGGGGGAATGAATAGCAATACAATGATAGTAGGGGACTTTAATGCCCCACTCTCAACAAAGGATGGATGACCCAGACAGCGAATCAATAAGGAAAAATGGATTAGAACAGCCTATAGATCAAATGCACGCAAAAGACGTATCTAGGACATTATATCCAGCAGAAGACAGATTCTTCTCCACAGCACAAGGATCATTCTCTGGGACAGATCAGGTGTCAGGCCACATAACAAGCCTCAACACACTCAAGGAGGCAAATTATATCAAGTATCATTTCTGACCAAATGCTATAAAATTCGAAATCCATATCAGAAGGAAAACGGAAAATTCACAAATACATGGAAATTAAACATCACACCCTTGAGCAACCTTTGGATCAAGGAAGAAATAAAAAGGAATATTAAAGATATCATGAGATAAACAGAAACAGAAACACAACATACCAAGCCTTATGGGATGCAACAAAAGCCGTTCTAAAAGGAACATGTGTAGCAGTAAATGTCCGCATTAAAAGAAAAAGAAGAAACTCCATACACTCCAAAGAAGTGGGAAAAAATAACAAAGCCCGCCCACGTTCGCAGAAGTAAAGAAATAAAAAGATCAGACCAAAAATAAACAAATAGAGGCTCTGACCTTGACCAGTGAGTCACATCATTGCTACAAATTTCATCACCAGAGACTGCATCGGTACAGGAGACACTGAGTTTTATTTCTGGATGTTTGGGAGAAGATTATATTGCATGGTGCCATCTAACGCTAAGTAATTTATAACACGTGAGAGGAGAAAGCAACAATCTGAGGAAGGGCAGGGTTTGTGTTTGGTTAACGGTCAGACGAAGACAAGACAAGTCAGGGTGCACCACTGAGAGCAGAAGTGGGCACACACAGCACAGAGCAGGGGCTCAGACGTGGACCCTGACCCAGCAGGTGTGAGCTGAAAACTTCACGATCTTTATTTTTAGGTGGCTCTCTGGGAGGTTCTGAAACAAGAAAAGAAAATTACAGGCCAATACTCCTGATACATATAGATGCAAACAATTCTCATGAAATACAAGCAAACCAAAATTAATAGCACATTAAAAGGACTGTACCCATGATCACACAGGATTTCTACTTGGGATGTAAGGATGCTTTAACATAGGCAAATCAATAAACGTGAGACATCACACTCATAGGGTGAAAATAATAATCACATGATCATTCAACTGATGCAGAAAAAAGTAGTTGACAAAGTTCAACATCTTTTCATAATAAAAATTCTCAACAAACTGGGTAAATAAGGAATGTGCCTCAACATCAGAAAGGCCATATATGACAAGCCCCCAGCTAACATCATACTTAGTGCTGACAGGTTGTAAGCTTTTTCTCGAAGATCAGGAATAAAACAAGTGTCCTTATTTTCACCACTCCTATTCAACATAGTACTAGAAATCTTGGCCAGAGCAATTAGGGAGAAAAAAAAGAGAAAAAGAAAGATATAAAAGGCATCCAATTTGTAAAGGAAGAAGGAAAATTGTCTCTTGGCAGATCTCATGATCACATATATAGAAAACCCTAAAGACTCCACCAAAAGCTGTTAGAACTAATAAATTCAGTAAGGTTGCAGGATACAAAATCAACATTAAAAATCATCTGCTTTTCTATACACTAGCAGCAATCTGAAAAAGAAATAAAGAAAACGATCCCATTTAAAATAACATCAAACATAGTAAAATACTTAGGAATAAGTTTGTCCAAGGAGGTGATATAGTTAACACATTAAAACCTGTAAGACAGAAGAGAAGAAGTTGAAGAAGACACAAGTAAATGGAAAGGTATTGTATGTTCATGGATATCTTCTGTATTAAAGATTATTAAATTACAAAAATACAAATATTGTTACATTAAATATTTGTAAACATGGCCTACTACCAAAAGCCATCTGTAGATTCGATGCAACCCTTATCAAAATTCCAATGGCATTTTTTACAGAAATGGAAAAAAAAAGAATCCTAAAATTTATATGGAACCACAATCACAAATAGTCAAAAGTAATCTTGAGAAGGAACAAAGTAGGAAGCATCACATATCTTGATTTCAAACTATGTTACACAGTATATCTGAAAGTTGCTAAGAAAGATCTTAAAGGTTCTCATCACTAGAAAAAAAAAAATAACTATGTGAAGTAATGGATAGGCTAGCCGAACTTAATGTGGAAATCATTTTGCAATGTATTCATACATCAAGTCATCATGTTATACACCTTAAGCCTATACAATGTTATATGTCAATTATATGTCGATAAAACTGAAAAAAATACAAAGCTACAGTAATTTAAACAATATAGTACTGGTATAAAACAGACACACAGATGAAAGTAAGGCAATCAAAATCCCAGAAATAAACTTGGACATATATGGTCAACAAATACTTGACAAGGGAGCCAAAAAGACTCAAGGGGGAAAAAACAGTCTCTTCAATAAATGCTGCTGGGAAAACTGGATATTCACGTACAAACAAATGAAATTGGACTCCTATCTTACACCACTCACAAAAATTAACTCTAAACGAAACACAGACTTTAATGTAAGACCTGAAACTATAGAACTCCTAGAAGAAAACATAGGGGGAAAGATCCTTGACACTAGTCTTGACAAAGATATTTTGGATATGACACCAAAAGCATAAGCAACAAATGCAAAAAATAAATAAATAAACAAACAAGTGTGACTACATCACACTAAAAAGCTTCTAAACAGAAAAAATAAAGGCAATCTATGGAGTAAGGGGAAATACTGGCCAACTATCTACCTAATAAGGGTTAGTATCCAAAACATGCGTAATTCACAGAACTCAACAGCTTGACAGCAAAGATGGATGGATGGATGGATGGATGGATGGATGGATGGATGAATGGATGGATGGATGGATGGATAAATCCCATTAAACATGGGCAAAGACATGAATGAACACTTTCCCAAAGAAGACATATAAAATGCCAACAGGTACATGAGGAAGTACTCAACTTCACTAATCATCAGGATATGCAAACCAGAAGTACAATAAGACATCACTTCATTTTTTTTTAGAATGACTATTATCAAAAAACCAAGAGATACCAAGTGTTGGTTGGGGGGTGTAAATTGGTACAACTGTTGTGGAAAAAATACTATGGAGTTTCAAAATTTTTAAAATAGACTTACAATACAATGCAACAATCCAACATTTGTGTATATGCCCGAAGGAGATGAAATCATTATCTTGAAGAGATATCTGCCCTCCTGTGTTCACTTCGGCATTATTCCCAATAGCTAAGATGTGGAACCAAGCCAAGTGTCCATCTTGGAATGAATGGATAAAGAAGATGTGGCACGTGTTTGTACACACACACACACACACACACACACACACACGCACACACACGGAATACTAGTCAGCCATGAAAAATGAAATGATGCCGTCTTCAACAACATGGATGAACCTTGAGGGGACTAAGCTAAGCTAAGTCAAATACCGAAAGGCAAAGACTGTGTGATCTCACTTACATGTGGAATCTAAAAAACGGAACTCCTACAAACAGAGAGTAAACTGGTGGAAGGTGGGGAAAATGGGTGATGTTGGTCATAAGGTACAAATTTTTAGTTACAAGATGAATAATTTCTAGGGATCTAATACACAGCATGATGAATATAGTTAAGAATAATGTGTCACATCCTTGAAATACACTGAGAAAGTAGACCTGAAGCGTTCTTACCACACAAACACAAATGTTAACTCTATGAGATTATGGATGTGTTAACTATATTGCGGTACTCGTTGTGCAACACATGTGTATATCCATTCATCACAATGTATACCTTAAACTTAGACAATGGTATATGGCATTTATATCTTACTTTATGACTGGGGCAGTAAGGCCTTTACACCTTTTTTTCCGTTAATAGGAAAGGTAATGAAATAAACATAAAGGAGTTTCAAGCAGTAGTTTTAAGTATTTTAAACGATGTATACATGTTATATTATATACACATATTTTAAATTACATACACATATTTTAAGTTATACGTACACACACATACATATTTACACAGGTTTGATTCAACCATTAGCTAGAAACACTAGCTGACTTTCACATGTGGTTCTCTACCGACACCAAGCCGGTTTTCTTTTAAATTGACCGCGTTTGGGGCTAACTGAGGTTCCTTCGCCATCGAGTTGCACTGTATTACAGGCTAAGCACCATCATTAACTCACACCAGAATCAACTATGCCTCAAGGGAGAAAATCGCCAGAAATTATCAAGTCACTTAGACATAATTTCTATCTTTGAAATTTTAGTTCCCCTAGATGCCACTGTCACAACTCTTGAATACCTGAAAAGAGGATCCTACTCGCTGCCATAGACACGTTAGCCTACTTGGTCTACTGCATTCTATTTGGATGTTTCTGCTCCAAGTTTTCTAAAGACAAGAGAATACATCTATCTCCCCCCACGCCCTCATCCTCTTGGGAAAAGCATGGTCTTACGGAATGGTGGTGTTCTTCTGAGATCCGGGAGCTTTTCTTTCAGTTAACAGTTTGATGATTGTCCTTCCCATACTTGGAAAGTCGGGTTCCAGTTAAGGATTTTATTTTAGGGATTCTTAAAATAGCTTAGTTTCAATACCTAAAGCTTGGAGATTTAGAAAGAAAATGAGTATCAAAGTGTGCAGAATATGAAAAGGGAACAGGACAGGATTGGGAAGTGGGCAGTACAGAAAAATTTTTTAAATGAGAAGAAAAGTCCGTGGCATGCCCCCTTTCTCTGCACGAACCCCACATACCTACTAACAGCATCCTTTTTCTTCCCTCGTGCAAGAAACATCGATGGGGTGGTGTTTACGCATCGAGATGCTGTTCACGGAGTTGACCGGTGAAAACAATACGTGTCGAGCAGAGACTGAGAACCAGAGCGAGTCCCCAAGGTGCAGTCAGCCCGACACATGTGGGGGACAGCCGGGTGCCCGCTGGGCTCTTGGGGAACGAGGTGAGAGGCGCCAGGAGGAGGGGTCTGGGGGCGCAGGACCTCTGTGTCGGGTCGGTTACCGGGAAGACCCTGGCACAACTGGGAGCGAAACGGAGATCCGCCGCAGGGTTTGGTCGCAGCGGCGACAAGAACGTGATGGTAGAAGCACACTCTTCCCAAACTACTCATCCCCCAGATTTAAAAGAACAAGTTGTTCAGTATTTGGCTGTTTTCACAGGGATGCTGGCAGGAACAGCTTTTTTCTGTTCACGCGTGCCCACACGCGCACAACTTAACAGATTGCAGGGAGCAGCGAGTTCAACCGGCATTCGCGCTCCTTCATTGGCTAAGTCGAGCATATTTTGCACAGTAATTCTCTTGGCACGCCAGGTACGTGTGGTCTCCCAGCTCCATTGTTCGGAGGCATTACTTTCTCTAGTGAAAAAGCAAGATCCGCGAGTCTCTGCTTCTGAAGACACGGGGAAGTATCGTGCTTTTCGAATGGCTGCCAGCCAGTGTGTCTTATGTTTCAGTTTTCTATTAACATGACTCTACACGTGAGTGCGATAAACAACGTAAATATTCTAATCACATTTTATTTAACAACTTCATTTTCCCCCTGGTGTTAAACATTGTGCTTTTTGGGGGGAGGGGCAGTACTGGTATGGTAGGTATATTTACTGTTATTGTTAAAGAGTATTTATCACAAATGCATCTCCCGGCTCTCCATGAGAACTGTTTAAACCACTCTGTTACACATTCCAGCACTTGAGGTCATATGTGGATCCGTTTTTAACTGAAAACTTCCCTCCTGGGGAATCTACCAGGCTGCTGTCCTACTAGCTACCAATGCCTACGGCAAAGCTACATTCTGGGACCCCGTTCACTGCCCACAAATTATCCCTGTTGATTCGTCAACACTGAATCTCCTTCCTCCTCAATCTCATTTATCTCCCCATCTTTATTTGTTCCCCTGTTTGATGAAACATCCTTGATGTTTCTCATCCTTTGATGACAAATGATATATGAAAGTGAATTTTTTGTTTTGGTCCCAGAGTATTTCAAAAACTCTTTGTTTCTTTGTAAGTTGTGGTAGTTTGGCTAGATGCAGAATTTTTGTTGGAGATAGCGTTCCCCGTCAATTATCACGGCATTAGAGTGTCCTCCTTCCAGTGCTGCTGAATTCCACTTGGGTCCATACTCTTTCGAGGTGCCCAAATCACTACCGCTCTGCCACAGATCACCCCAAATGTACTAAAGCAACGGTATTATCCCAAACGTGGTAAAACGTCAAAATATCATAATGCTTAGAGGACACAATAGGGTCAGAAATTTGGGAAGGGTGCTGTCGGGGGGCGGGGGGGAACAGGTCCTCTCTGCACCGTGATGTCCAGGGTCTCAGCCGGGGAACTGGCAGGTTCTGCTGGGGAGGGACTGTAATCACCTAGACACGACATCACACGGGAGTCCAGCTCCCGGGCAGGACCACTGATACAAGCATGTACACATCGTCTTTCATACTCTTACTCATTTCTCCAGCTTTGTTGAAGTACGAAAGATAAATAAAGTCATATGCATTCGCTTGCACTAGGTGAATTTATAAGGTGTACAGATGATGACTGAACACATACATCACACGTATATGTGTGTGTGTGTATGTATATATATACAAACACACGGACAAGTCCATATATACACATACACACACATATTATGAAATGATCTCTTCGATCAAAGTAATTAACACACCCACCACCTCACATCGTCACCTTCTGAGTGTGCGGCAAGAACACTGAAACTCTACTCTCTTAGCAAATCCCAAGTATGTAATGCAGTACCGTTAACTACAGTCGCCATGCTGGATATCAGATCTCCAGAACTCATTCATCTTCAAACCGAAGTCTCCACCCTTTGACCACCACTGCCCACTGCCCCCTCCCCACAGCCCCCACAACCACCATTCTGCTCTCTGCTTCAATGACTACAGTTGTTCAGATTGTACATATAAGTGATATCACACAGTGTTGGACTGTGTCCGAATTATTTCACTTAGCTTAATGCCCTCCAGCTCCATCCATGATGTCGCAAATGCTGGACTTCTCCTTGTCTTTTAATTTTAAAAATGTTTATTTATTTTGAGAGAGAGAGAGAGAGTATGAGCAGTGGAGGGCAGAGAGAGGGAGAGAGAATGTCAAGCAGGCTTTGCACCGTCAGTGCGGAGCTCCATGTGAGGCTCGAATTCACAAACTGTGAGATCGAGACCTGAGCTGAGATCAAGAGTTGGACGGTTAACCCACTGAGCCCCCCCAGGCACCCGTGGACTTCCTCTCATTTAACGGCCGAAGAATATGCCATTGTGTGTGCACATATACTCTTTCTTCATTATATATAAATTTTTTTCTTCACTCACCCATTGAAGGACACCTGGGTTGTTTCCATGTCTTAGCTACTGTGAAAAATGCTTTCAGTGAACACAGTGGTGCAAATACCTCCTCGATGCAGGGTTCCCATCTGCTTTGGATATATTCCCAGAAGTGGGACAGCTGGATCCAGTGGTATTTCTATCTCTAACTTTTTGAGGAGCCTCCACACTGTTCTCCGCGGCGGCTGCACAGTTTACTTTCCCACCAACAGTGCACGAGGCTCCCTTTTCTCCACATCCTCGCCAATGCTAGGTGTCTTTTGAGTTTTTGTAGTAGCCATCCTAACAGGTGTGGGATGGGAGCTCAGTGTGTCGTTATACTTCTTAAGTAGTGGCTCAGGGATTCCGAAGAGCGTCCAGCCAGCAGAGCAGAGGCCACGTCCTGAGCTTGGGCCATCCTGATCTGAAGGCCCTACGCCCAGTCCGCTGGTCCAGCAGGCGCACCGTAGCTACCTGGGATGCTTCTTCCAGAATGGAGGAGCCTGGGGACCACGCGGCCACCTCCGACTCATAGCAATTCAACCCCACCTGTGCCATGTTGTGCATCCGCGGTCAGGGCTTGGTCCTGCCTGCCCTGCTGGGGCCTCTCCCTGCAGTGCTTGGGTCCAGCTTGAGTCATCTTCCTGTTGTGAGGGTCCACGTTTGCACCCAGCCACCCTCGCAGCCTCCTTCCTGCATTAAACCCCTGGGGGCTCATTGCCTCCCTGTCATTCTCTCTTTACCATGTCTGTCCTTTTCAGTCCAAGCTGATTCCAATTGTTTAAAAACAAGTCAACCTGGAGTGTCTGGGTGGCTCAGTCAGTTCGGCGTCTGACTCTTGATCTTGGCTCAGGTCATGATCTCACGGCTCGTGGGATCGAGCCCCGAGTTGGGTTCTGTGCTGATAGCTCGGAGCCTGCTTGGGATTCTCTCTCCCTCTCTCTCTGCCCCTCCCTGCTCAAGCCCTCTCTCTCTCTCAAAATAAGCAAATAAACTTAAAAAAAAAAAAGAGTGGCCCTCACAGGTCTCGATTTCCATCCACCCCATTACAGAAAAGCCACACCCACAAATGTCTTCAGGATCATCTCTTGTCTGCCTCGGGCTCACGAAAGGGCTCCTGCTTCTCTCAGACCCCCTCATATGTGACAACAAGGACCTGTAGGAATGTCTTAAGATCCTCACAGGACTTCCTGTCGACCTGAAAGGGACCGTGGGCCCCCATAACCCTTTCGGGGGCTCTTACCTTAAGACCCTATACCACAGGGACAGCATGTCGATGACTCAGAGTGCAGACATCGCAATCCCAATCAGCTGCGTCTGCTGTCCATGTCCTTTGAGGACCAGACCTCACCAGACAGAGAACCTCCAGTCACTCACCGAGGTGTGACGAGACCCTTACTCACTGGTGCAGGGATGGGGGAGGGGGTCTGGAGCTCCACACGCTTCTCCTATGGATTTGCCACCACCCCTCCTGCTCTCAGGGACGTCCGACCCTCACGCGAGGCACCTCATTCCCGGGCTCTGTGACAGGCGTGGGCTGGCCAGCCGCCAGCCCTCTTCCAGGACTTTCCGCCATCCAGATGGTGACATGTCTTGTGTCCTCTCCAGTTCCTCTGATCTTTGCAGGCCGACGCACATCGTACAGCCCTTTACTGTCGTCTTAGCAGGGTTCCGGAAGGAAACAGAAGTAAATGTGAGAATGAGGCATTCTGAATGCCTACTCTCCTCTTCCTGTAGGACTTTCTTCTCTTCTCTTCTGAGACTCCACACCTGCTACCTTTCTATTTGACGGTTGTAGAGGGCACCTTCAATGAGCCATTTTTAATAAATGCTATTGAACCATAATTGTTAATATGATAGCACAGACCGATATAATACTTCATTAGTATTCCAGTAACACAGAAGGTAACTGTCTATGTTTTGATAATTCTTTTAGTCATTCTGTATTATTAATCTAAATCCTTGTGATACGCTTTTGGAATAGCATGTCCTGGTGCAGTCTGCTTGTTTGTTTTTCCTTCGAGATGTAAGGATTCTCCTCCTTTAGAGACAGCAGTTAAAATCTGGAATGAACTTCCTATCAGGAAACAACAAATTTGGGTTTCTGTCTTTAGTGTTCCTCACCCTCTGCCTGTTTTCACTTATACATATCTGAAATTGTGTAAAAATAATCTGAAAGTGCCACGTATAGACACTTCAAAAATATTTTTATTGTGGAAAAATATACGTAACATACAACTTCCCATTTTAGCCACTTGGTTGTGGTTAAATACACTTGGTTGTGTTTAGTGTCTTTAATACACTTGGTTGTGTTTAGTGACATTCACACTGCTGTGCAATGACCAGCCCCTTTTATTTCCAGACGTTTTCACCACCCAAAACAACATCGCTGTACCCATTAAATGGTATTTCCATCCCAACCCCCGCCAGCCCCTGGTAACCATGAATCTGCTTATTCTATGCATCTCACATAAGTGCAGTCACACATTATTTGCATTTTGTGTCTGGCTCATCTCCCCGGACCATGATGCCTTCGCTGTCTCTCATGGACACTGTAAGTACTGTTATTCCTCTGGACATACGACTTTCTTATCTTTACAACCCCGGGCTGGCTCTCAGAATGACCCTAAGCTTTCCTGAGTCCTTGTAGGTTAGGACACAGGTGCTTTAGGAAAACGTCTGTGAGCAGTAGAGGTGAGAGGAAGATCCTCACATGGTTTCCACTCAGCCCTGCTGTGTGGTTCCCAGGGTTCTGCCTGACTGACGCATGGCCTTTAATTCACATACGTGTTGCAACACATCCAACCGTCCAGTCTTCCTGACTGTAAACTTCAGGAGGAAGATGTGAGCTATCCGCTTCCCATAACCTCATGAAGGGTCTCACGAAGGATATACAGCAACATAGGTGAAACAGATTATGTTGTCAAAGACAAAGGGAAAATATGAATAATCATTTTGTGATATTTTTAGCCTGAATTTGCTACATAACTGCTTTGGCATTATAGTGTTTCCACATTAATTGTAGAAACTACTACCACTGTCATACCATTGCATAGAATAGTGATTTTATTGACATCATCCTTTATCCTCTCAATACTCCTTGTTTACTTTCTATAGCAATTTCACGAGGATCCTTCATTTAATACCTGAGGAAAGGGAGACACAAACATTGTGATCAATTTCTCCAGCTTACATCTCTACTGGCTGACAAAGCAGACTTGAACCCTAACATGGATTCCCATTAGAGGCCACATGCCTCCACGGAAAATCTGGCAGGGGTGCCTGGGGGGCTCAGTCGGGTAAGCGTCTGACCTCAGCTCATGATCTCACGGTTCCTGGGTTCCAGCCCCGCATCGGGCTCTGTGCTGATGGCTCAGAGCCTGGAGCCTGCTTCGGATTCTGTGTCTCCCTCTCTCTCTGCCCCTCCCATGATCACGCTCTGTCTCTCTCTCTCTCTCAAAAATAAATAATAAACATTTTTTAAAAACTTTAAAAAAAAACGAAAATATGACATATACAAAGGACAACGCATAGATTTTTTATTGAAAATAAATGCTGTTATAAAGGCATTATTATGATATTTCTAAAACTCCAAGAACACTGATAAGATTCCTTACTTTTTTCACCACACTAAACACTGTCATCAACCACATTAGAAGCAGTGTAAATCTTAGAAGAAGTAATCACAACTGATTGATTGATAGTGATTCTGAATTTCTTTCTGACCACTGCTTCTCCAAATACAGCTAAAGCTTCATCTGAGAGAGCTTATTGTTTGGGACCATTAACCAATAATAAAAATAAAAACTTTTTTTTCCCCAAAACAGAAACGTCGGATACAAAAACAATCATCTTTACACTTTGCAATCTATGAATACAGTTCTGACTTCATCCTTCTATAAGTTTTTGTTAGATAGCAGTTTCCAAAATTTACCAGAATTTTAACCTAAGAAAAAACATATTGAAAGTAAGTATTTACTCTAAGAACAGAATAGAGAAATTGGATGGTGGGTAAAGTGACTCAAGAAAAGAAAAATGTTTAACTTCCACAAAATGCAATTTATGCCATCTCTTCCCTTCTTTACAAAACGAGTTCTATTTTACAGAATTCAGAATTTACGAATAATTGGCAATAAAATGATGATTATAATGATACTGATCATTTCTGCTCAGTGATGACCAGGAAGGTCTGGAATGTGTTTGAAATGTACTTGGAATCATAAATAATTATACTGAGTTGTAGAAAGGCAGAGGAACAGAGAGATTAATTAAGATTTGTGTTCAAATCTTTATTCTTCCACTTAACTGGATGTATGACTTCCAACAAATTATCTCCAATAAGCCTACTTTCTCATCTGTAAAATTAGAATGTTATGTAATGAGTTTGTAAAAATTAAACACTTTAATGACTGTAATGTGCTGGGCGCAATGTTGGGCACATCCTGAACGTCCACACACACGGACGGCCGAACGTTTACAAACAGGTGGTACATTCTTCATCCTGTGTCTGCTCCTGCTTCCCTCTTCCTGAGGAACAGGCTAGAATTTCCACCTCGAGAACTGTGCTTCCCAGCATTACTGCCTTACAACAAACATACTCCACTGAAAAGCGAGTACCCTGTACCTGATGGGTGAAGGGACAGCTAGTTGTTTGATTTAAAGTATTAGCCAGGTGCAGGGTGCCTGGGTGGCTCAGTCGGTTAAGCGTCCAACTTCGGTTCAGGTCATGATCTCGCGGTCTGTGAGTTCGAGCCCCGTGTCGGGCTCTGTGCTGACAGCTCGGAGCCTGGAGCCTGCTTCCAATTCTGTGTCTCCCTCTCTCTCTTACCCTCCCCCATTCATGCTCTGTCTCTCTGTGTCTCAAAAATAAATAAACGTTAAAAAAATTTTTTTTTCATAAATAAATAAATAAAGTATTAGCCAGGTGCCCTGATGTGTGGGACACTGGCACAACATACCCACCCACCCACAATGGGCTCTGCCACAACCCAGGACCCAAAGTACTCCTTGTTCTCAACACGCAACAAACAGACGTTCTCCTTAATCCGTAAAGTGTGTGATTTCCCAGCCTCCAAAGAAACTTTTAAAATTCCAAAGCAGGAAATGCATACGCTTCAGCTCTTCATCACAGTGCACTGTGACGTCTAATTTCACATTTCTCGGGGCACATGGGTGGCTGGGTGGGTTGAGTGTCCGACCTCGGCTCAGGTCATGATTTCGTGGTTTGTGAGTTCGAGCCCCACGTCGGGGTCTGACAGCTCAGGGCCTGGAGCCTGCTTCTGATTCTGTGTTTCCCTCTCTCTCTGCCCCTGCTCTGTTCATGTTCTCTCTCTGTCTCTCTGTCTTTCAAAAATAAAATTAAAAAAAAAAAACAAGTAATTTCACATTTCTCTCTCAAGCATGAATGAGCGGTTAAGGATCACCATGCTTTGTAGGAAAATTTCGAAGAAAGACAGAGATCCAAATTTTAAAAAAAGAGAGAGAAGAATGAAAATTGGAGTAAAGGGGCAATTAATGTAGACTACAAAAGTATATTTCAAAAAATCATTGATAGTTTCAGAACCAAAACAGGACACTATGATTGAAGAACAAACAAAAACTGTTGGAAGTTAAAAATATGTTAGTGGGAATTTCAAAAAGTAAGTACAGGATGTGGAAGGCAGAGCTGAGGGAAACTTCACAACACAGAACAAACCATTAATGAAATACCAAGCAGATGTCACAACTATATTTAGAAGGAAAAGATCTATTCAATGACTCCGGGAAATCCAACCAATAATAATTGATGAAAAAGAAAACAGAAAAGAAAGGGACGCAAGTCTGCAATAAAACCAGAGAAAAATAATTTTAAAAATAGAATATTTGGGGGTGCGTGGGTGGCTCAGTCGGTTAAGCGACCAACTTCGGCTCAGGTTATGATCTCACGGTCTATGAGTTCGAGCCCGGCGTCGGGCCCTAGGCTGACAGCTCGGAGCCTGGAGCCTGCTTCGGATTCTGTGTTTCCGTCTCTCTCTCTGCCCCTCCCCCGCTCATGCTCTCTTTCTCTCTCTCTCAAGAATAAACAAACATTTTAAAATGTTTAGAAAATAGAATATATGGATTTTCAAAGTAAATTTACTGAGACAAATAAATTTAACACGCCTTAAATCAAATATTGCCATTAAATCTCCACACTAGGAATGAAGGGGGAGAAAAGTTCACACATGAAGAAACCAGGATAAGGATAACACGTACGTCTTACCAGGCTACCATCTAGGGGGAAGATGCAGAAATGTTTTCCAAATTTGGAGGGCAAGTTATTCTCAAGCTAGACTTGTCCGTCCAGAAAACTAGGAACAAACTCAAGCTAGCGTCTGTGATTAGATCAGGACGTGCCGCAAATCCGCGCTCCATCACTGGTTTGTCAGTGTAAGTCACACAGAAGGAAGTTGAGTTTTATGCGTACGAGGTATCGATTATGTCCCACTTATTTGTCCTTGGGAGGCAAATGTGGGTCAAAAGCCGGACAGTGAATCAACAGGAAGCAAGGCACTGGATCCTGCCAGCATGGGATCCTGCAGGAGGCAAGACTACAAAGCCGCGGATAAGAGAGAAGGGACACTCCCCACAGCTGAGGCCGACCGAGGCCCACCTCCAGGACAAGAGACTTGGAAATCACGATTACCTGATCATTCTCACCCTGATAAAAGTTTTCTTCTTTAGTTGACTCATCTCAAAATTTGAGAATTAATGATGGGTGCATAAAGCAAACTAAAGCGATGCCAGGAAAACAGCCAATATGTCAGTCACATGCACTGATTGTTAACGGAATTCGCATAGTCATACTAGCATAACCAGCAAAAATGATTTCACAAAACCTTGAGATAGAACTGATTTGGGGACATGGCAAGGGAAGGATGCGAGTGTGCATGTTTATGAGGAGGAGAGGCTACGGGGTCATAAATCTTCCACAGCATGGGCTCAGCGGCTACAGCCACCCAAGACGACAGAAGCAAATTCTCAGAAGTCTGGAGCCAAGCCCAGCACCAAAATTTTGAAAGTTTGACTCTGACGAGCGTCAGATGAAGGAGACAAGGCAGTGGCCAGCAGCAGCCGGCATGGGTAGTGCAGTCGACTTTGGAAACTATGTTAACACTATCATCGTTTTTATATTTTTCACCATGGTTAAATTCTGCGTGTGTAAAATTACATGCAGTTTTCAAAGCTGTGAAATATGCAGCATCCGTTCTTCTCCTAAATGTTTAATCGCTGCTTCACGGATGAGGAAATGGGGCCCAGACTCGCTGGGCGATTCTCCCTTCGTCCAGGGAGCGACCGCACACGCGGGACTGACCTCCGGGTTTGTAAATCCCAAATCCTCAGCCGGCTTCGGGGCATTACCGACAATGGAAGCAGAGAGAACGAAAGAAATAAAACAGCTTGTGTCCGTTGGTTTGGTAAAGAAGGGCCCGGGCCGAGCCCCCAGCTTGTCTGCACGGAGGCGGCAGCTTGGGGTCAAGGTCAGAACCACCGCCACCACCGTGCCCGAGCGAAGGTGAGGAAAGACGGCCCTGTGCACCTCGGGAGGACAGTGTGGGCACGAAACGAGAGCGTGTGTTCTTAAGCTGATGCAGAGCTAAAAGGGCCATCACTCCACCTCCGCACCTGTACCTGTGGGGACACCTGCCACTCGGGACGACAGAGGCGCCCGTGGAGCCCCCTTCCCGTGGCATAAAGGGGTCGGAAACCAGAGGTGAGTGCGCAGCGCTCCCCTTTCGTTCCTCAGCCCGTTGGTAAGGGGCACCCGCGACATGTCCAAAGGCTGGGGTCCCCCGTTCCTGGGGAATCTCTTTACCGAGGGACCTCCCCAACAGCCTCCCGGGGCTCCTCGACTGCTTCTGGAAGGTCACCTTCGTGGCGTGTGCGGGAGGAAGCTGTTCCCCTCCCCCGCCAGCACCCCGTCCTGCTCAGGTGTGTGTAGCAGCCTGACCCAGGGCTCCCCCACATCTCAGGCCACGTGCAGGATCGCAGGCCACTGCTGTTAATACTTTACGTGCCGCGGGGGAGGAGCCACACGGACACACGGCTCCAAGCATCTTCCGTGCATGAAGCCGCTTCTCCCATGGAAACAGAGCAAGGCAGGCAGCGTGCATCGTAAACGTGGGCAGAGTTACACGAAGTCAGACAGGGAGACGAGCCCAACACCGGACGGCTGGCAGGCAGCAGGAGGGGAGAGTCAGACCCACGCCCTGGGGCTCCGGACTCTGTGCATCCGGGGTTCCTGCCTTAGAAACGAGGGGCCGCTGCAAGCGGAAAGGGCTGAAGCAGCCTGTAAACGTAAAATAACTACACTGCTGTCTACAGCTCTAAGCAGCTCAGGGCACACGTTCACGGAATCAGAGTTCCTGCGGGTCAGAGATCCGGCCGTGGCCGCACCCCTGCTTTGCCCCAGTGTCCCCTGCGTGGCAGTAAGGGGTCGGCCGGGCCCGGGGGTCTCTCCGAAGACTGGCCGGGGTGGGTCTGCCTGCAGGCAGGGATGCGGCTCCCTGTGGGATGTTACACTGAGGACGTCCGTCGGTCCCCAGCTGGCTCAGGACCCAAGGCCGCCCCCGGGTCCTTGCCACCTGGACCTCTCCAGGACGGCCACTTGCTCTATCGGGGACAGAAGCTGAGGAGGGGACAGAGAGACTTGCCGGGAGCCGGAAAGGGGTGCCAAGCGACACAGCCATTGGTGCGAGTGTTCTGTTGGTGACCAGGAGGTCGGGCTGCCACTCAAGGTGCGGGCATTCCAATCGGCGGAGGGTCTCGCCCGGCGCGTCTCAGAGTCCGTCTGCCACGGGGACCAGGTCCACACTTGGTGACGAGTACACCGAGGACGGACGAGTGAGGCCCTCAACACCCAAACGCTGGACCAAACCGCCACCTGTCCTCTCGACCTCAGAGCCGACGGTCTCCTTCACAAACAGCGTGATTATCGGGGTACTCTGTGCAGCCCAGCAACCTCTTGCTGGGGATCAAACTCCTGTGAAAGCCATAAAACCCAGGTGACAGTAGAAATGTGAGTTTGAAAGTACCGGGCAGGGAGGACTTCTTTAGAGCACGGGGCTCCCTTCCGCTCTGGGGTGTAGACGATGCAGACGTGTGGTCCCGTCGGTGGGGGGTGGGCCTGTTTTCCCGCGAGGCAGGCAGCTTCCCCAGGTGATCATCTCAACGCGCATCTTTCTGTCTTGTCTCCTCGGCCACGCAAACCCGTTTCCGCGAAGCCGGGAGCACGTGAGGCATGGACCTCACCGCCAACGACAGTCAGTCTGACGGGGCGCCGTCTAAGGGTGAGCACACGGCCGTGCCTCACAGTAGGCCTGCCTGGCTTCTGAGCTCCAGGAAGACACAAGCAGGCCTTCAGGAAGAAGGTGACTGTGTGGGTGACGGCTTCCCACGACAGGATGCTTCGGTCATTATTGTTCCGATTCCATACGTGGAAGCATCTCCACGAGGAATCACGTGGATTTGTTGCAACATTAAAAACGCCAGTATGACAACCAATGGATTACAAACGTGCTGGCTTAGGAGTGCTTACAAATATCTGAGTATGAATTCATCACCAAGACGGAAAACAGCTGGCAGGAGAGTGTCCCCGATCTGATATGTCAGTCGCCCTCCAGAATTGAAGGATCACACTCGTTTTTATTAATGACCTTGTGATTTGAAACAGGGCGGGGGTGGGGGGGAGGAACTACAATTACATAGACTTTCTAGGCTTAACGCAGGGGTGTGGGGAGGGGCACACAGACGGATTAACGTGGCCTCCGGCTCAGAAGAGTGCAACAGCCAACCCAGTTAAAGGCAGCAGCAAGAACTGTCCTCTGCTTGTGATAAACAAATCTGCTTTTAATCTCATCCTCTGGGGCTCAGATTAAAACAAATATGACCCGATAGGCTTGGTCCAATTTACTTTCAGATTATGAACAGCTCTCCCTGTTATGTATCTGCCAGAAAAACCCTGCTGGTATTTTTAAGCCACCGACTATGACAAACATCACGTGGCACACGGTGGCAAGATGGAAATGTTTGAAGGGAAAGGCAGTGTTCAGAAGCGCCCCGAGTGGAGGAGAAAAGAGGAGCGGCCGTGCGCACACGTTCTCCAGATTTCAGATTTTTCTCCGTGTCAGCTGAGTGGGGGGGATATTGAATTGCTTTCTGGAGAGCAAATTCCACTGTAGGCTCACTTCCCTTCGACTCTGCATTATATTTACCAAAGACGGAGAGCGCGGGGAGCACTGAAGCATTGCTGAGAAGGTGAACCTGATACCTCCTCATATCACGGTTTAATAAACCGATAAACTGATTATTGAATTCCGTTTCCATATGTAAGAAGAAACCGGGGAAGTCGGCACATCAAACCTGGCTGGATTTTCGTATGAACACACACTGAGAAATACTCAGAATGAGGACATTCTGAACTGCATCACTGCCAGGTGATTCAATCCCTTTTCTTCACAAATTCAATTTAATACAAAATAATCAAGTGACACGGGGTCTTTCTTTTGGACCACAAAAAATGGCATTAACATATATGCACATTAAAAAATATAAGGAATGATACTAATCAGATGAAAAATATACGGGAAATACAACCACTTTTGACTATCAAGACATAAGCGTATGTTATAAGAGGTATTACCTTTCGGTAAATGTTTCGAGAAAGCAAACGAAAAGAACACAACAAAAACACCTCCATGATTCCACGTGGTTTGGAAAATAAATTCTGATCTATTTTAATATGATTATTGCTTGTGTTGCCCACTCGATCACACCCAGAGACCAGCACAAAGAAATTATACACCAGTTGCACTAAATGAGTAATTAATTTATCATTCATTCACGTATTTGTGGTGTTTAATAAATAATTAGTGACTTTATCATTCATTCGGTCATTTATAGTACTTAATGAACACCTAGTGTTTGCCATTTGCTGGTTTGGTGACAGGCTTTAAAGCCAGCAAATGAAACCGAGACTCTGATGGACACTTAAAGAGCAAATACGCAGTAAGAGCACAATGTCCGTGATAGGACTCGTGCGCGTGCCCAGTGGGACGAAGGCGCGGGCTACATGTGTGCAAACACACACGGTCACAGAGAAAGAAAGACCTCCCGGGTGAATACAACAGGCTTACAGACATGAAAACGCTGTTGGAGCATGTGTCATTCAGCCACCTCGGGAACAGCACCTCTCGTCAGACCCTCTGTGTCCTCGCACACGCTTCATAACCCCAAGAGTCCACAGACGTCTCTGCGCACTGTCCTCCCTGGTGTCACCACCTGCTCGGTCGCGGGTGTCCACCTCCTAAAGAATCTCTGTGCTGTCTGATGCTTCTAGTTCTTTCTCTCCATAGAGATAAGCGCTGAAATGCAGGTAACATAGCAATTACAACAACCATGAAAACAAGGAACGTGGTGACCGCTGAATTCACCACTTTCACTCCCAAAGCACTTCCACGGGCTTGTGGCACACAGACGCTGTGTCCTGATGAATATGTGTCCACTCCATCAGACGCCTTGAGCCTTGAGTTCTACTTCCAAGAATTTATTAAAGCACAATAATTACAGACAGGGTGCAATGATTTTTGAATGTGTACAAATCGTACAAGCTACAATGTCAGGTGGGGCAAACCCCGATGCCAGCTCCTAATTCCTTTATTTAGTCCCAGCGTGGGGAACTACATGGTTATCTTTGGTAGACATTTGACCCACTGTGCTTGTGTGGTTATGACACAACTTTGACATTGAGAATTAAAACTCGGGATTTTGAAATTTTGAGACTCAGCTATTTCTCTATTATCTCTTCTGGAGGTTTGGAAATTCAACTCTGACACTCAAAAGCTTACTATTGATCCTTCTCTCTTTTGTTGTCTTGCTAGGGATAGGGATTCCCTTCCTACCTCTGACTGGAATAGGGTTGAGGCAATAGAACCAACAAAACTACAGTGACCGATGCACATACATTGGTTAATATCCAACTACTACTCCCTTACAAATCTTAATTAGAGCACCCACCTATAAATCCTAACAAAGGGGAACAGGTGAAGGAAGTAAGGCCCAATCCGAGAAAGAATACTCTATACATAAAAAACTGTTGTTTGTGAGTTAAGGAAAGTTCACTATGAATCACGGATTAAAAGTGTTCCAATGTGGATCAGATGGACTTGACATTTAGAATTCTGCATCCCAAAGCCACAGAATATACTTTTTTCTCGAGTGCACATGGAACATTCTCCAAGATAGATCACATACTGGGTCACAAAACAGCCCTTCATAAGAATACAAGAATTGAAATCATACCATGCATACTTTCAGACCACAATGCTATGAAGCTTGAAATCAACCACAGGAAAAAGTCTGGAAAACCTCCAAAAGCATGGAGGTTAAAGAACACCCTACTAAAGAATGAATGGGTCAACCAGGCATTTAGAGAAGAAATTAAAAAATATATGGAAACAAACGAAAATGAAAATACAACAATCCAAACGCTTCGGGACGCAGCGAAGGCAGTCCTGAGAGGAAAATACATTGCAATCCAGGCCTATCTCAAGAAACAAGAAAAATCCCAAATACAAAATCTAACAGCACATCTAAAGGAAATAGAAGCAGAACAGCAAAGACAGCCTAAATCCAGCAGAAGAAGAGAAATAATAAAGATCAGAGCAGAAATAAATAATATAGAATCTAAAAAAACCTGTAGAGCAGATCAACAAAACCAAGAGTTGGTTTTTTGAAAAAATAAAATTGACAAACCTCTAGCCAGGCTTCTCAAAAACAAAAGGGAGATGACCCAAATAGATACAATCATGAATGAAAATGGAGTTATTACAACCAATCCCTCAGAGATACAAGCAATTATCAGGGAATACTATGAAAAATTATATGCCAACAAACTGGACAACCTGGAAGAAACGGACAAATTCCTAAACACCCACACGCTTCCAAAACTCAATCAGGAGGAAATAGAAAGCTTGAACAGACCCATAACCAGCGAAGAAATTGAATCAGTCATCAAAAATCTCCCAACAAATAAGAGTCCAGGACCAGATGGCTTCCCAGGGGAGTTCTACCAGACGTTTAAAGCAGAGATAATACCTATCCTTCTCAAGCTATTCCAAGAAATAGAAAGGGAAGGAAAACTTCCAGACTCATTCTATGAAGCCAGTATTACTTTGATTCCTAAACCAGACAGAGACCCAGTAAAAAAAAGAGAACTACAGGCCAATATCCCTGATGAATATGGATGCAAAAATTCTCAATAAGATACTAGCAAATCGAATTCAACAGCATATTAAAAGAATTATTCACCATGATCAAGTGGAATTCATTCCTGGGATGCAGGGCTGGTTCAACATTCGCAAATCAATCAATGTGATACATCACATTAATAAAAGAAAAGATAAGAACCATACGATCCTGTCAATCGATGCAGAAAAGGCCTTTGACAAAATTCAGCAACCTTTCTTAATAAAAACCCTCAAGAAAGTCGGGATAGAAGGAACACACTTAAAGATCATAAAAGCCATTTATGAAAAGCCCACAGCTAACATCATCCTCAATGGGGAAAAACTGAGAGCTTTTTCCCTGAGATCAGGAACATGACGGATATCCACTCTCACCGCTATTGTTTAACATAGTGTTGGAAGTTCTAGCATCAGCAATCAGACAACAAAGGGAAATCAAAGGCATCAAAATTGGCAAAGATGAAGTTAAGCTTTCACTTTTTGCAGATGACATGATATTATACATGGAAAATCTGATAGACTCCACCAGAAGTCTGCTAGAACTGATACATGAATTTAGCAAAGTTGCAGGATACAAAATTAATGTACAGAAATCAGTTGCATTCTTATACACTAATAATGAAGCAACAGAAAGACAAATAAAGAAACTGATCCCATTCACAATTGCACCAAGAAGCATAAAATACCTAGGAATAAATCTAACCAAAGATGTAAAAGATCTGTATGCTGAAAACTATAGAAAGCTTATGAAGGAAATTGAAGAAGATATAAAGAAATGGAAAAACATTCCATTTCTCATGGATTGGAAGATAAATACTGTCAAAATGTCAATACTACCCAAAGCTATCTACACATTCAATGCAATCCCAATCAAAATTGCACCAGCATTCTTCTCGAAACTAGAACAAGCAATCCTAAAATTCATATGGAACCACAAAAGGCCCCGAATAGCCAAAGTAATTTTGAAGAAGACCAAAGCACGAGGCATCACAATCCCAGACTTTAGCTTCTACTACAATGCTGTAATCATCAAGACAGCATGGTATTGGCACAAAAACAGACACATAGACCAATGGAATAGAATAGAAACCCCAGAACTAGACCCACAAAAGTATGGCCAACTCATCTTTGACAAAGCAGGAAAGAACATCCAATGGAAAAAAGACAGTCTCTTTAACAAATGGTGCTGGGAGAACTGGACAGCAACATGCAGAAGGTTGAAACTAGACCACTTTCTCACACCATTCACAAAAATAAACTCAAAATGGATAAAGGACCTGAATGTGAGACAGGAAACCATCAAAACCCTAGAGGAGAAAACAGGAAAAGACCTCTCTGACCTCAGCCGTAGAAATTTCTTACTTGACACATCCCCAAAGGCAAGGGAATTAAAAGCAAAAATGAACTACTGGGACCTTATGAAGATAAAAAGCTTCTGCACAGCAAAGGAAACAACCAACAAAACTAAAAGGCAACCAACAGAATGGGAAAAGATATTTGCAAATGACCTATCGGACAAAGGGCTCGTATCCAAAATCTATAAAGAGCTCACCAAATCCACACCCGAAAAACAAATAATCCAGTGAAGAAATAGGCAGAAGACATGTATAGACACTTCTCTAAAGAACACATCCAGATGGCCAACAGGCACATGAAAAGATGCTCAACGTCGTTCCTCATCAGGGAAATACAAATCAAAACCACACTCAGATATCACCTCATGCCAGTCAGAGTGGCCAAAATGAACAAATCAGGAGACTATAGATGCTGGAGAGGATGTGGAGAAACGGGAACCCTCTTGCACTGTTGGTGGGAATGCAAATTGGTGCAGCCACTCTGGAAAACAGTGTGGAGGTGCCTCAAAAAATTAAAAATAGACCTACCGTATGACCCAGCAATAGCACTGCTAGGAATTTACCCAAGGGATACAGGAGTACTGATGCATAGGGGCACTTTTACCCCAATGTTTACAGCAGCACTCTCAACAATAGCCAAATTATGGAAAGAGCCTAAATGTCCATCAACTGATGAATGGATAAAGAAATTGTGGTTTATATACACAATGGAATACTATGTGGCAATGAGAAAGAATGAAATATGGCCCTTTGTAGCAACATGGATGGAACTGGAGAGTGTGATGCTAAGTGAAATAAGCCATACAGAGAAAGACAGATACCATATGGTTTCACTCTTATGTGGATCCTGAGAAACTTAACAGAAACCCATGGGGGAGGGGAAGGAAAAAAAGAAAGGATGTTAGAGTGGGAGAGAGCCAAAGCATAAGAGACTCTTAAAAACTGAGAACAAACTGAGGGTTGATGGGGGGTGAGAGGGTGGGGAGGGTGGGTGATATGTATTGAGGAGGGCACCTTTTGGGATGAGCACTGGGTGTTGTACGGAAACCAATTTGACAATAAACTTCATATATTGGAAAAAATAAAATAAAATCATTGTGGAACAAAAAAGTGCTCCAATGTATTATGACAATTGAAGTACACTAACATGGACAATATTTATCTCCGTGTTTTGTCACACTCATTATTTGGAATTTCTTCTTCAAATATTTCCCTTTTTTCCCAAGTTATGTATCGTCATAATACTTGGTCACTAACTCTACCAAACATTATTTCTACCCCATCCAATTGGCCTACAAAACCCTAATATTACCTTCTGTCTTACGATGGCTGATTACATTTCCAGGGAGCTGGGGAGAGTTCTCAGCTGACATACAAAACTTGCAACAGACAGAATAGAAAAGAAGTTCTATTCTTCAGCATGCCCCTTTTCCATTAAAAAGGAAAAAAAAAAAGCCAGTTCTGGAGGTTTCTGGAGAATCTAAGAAACAAACACAACAGGAAAGCAAGGAGATAAAGGTTTCGCAATTACATAAAGTAAGTTCTTACTTTAAGATAAAACTTATGTTTTATCTTACTTATTTGGGACATACCTTGATATTTTCTGCACACCATCCACTCTATGTTTGGTTTAACCATGTAATTATAAAATGAGTTCACTCTGGTCATGCTTTCTAATGTGGTACATTTGAAATCACATCTCTCCAATGCTCCGTTTTTCCTTTGCTTTCCCTGGAGCAAGGCTTATGGTTAGCTAGGGCACAACAACATATCGTGGAGTAGCACTTCTTACTGGAAATAACCTCACTAATAGTTGCAGACTTGAAAAATTAATCACCGAGGTAAATGAAAACATAGCCAATATGGCAGATCAGATGAGGCCAGGAGCCACCCGGCTGAACAATCCGTATCTTAGCCCACATTTAGTGGACTCAGCCCTCAGTCAGAAGAGGGTAGACGTGTGTGTGTGTGTGTGTGTGTGTGTGTGTGTGTGTGTGTGCCCACGTACATGTATGCGTGTGTGTATGATTTCCTTTTTTACCTGATTCCTTCACACCATATACACTATTACGACTTTTTGAGTTATTCTATGTCAGTACCTGTTCTTTGTCCTTTTTTGGTGACTGCAGAGTATTCCATTATAAGAACAGACATGTGTTTTTGCCCCTCTTGGAAGATATTTCGTTGTTTCCACACCGCAATGATATCTTTATTTGTGAGCACATTCTGCCCCAGGTGCTTTCACTGGCCCTCCATCCAGAATCCCTCCTCACCTCTCACACCTGCAATCTCTTCCCTGGACCTCACACCTGGGATTTCTTCGCAAATCTCACACCTTGTTGCTTTTTCTTGATCTGACCTCAAAGGCCACATCTTCAGACAGGTCTGCACAGAGCGTCATGCGTCTCAATTTCCAATTCTCTCTTGAATGGTTTTTCTGTAGCAAATTTCATCATCAGAGATGATCATATTCACGGGTGTTCAGCCTGCTTCCCCAACTGGAATGCCATCATCATGGCTCCTTTACTCGCTGCGCAACAATTATTATCTGAGTTCAGGAGAAGGCCAGGTGGTAGAATTCAGAGGCAAAAGACTGTGCTCTGGAAACGAGGTCCACAGGGTGAAGGCACTGAGCACACCCCAGCCACAGCTTTCTGCCAGGCTCCCAGAGCAGCTCCACACGCATGTTATAATTCAGCAGGCACTATTCCCAGCCTCAGTTCCAAGAGGGACCAAAGGGGGAGGAACCCTTGTCCCAGCAGCCCCTTGCCATGCACCTGCTGCCATGCACCACCCCAGCCCCAGCAGCTGCGTTTTCCAAGAACAAAGGAATGATGCTCCCAGTTCACATGCTTTTTCCGTTTCCATGAAGAGCGAGAGGTCACTTCTTCATCTCCTTTCGTCTGCTCGAGTCCTGAGCTGGTTTCACAACTGGAACATCAGAGACGTAGCTCCAGCTCTAACTTGCCTGAAAGTTCCTGCCTCCTGCCACTAGGAAAGCCCGATCTTGGGATGACCCTCTTGGAAGCCAGAGGCCGCGGCAGGAGAAGCCAGGCCATCTCGAGGGACTGAGCTTCAGCTGACAGCTCGGTTCATTTGTCCGATCTAAGCTGTCTTGGAAATGCGATCACTCTGACGTCAGAGTCCTCTCGCCCCGGCTACCATCTCACCGCAACCGTGACAGCCCCAGAAAGAGCCACCAACGGACTCCAGCCAACCCAAGGAATGGTGCGCGATACCAAGAAACAGCTGCTTTAAGCCATCAAGTTTGGGGAAGGCTTGTCGCACGGCAGCAGATAACTGAAAAACTATTTTGTACTTGGAAATGGGGGGACAACGAAAACAAGAGTAGGGCACGTGACTCTGAGACCAGTAGGCGGGCAAGGGTGGGAAGGTGTCTACGGAGAAGTCTGTGAAGGCCTGGGGGATAGCCTGTATTAGACGCAGAGCTGTGGCCAGAAGTAATACACGAGGGTAAGATACCAGATGAACTTCTGAATCTGAGTAAGGGTATTTCCAGGCAAAATACAGAACATACCAACCGGATTCTTCTAGTGTCCCAAGATAAAATACAAGAAGTGGAATGGTTTCCTAAGGAGCAACAAACAGAACATCCCCCATTTATTGGAAGTTTGAGGTGAGGGGTGGTCTACAGTGGTCTTCTGCGGGATGAGGAGGATGTGTCTGCTGCAGGGCACAGAGGACCTGCAGGTCTTACAGAGGCAGGAAGGACGTGTGCTCATGCACCACTGGGGCCCAAATCGAACAACGTCTGGAGTTCAAGTCTGCAACTGGCCATCTCAAACTCTCTCCAACATAAATGGCCTCCCAAACGCCCACAGAAGTATGGGCAATGGCATGTGCCCCTGCACTGTCTGGGGTAAACACAGATCAGAGACAACACTGATGCCCATCACTCGGATGCCGGTTGGACACATGATGGCACGTGCGTGAATCTCGTGCCGTGCAATCTACCATCACAAGAACTGACAGCCACAGAGTATCGCTCAATAAAGTAACACAAAGCAAAGGTGCACGGTGTGGGGCAGTGCATCTAGTGTCTAATCAAACACTTAAAAAAAAGACACACCCATTTGGAGGCATGTAGCAGGCACCCAGTTTTACACAGAAAACATGGCAAGAGTCGCTGCCTCTGAGAGAGAGCCTGAGAGACTGGAGGCAAGTGTGGCTAATGGCCTACAAGCAATGACAAAGCAGGGATATCATCTCAAGTGTTTCTTAACCGTGAGGTGCTCAGGGCTCAACCCCCAGACCCACAGGGTGGGAGTGTCTGTTCTGCAGGTTTGCCGTGGTGAAAACAGTAGAGAAACACCGAGGCAGAGTGGATGGCCCTTGGGTAGATCAGAAAGTCTCTGCAGGACCCACAAGGACTTCAGCATCTAGCAAGAGGAATACACACTCCAATGTCATCGAGGTTACTTCCTCCTGCAGTTCCACTGCCCCCAAAACCCTCTGTGCTCTGGCATCCACCCTTCCTCCCCCAATGCCTGATCTTTCACTGTGTTCATAGTTCTGCCCTTTCCAGAGTATCATGAAGTTGAAATCATACAGTGATTTTCAGATTGGCGTGTTTTACTTAGTAATATGCACTCAAGATTCCCTCATGTCTCTTCATGGCTGGTGGCTCACTTCTTTTTAGACCCAAATAATGTTCCATTGTCGGGTTACGTCTTTCTTCAATCTTTGCTCTTATATAGGGAGACACATATAGAGTTTTATACAAGTTTACAAGTATAACATACACAGATGAAGAATGAATGAATCATTGCCTCAGGTAACCTTTTGGAGTACATACTCTCTAGAGCAGGTTGGAAAAAGCATCCTATAACCTGAGTTCAGACTCCCACCAGATAGCCTTCTTGCCATGTCTTCCCCAGACCATTGTAAACTCTTGGAGGAAAATTACGATGCCTGTAGGGTCCCCTGCCAGGGGTTATGTTCTTAATCTGCCTCTAAACAACTAGGTACCCTTATTACACAGAGCTGACGTCCCAGCAAGCGTTAGAACTCTGACTCCATTATTCTCTTTCAGCCTTTGTGCCCTTTCCATCGTCAAGATGCTGCTAACAGTGAAGAGTGCACATCAAGAGACTGGTTTATGTGGCTTTCCATAGGCATCGTCTGTCCCTAATAAACAGCCACCACTCCACACAGAAGGGCGCACACTGATTTCAATTGAATATCAGGAAACTGGCAGAGATATAAAAGTGAGGGAGCCATCAATCAGCTGGCAATAAATGAGACACGGTTTAAGTGTGACGAGGAAGGTGTATTGTTTCCACAATAGCTGGGTCTCTGGGTCGGCCTGCCGGTCTCTGTGCGGACGGGATGCCGAGTGGGAGAACCACACAGGGTCTGGGTCGAGGGCGCGCACTGAGGAAGTCACTATCTCACGACTGAATTACGGCTTTAGAACTACAAGTCTTTCTAAAATGAGGATCACACTGGTCAGAGCGGCCAAAATGAACAAATCGGGAGACTATAGATGCTGGAGAAGATGTGGAGAAACGGGAACCCTCTTGCACTGTTGGTGGGAATGCAAACTGGTGCAGCCGCTCTGGAAAACAGTGTGGAGGTGCCTCAAAAAATTAAAAATAGACCTACCCTATGACCCAGCAATAGCACTGCTAGGAATTTACCCAAGGGATACAGGAGTGCTGATGCACAGGGCCACTTGTACCCCAATGTTTATAGCAGCACTCTCAACAATAGCCAAATTATGGAAAGAACCTAAATGTCCATCAACTGATGAATGGATAAAGAAATTGTGGTTTATATACACAATGGAATACTACGTGGCAATGAGAAAGAATGTTATATGGCCATTTGCAGCAATGTGGATGGAACTGGAGGGTATTATAAGTGAAGTAAGTCATACAGAGAAGGACAGATACCATATGTTTTCACTCTTATGTGGGATCTTGAGAAACTTAACAGAAGACAGGGGGGAGGGGAAGGGGGAGAAAAAGTTACAGAGAGGGAAGGAGCCAAACCATAAGAGACTCTTAAATACAGAAAACAAACTGAGAGTTGATGGGGGGCGGGGGAGAGGGGAAAATGGGTGATGGGCATTGAGGAGGACACCAGTTGGGATGAGCACTGGGTGTTGTATGGAAACCAATTTGACATAAATTTCATATAAATAAAATAAAATAAAATAAAATAAAAATAAAATGAGGCTTCACCTATGAGGCTAATGTGTGGGGAGCTGCGGATACGCAGGATGAGCAAGTCTTTGCAAACGCTGTCCTGTGGTTGAAAACCACTGGGTCAGCCCTGCTGTGAATCCGTGCTGCACAGATGAGCACAGGGAGGGGGGCTTAAAAAGGTACTTTTCCTGCTTAAGGAAGACACTTAAGTAATTTGCTACAGTATGAGGGTGGGCTAAATTCTGAAAATCACAGTGTATTTCTCAACACCAAGATAAAATCAATCTATCAACCTATGATACAAATTTTATACTTTACATATATGTATGCATATGCTTTTCTCCTGGTATTGAGAAATAACCTGATTTTCACATTTCAGTAACTATATAAAACATAATAAATAAATAAGCATATATATGTATATGTACACACACGCTCTTTATATTAAAAATAAACCTCACAGCTACTGAATGATGCTAGTGACCGTAATCAAACAGGGCATCTAACCCAGTCGTAATGGACACAGACTGGAAGTTACTTTTTCTTCGCACTCTGCTCACCTCCAGGCTCAGCTGCAAGGAGTCCGTCCAGCCAAGCTGAGACCCCGCGTGTATCTCCATTCAGCCGTGTAATCAACTATGAACGTTAGGGTAGAAGATTCTCTTCTGAAACGACCACTGTCACTATGACTTTCAGGCTCCAAAAAAAAGCTGGTTTCCTGCCTGTTCACAGAGCACCTTCGACTAGAGAGAGAGAGAACTAGAGATTCAGAAGTCTGAGATCTGGGTCTCGAGATTGTGCCTTTTCCTTGTACAACAGGGCAAGTCGTGGGCCAGTCACCATCCGGACCTCACGGGCCTTGCTCCTGAAACAGGGGAGCTGGGACAGATGGTCCTAGCATCTTGGTGGCTCAAAACTGTACGTCTCTGGGAACGCTTCTACAGTTTAGATGATTCCCTTTGGTCTTTATTTGCTTTTTCCAGAGGATTTTATTTTAAATAGTGATCACTGCTTTCAGGTGGAAGAGGTAAATCTAAGGAAACTCACCTTATTCATGGTCCTCAGGGAGGAAACTGCACCTCTAAGGAATTAATCTGCGCTGTGGGCCAGGTTCTCTGGAGCAGAGCTCAAGCGTGTGGGATTCACGCTTAGAAAGCAGTGGGAAAGGATGAAAAAGGGACAGAATTCAGACACGGGCTCAACCTGAGACAGCGTGCCCAGGGGGCTGGCTGCCCTCTCATCTTCAGGACACTCTGGAAATAAACCATGCCTGTCTCAGCCGGACCCAGCCTGTGGCAGAGGTTGCCCCCGGGGGACACAGACGTGCGGGAGCTCCCTGCACTCTGCAGACAAGGCAGCCCCAGGGAGCAGGTGAAGTCTACCAGAAGGCAGTGCACACACGGCTGGGCGGGGCACAGAAGGACCAGAGCAGGGCCTACAGGACGCGGGCAGAGCGCCCCCAGAACCTGCTGCATGCTCTGGGCCCAAAGTCATTTGCTCAAAGTAATTCAACGTTAGGAGTAAGAGGAGAGAAAACTGGTCCCAGGACTTGATTCACCGGGGTCCACTCAGCACGTCTTTTCCACGGGGCTCGGGCAGCCTGAGTCTCTACTAAGAAAAGATCAAGAAGGTTGTGCGCAAACTTTTTAGTAGGATACGTCATTTGAGGGGTCCCAGCCAACGTGCAGAGAAATCCAGATGCATCGGTCATGCTGTGTTCTGTTTTACGATCTTTCATTTCTCCCTTTTTTCACCATAATTAACGTCAAATGCAGCCATCCAATTCTACATCATTGCTTTAAAATAATCTGAAGCCTAAAAGGATGCATGTTAGAAGATTTCAAACCACAGGCGGAAGTCTTACCCGAGATTGTAGGAGCCGTTTAATCCCATCAAATTATGGAAGGTGTTGCGGGACGGGAATTAACCTGAAGAAAACCCACAGTGCACGCTGCTCAGAGAAACTACAGTTTTCATGTAAAAAACAGATATGTCGCCAACTTCTTTTGGTTGCAGAAATTAAGACACTTCCACACAAGGAGAGTGACACCTGTTAGGTTTTATCTCACTCACTCAGCCCCGAGACCAGGCCCGGTATTGACTCGGTGGGACCTGGGACACAGTGAGAACCGCTCAGCTGTCACCTCCCATACAGATGTGACCCGCCGCTCCCGTGGTAATAATGAGGTGGGGTGACACCCAGCCAGCTCTGGGTGGTTTTCTTCCAAGTCCGACTGAAGAAATGACTGCATCCCAAGTGGGACGGCCTCTCACGGAGCCAGCTAATGCCAGGAGATGTGTTAAGTTATTATTATCTGTTGCCATCACCGGCTCTCAGGAAGTAGAAAGGACTTTGGGGATTACTCATGGCACTGTTTTAATAACTCTCCTGTAGCTCGGCTGATGTATGGTCATTAAAATTTTTATAGGCAACCATTACAGTGGAAGTAGGTTTTTTGAATAGATATGGGACTTATAAAATGCCATCTTTTCTCAAAAGATACTTTGAAAATCTTTTCAAGATAATAATTTGACCCACAGGACATAGAAAAACTGCCAAAGCCCCATCTCTAAAGCCAACAAAACGGATGAGAAAACCAAGAAGGAGCAGGTGCAGGGGGTTCGTGTGAAAAGTTGGGACAGAATCCCTTTCTCTGTGCCTCCCTTACCCTTGAGGATAAGCCAATGTGAGGAAAGAGAAGTACCAAAAGAAATCAATTTAAGCAGGAAAATGAGGGACACCAAGCCCAGCAAATATGCAAACAAACACTGAAAATTAGCCTGAGAAGTGCTTACCTTCTCACTAACAGGTGAGGTTCCAGAATTCAGGCCGGGAATTTAATGAGCTGAGCTTAGATACAACAGAAACAGGTCTGGGGCCAAGAGAGTAACTTTGTGAGTCTTTGCGGCTTTAAAAAAGCTATTTGGCCTTGGATGACTCATCCATGTTTTGGGGCGCAGGTAGAGACGTGGTGAGACCTCCAGCCTTGGACCCCAATGGTCTGTGTGCTCCACCCCAGGACTCCTCCAGGCTTATAAACTGGACAAGTGACAACTGCTCGGCGTTTCCTTTTCCTCAGTTACAAAATGCAAGTGTTAACAATACCTGCTTCACAGGGTTGTTTTAAGCACTGAATGAATTAAAATATTTACTATTAGAAAACATATAGTAAAAAGTCAATGCTTTTCAACAGCACCCTGTTCGGACTGCTAGTAATTGTTACAGACATAATTATGTGTCAATGAAAGTAAACCCTGGCTCGGTGGCCTCAGACATGTTATAATACTGAGTGGTCCACACCTGTTACTTAGAGAATTTTCTGGAAATGCCGTGAGAGAAATGGTTACACTGTTCTTCATGGTGGACTACCCACTAAACGCCAACTTCACTCTCTTTGAAACACACTGCTACTTTATGTCAACATGAAGTCTCAACATCTATTCTGAGATTCATAAAACATCCTTTGTGTCCTTTGGGATGAAAACCGAAACACGCTCCTGGGTTTTCGGCAACATGTCTATATAGTCCTATCAGCCCATCCACGTGTTGCCTCGCTTCTGACTGGGTCATAGCACAAAGTTCAGTCTAGAATGACCTGCTGGAAAATGTGCAACAACCTGAATATTCTCATGGATGGAACAGTTGAGTCCTGCACTGTCTACAGTATACAACTTTTTGCATTTTTCCCAAGTAAATCTGACACTATTTTGGCATGCGCTTATCTTTAGTAAACAATTTATGGGAACATGGGGTCCCCATTTCTTGTAGTTAATGCCCAGAAGCAAAATAAGATGTTTCCCGTAACTCCATTCCTCACAGAATCACTACTGAAATAGTATCTTCAACGCAGCTGCGCGTCATCAGAATTGAATCCTCTCATCTCCCCCCAAGAATACCCATCTCTTCTGAAATTGTGGACAGGGGGTTCATCTCTTACGGTGTTGCCATTAATAATATATTTAATTATGAACTCATAAAAATGAATATTGCAAAATGCAGCTAAGTGACTGACTAAACATTTAAAGCAGGTGGAGTCCACGCACGGTATTAAGCGGAGAGCATATTTTAATGGATTCCGGGCACCGTTCCATCTCAGGGGGATTGTGTGCATTGGGTGACAGCCCGTCCTACATGCCCCAAACACGAAGCTGAGAACAATCATCTCGAGATGGGGCACAATGAGGTTTTAGATAAAACAGGCTTATGGAGTTAAAGACCGGCTGCTGACTGATCTCCTTAGGATACATTTAATCCAAAAGTCAGAGTAACGGACTAGGGCCAGGAAAGTACTTGGGATAATAAGAAAGTTTTAGAAATGAACACACAAGGTCACGTAAGGTAACAGCCAGAGTCAAGGACGGTCTAGTCTACAAGTCACTGTCGACTCCTAGTTCAGAAGACCACACTGACACAGCTGTGTGGACCGCTGAATTACTACAGTAAAATACAACTTTATCTAAGAACGAAAGAAACTCTTTAAAACTACAACTTGTTTAGACAAGTTATAAAGTGTATTCCCTCTTACTTCCCTCCGTAGTACAAAAGTTTCCATAAAAGACTCATAAAATGCTTTTTCAAATATATATTTCCTGGGACACCTGGGTGGGTCAGTCGGTTAAGAGTCCAACTCTTGGTTTCGGCTCAGGTCATGATCTCTTGGTTCGTGAGATCAGGCCCCATGTCAGGTTCGGCACTGACCGTGTGGAGCCTGCTTGGGATTCTCTCTCCCTCTCTCTCTCTGCCCCTCCCCTGCTCGTGCTATCTCTCTCTTTCAAAATGAATAAACATTAAATGTGGTTTTCCCGTATGATCTGATTTTCTTTCCAAACACACTTTCCATAACAATCTTATTCTCTCCCCCATCCTTCGTTGTTTTCCTCCTCTCTCCGATCTTTGAATGCTTTCCCAGTTTGTTGAACTATCTGCAGATTTTTGCACTCCTTAACTCCTGAACGTCCAGAGGGACCATGGTCTCTGACATGAGCAGCACAGGCACCTTTATATAACTGATAGTTACAGAGCACTCCATCAAAAAGCAGAAAGTACATTCCTCTTAGGGCCACATGGAACATTCACCAAGACTGACTGCTTTCTGGATCATGAAATGCACCTCAACAGATTTAAAGTAGGAGACAGGACACCAAGTGTGCTCTCAGACCACAGTGGTGTTAAACCAGAAATCAGTGACAGACAACTGGCAAATCTCCGCATATTTGAAAATTAGATTCACACTTCCCAATATCATGTGGGTCACAAGAGAAAATGTAAAAAGTCCATTGAACTCAATGCAAATGAAAACACAACTTTTCTATCAAACTCTTTGGGAAGCAAAGTGGTACTTATGAGGAAATGTCTACCATTATTAAACGTACATATTAGACAAGAAGAAAGATCTAAAATCAATAATCTAAGCTTGGACCTTAGGAAAATTGAGAAAGGACAATGTAAGCCTTAAGCAAACAGGAGAGAGAAAAAAAATAAAAATAAAGCAGAAATCAATAAAATTAAAACCAATAAATCAATAGAAAAATTCAATCAAACTAAAACTTGGTTCTCTGAAAGGATCAATAAGATTGATAAATCTCTGGTCAGGATAACTAAGTTAAAAAAGAGAAGACACAAATTACAAATCTCAGAAAAGAAAGAGAGACCATCACTACGACTTCCATAGACAATAAAAAAGGTAATAAATGGATATTATGAACAACTCTGTGCCCACAGTTGTGGTAATGCAGGTGAGATGGGCCAATGAGAAATAGATCAATTCTGTACTTAAACACCACAATGAAAACTCATATAACAAGTGCTAGATAATCTCAACAGGCCTGTATATATTCCAGAATTTGAATCAATAATTAATCATCTCCCAAAACAGAACTCTAACATAAACGCTTGAGGACAAATGATGCCAATACTTCAGAATAGGTTCCAGAAAAGAGAAGCTGAAGGAACATTTCCCAACTCACTTTATGAACCCAGCATTACTCAAATACCAACACCAGAGAAAGGTGTTACAAGAAAGGAAAGGTACACACCACTTGCTTTTATGAACATATGGGGAAAATTCCTCAACATACTATTAGCAAATGGTTTCCAATAATGTCTGTAAAGATTTATACACCGCAACTAAATGGGATTTTTCTCCAGGTATGCAGGGCATATTATACATGTTAAAATAATTTAACGGGGGTGCCAGGGTGCTCAGTCAGTTAAACGCGTCCGACTTCGACTGAGGTCACAATCTCACGGTTTGTGAGTTCAAGCCCTGCGTTGGGCTCTGTGGTGACAGCTCAGAGCCTGGAGCCTGCTTTAGATTCTGTGTCTCCCTCCCTCTCCCTCCCTCTCTCTCTGCCCCTCTCCCACTTGTACTCTGTCTCTTTGTCTCTCAAAAATAAGTAAACATTTAAAAATTGTTTAAAAATATGGGCTAAATGGGTAAGAGGCATTAAGGAATCTGCCCCTGAAATCATTGTTCCACTATATGTTAACTAATTTGGATGTAAATTTTAAAAAATAAAAAATAATATTAAAACCAAAAAAATTTTTTTAAATAAATAAAAATAATTCAATGGAATCTATCACTCAACAACCTAATTAAGCCAAATCATATGAGCATATCAACCGATGCAGAAAAGGCATTTGACAAAATTCAAGACTCACCCGTGGGGGGAAAAAAAAAACACTCAGCAAACTAGCAAGAGAGGGGAACTCTCCCAACCTGATTAAGAACATCAACAAACAAAACCAAAAAACCAACCAAACAAACAATAAACAAACAAAATAAACTAGAGCCGGCATCACACTTAATGCTGAGAAACTGAGCATTTTCCTCCTAGGACTGTGAAGAAGACAAGGTGTGCCTTCTCAGGACTCTTACTGAACACCATGCCGCAAGGGCAGTAAGAAAAGGAAGTAACAGGTATTCAGATTGTGAAGGAAGAAATAAAATTGTCTTTGTTCGGAGATGGCATGATTGTTTACATAGAAAATCCCAAAGAATTGACAAAAAACAATTTTTTAAACCAACATATAAATAATTATAGCAAGTTGCAGGACTAAAGGTTAATATACGTGCCAACTGTTTTCCTGTATACTATCAATAAATAATTGTCGTTTGAATTTAAAACACAATGCCATTTGCAAGAGCACAGAACTTAAATACATAGGCATTCATCTATCAAATTATGTATGATATCTGTATTTAGAAAACTATAAAAGTCTGATTAAAGAAATCAAAGAAATCTAAATTAAGGGGAAATATCCCATTTTCATGAATAGAAAGACTCAATATCACAAGAGGCCAGGTCTACACAACTTGATATATAGATTCAATGCAATCCCAATCAAAATCCCAGCAAATTACTTTCTGGGGTTAGCAAGTGGACCCTAAAGGCTAAAGAGAGAGGCAAAGGATCCAGAGCAGCCAGCACAATATTCACTAATACTGGCTCTCCGACTTCAAGACTTACTAGAAAGCTACGGTAATCTAGGCAGAGTTGTACTGACACAAGAGAGTGGAGAGCCCAGAATCAGACTCACATAAATACAGTCGGCTGACCTTTAAGAAAGGAGCAAAGGCGATTCAATAGAGAACGGAGTCTTTTCAACAAATGGGGCTGGAACAATTGAATATTCACATGCACGAGAAAAAGAATACAAACATAGAACTTACACATTTCAACGACAACAACAACAAAATTCAAAATGCGACATAGACCTAAATGTAGAACATAAAATAATAAAACTTTGAGAAGAAAACATAAGAGAATATCCACATGACCTAGGAATGAGACCTAGATACTTCACAAAAACCATGACCCATGAAAGAAAAAATGGACAAATTGGGCCTTACTGAAATTAAAAACCTCTGCTCTGTGAAACGCTCTCAAGACAATGAAATGACAAGTCACTGACTGGAAAAAGAATTTACAGAACACACATCTTTAATTTTTTTTAATGTTTATTTATTTTTGAGAGAGACAGAGACAGAATGCAAGTGGGTTAGGGGCAGAGAGAGAGAGAGAGAGAGAGACACTGAAGCAGAAGCAGGCTCCAGGCTCTGAGCTGTCAGCACAGAGCCCAACGCAGGGCTCAAACTCGTGAACTGTGAGATCATGACCCGAGCTGAAGTCGGACGCTCAACCGACTGAGCCATCCAGGAGCCCCTAGAACACACATCTTATAAAAGATTGGTATCTGATTGGTATCTAAATTGTACAAAGGACTCTCCAAAGTTACCAACAGGAAGACAAACAATGAAACTAAAAAATGTGCAAAAAAAAAATCTGAACACCTCACCACAGATGATAGACAGATGGCAAGTAAGCACATGAAAATACACTTAGAACCATTTGTTACCAAGTAATTGCAAACTAAAACAAAAATGAGTCACCATTACACAACCACGATGGATGAAACTGAAAGAACTGTCAATACCAAATGGTAGGCAAGGATACGGACAACAGGAAATCTCTTTCGGTGCTGGCAGAATGGCAACACGGCCCGCTCCTTTTGGAAGACATTCTCTCAGTGTCTGACAAAGGTAATAAACAGTTTGGTAATATGATCTAGCGATTACGTTCTTAGGATTTACCTGCCTGATTTGAAAACTCCTATTCACCCAAAAACCTGCATGTGAAAGTTTATCACCACTTTATTTGTAATCACCCAAACCTGGAAACAATCAAGATGTCCATCAGTTGAATGGACAAATGAATGATAAATCTGTACAATGGAGTATTACTCAGCAATAAAAAACACTGAAAAATTATATCAGAAAAAAGGCACTGAGGAATCTTAAAATCCATGTTGACAAGTGAAAGAAACCATTTGAAAAGGCCACATACTGCATTATCTCAATTATAGAGCATTTTGGAAAACACAAATATATAGAAATCATACAAAGATCAGTGGTTGTCAGACATCAGGGATAGGAGCGGGATGAACAGGTGGAGGACAGATAATTTTTAGGGCAGTGAAAACACTCTGTGTGACACTATATCGTATATACGTGCCATCATACATTGGTACATACCCAGAGAATGTACAAGATCAAGAGTGAGCCCCAATGTCAGCTGAAGACTTACAATGATGCTGACAAGTCAACATAGGTTCATTACTTGTAACAAATGGACCATCTGGGGGGGGATGTTGATAATGGATGAGGCTGTACATGGATGGGGGAAAGGGGTATATGGGAATCTCTGACCTTCCCGTCAATTTTGCCATGAACCCAATTCCTTTAAAGAATAAAGTCTATTATAAATATTCTATAGGGCAGTTTTTAAACATAAAATTGGATGATCCACATACAATTCTCAGCACAATCGCTAGCATATACTATGCACTCAGTTGATGGTATTATCCATCAAAGCAAACAACAAACTGGGGGGGCACCAGGGGAGCTCAGTTGCTTGAGCGTCTGACTCCTGGTTTCAGCTCACAGTTTGTGAGTTCCAGCCGCACACCGGGCTCTGCACTGACAGCACGTAGCCTGCTTGGGATTTTCTCTCCCTCTCTCTCTGCTCCTCCCCACTCGTGTTGTCGCTCTCTCTCAAAAATAAATAAACATTAAAAAAAAAAAAAAGAAAGAAAACAACTGATGACTTCTTTTCTTTCTTTTTTTTTTTTTGGAGAGGGCACACTTTAGGATTATTTCAGATATTACTGTTTCAAACATATTTTTGTAATATAAAAAAGCATATATAAGTTAAAACGTGTAAAGACCAGATGTAGCCTAGTTAAGAAATTCTAGCCAAAGGGTTGGCCAAGAGCAAAGAAAACTTGGAATCAATTATGGGGTAAATACCAATTCGAAGAGACACAAACCATAACAGACCCACATATTTTCCTACATAACCCTCTGTGTTATGTATGTGTTTTACATAGTTAGCAATTCTTTCCTTTATTGCACCCTTTCCGCTTCTATTTTATATAAAGACCACTGGTGACCATTATGGTTGTAATTAATCACCCCTAAATATATGGATGGGATTATAGGAGACTGAGAACAGTAATTAACACTATCCAGAGTTGGACAGGGTTACTGACCGATATTTGTGTCTGTCTTTATTAGGGAGACCATGAGGTCTTTGTTTTATGTGAGACATACTTGCATTAAGGGAGGCAACAGCAAGATTTTCCGTTATGTTACAGCAATGTATTAAATACGGAGAAACAGATATTGAGTAAATGAGGGTATAAAATATGCTCACTTGCCTAATGGTTCTCACTCCATCCCTGCCTGGCATGGCTCTAGAAGTGTTTGAGGAAGGGGGTGGGTTGGAGCCTGCATGATGCCCTCCCACACCCCCTTACAGTGGGCTCCTGTTTACGTTCTGCCAGCAGGAAGCACTAGTAGAGACCCAACTGCAGAGTGGGGAAAACAAACACCAGCCATAGGGCGCCAGCTCCTGGTGGTTTTCCAGGAAATGCAGACCGACATCAGCAGCAGACGGGGCTCTGGGACTCTGGTCTGGCCACAGCAATGACATTATAAAGGACTTCAAACCCCTCAGGTCTCGCGGTGCTGGTGGGATTGCTCCCTCCTGACTCCTGCACAGAAGTGGCTCACCAATCCCCCAGCAGCTCATAGTTCTGGGGACCACAGGCTCTGAGAAATGCCATTTCTCTCTCTACTTCTCTGGCCGTGGCAACATTGGCATCTTCCGATACTTTACAGGTCTCTGAGTGGCACATCATCCTCAGCATCGTATCTCTTCTATGTGCAATACCTGAAGTGGTGGTTTCTGTTTCACGGAAAAATCACTGACCGATGCTCCATGGATAGCCTACATTTGAGCTGCTGACCCCAGTCCGAGTTTGCCCACAGGTACGAAATTGTGCGACAGACATAACCGGCAGAATGTCTTCCTGGTGAATGTTACTTTGGTAGCTTGCCTGCTAAACTTTATAAAATATTTTTCCTTTTAATATCATTTTGGGTAATATTCTTATAGAAAAAAATGTGTGCATACATTAAACTCAAAACTTTACCGACATGATGAAATACATGAAATGTTCTGACTTACATTACAAATAAAATTGGCTGAACATCACAACCACGTGTAGACATTTTGAAAAGGAACTGAATGTCCACACACAAATAAACTTATTGAATTTCTCTGACGCTGAGAGACCAAATTCATGCCCAACAAACAACCGTTTGCTAACAAAATGTTTTTTTTTTATTTTTTTAATGTTTATTTATTTTTGAGAGAGAGAGAGCAAGAGAGCGAGAGAGCGCACCAGAGTAGGGGCAGAGAGAGAGGGAAACACAGAATATGAAGCAGGCTCCAGGCTCTGAGCTGTCAGCATACAGCCTGACATGGGGCTCGATCCCATTGCCTGAGCCATAACCAAGAGTGGGACCGTCAACTGACTGAGTCACCCAGGCACTGCTAATTTCAACATTTTAAAATCTACCGTACATACAAGTTTAAAAAAAATTTTTTTTAATGTTTATTCATTTTTGAGAGACAGAGAGAGACAGAGTGCAAGGGGCAGGGAGAGGGGCAGAGAGAGGGAGACACAGAATCCCAAGCAGGCTCCAGGCGCTGAGCTGTCAGCACAGAGCCTGACGTGGGGCTTGAACCCACGAACTGCAAGATCATAACCTAAGCCAAAGTCGGAGGCTTAACCGACCGAGCCACCCAGGCGCCCCGTGCTATCAAAATATTTTTAATTGACTGGGAAAGATGTCTTCGGTATTTTGCTTCCTAATGTAATTTCTGTTTAAATATAGATGACTTACTGAATTTTAGTGATATATTTGGACAACGAATAGGGGTTTAGATTCACACAAAAGGTCTGGATTTCAGAAATAAATGTAGGCTCTATCGTGACAGGAAAGAGGTTTTGAAGACAACGTAACCTTATTAACTCTGACCCAGACTCGTAAGTGACAACGCATTTCCTCGCGGGCACCTTTTGTTGGCAGGGCGACGGCTCCCACGTCATCCTTCCGCTGAGGACACGAATTATTTCGAGTGTCCCGGCCCAGAGTAAAGGTCCCAGACTCCCCACGTCCTCTTCCAAGTCCGAGTTGAGTGCCAGGCTCGAATTCGATCGCCGTTCGCACGTGGGATCTTCCAGGGTCCGTGTTCTGAACATTCACCCAAAAGGCAGCGCCAGCTCCTGACTCCGCTCGCCCCCCCTCCCCGCCCCCGACGCAAGCTGACACTTGTCTCGTTGAGACTCACACAGAGGTGAGTGACGGCAGGGGGTCTTCTCAGGGTACGGACTCTGCCCTGGTGCTGGGGACGGAAATCTCTCCTCATTTAGTTATAAGCCGCTGGAGTCTCTTTTTAATCCTCTTTCCCATTTTCTCCTCTGCTATAATTCTCCCTTCAACACGCGGTGCCCAACAATACATATTCTGCAGCGAGACTGAAATTCAAAGCTGTGGGGCGACATTCCCGACACCTCTGACAAGCGCCGGGCATGCCAAGCCCAGGCAGCATTTTCCTCGACAAGGTGCCCGATGCCGCCTCACTCCTTCTCGTCTGCGCTGCTCCAACACTCCCAGCCACGTTCTTCTTCGGTTTCTGTAGTGAATTCCAGCAACTCAGTCCGTCCCCACACCCCAGTCCGTATGGCTGCCAGCCTAAAATTTATTTGTAGTAACTCATCAGAGTACAAAGTTCATTGTCCAAAATTATCATCGTCAGTGAGGTTTCTTTCAAGAGAATACTCGATAAGATCAGTAAGTATAAAGATGTGTTTGATATCCAACGTTTTGCTTATGGCTTTGAACACCTGAAAATAACTTCAGGTCAAGCTTTGCCCTTGAACAGCTAACATATTTTTTTTTTTTTTTTTTTAGTATTTTAGTGCATCATTTAGATTCAGTTCTTTGTAGAACAAAAATAAAAATGCATCTGAAATCTGTAATATTTTGGGGCGCCTGGGTGGCTCAGACGGTTAAGCATACGACTTCGGCTCAGGTCATGATCTCACGGTCGGTGGGTTCGAGTCCCGCGTCGGGCTCTGTGCTGACAGCTCCGGGCTTGGAGCCTGCTTCGGATTCTGTGTCTCCCTCTCTCTCTGCCCCTCCCCTGCTTGTGCTCTGTCTCTGTCTCTCAAAAACAAATAAACACTAAAAAACTGTTTGAAATCCGTAATATTCCAAAGACGGCCAGCTGGATGATTGAAATAACACGACTACAAGTCTCGTTTTTAAAATAAAATTCCTTTTATCAGGAAGCTTTTTGGAATCTAACTTGAAGACTGTGCTCTCAATTTTTCTTTCTTCTTGTTCTTTGATTCCTACTGCTCAAGAAACACACAGGATCGGAGGCCACTTTACTGGATTCTGCAAATAGCATTCCTTGTTAAATAACACCGATGCTGCGGGAGCGGCTGCCAAATTAGCAGTGAATACGAAATGCAAATCAACTTTACAATGTTCCCCAGCCTCTGCCGAAAGGCACAGAGGCAGAAACATGAGACAGGTACTAACTACCAACAAAAGTATGTTAGCAAGGGGCAGCCTGAGCCCGGGGCTCCCGCAGAAGGAGCAGGCAGGACTCGGCCCGGCTGCCTCTCTGGGCGGAGCTGGAAATCGCGACAGGTGCACCCAGGGCTGACGTCTGTCCCCCGAGGGCACAGTTCTCTCACAGGCACAGGAGGCTGTCTTCGTGGGGTTTTCTGGCGTTACCTGTTTACTGTAAAAACCCTACTCCTGGGGACGCGTGCCTGACACACGGGGCGCACAGCCTGCCGTTACGTGGGGTGATTTTAGGACAATTAACTGGCAAAGTAATAGGGTGGTGCTTCAAGTACGAGCATTTGAAATCGTCCGTCAACAAGCACAATTTCTTAAGCACCAACTCACACCTTCCGGCGTCACCTACGTCCCCCGCCTGCCACTCGGCCGAGCCCGTGGGGACGACAGGAACGCAGTCCCTCCCCACGGACCCCCCACGCCCGCAGTGCCCGGGCACCACACGCCCCTGCGTGTGACACAGCGGACACGGCCCCTTCTCGCGGTGCAGTCGCGTGGTCTCACCTAGCGGAGGTCACGGGCCCAGCAGGACCTCACTCTGTCCGCATCACCATCTCCCCCTTTCTAGGAATATCCGCCCCCACGTGAAACAAGATACCATTTCCCCATCCACCCCCTCGGACCCCATTTCTCGGCTCTGCTTCCTGAGAGGCAGCTCAGGGACGTCCACACTAGCTGTTCCCGACCCCTCCCTTCTCCCCCTTGTGCCTGGGCCAACCAGCTTCCAAAAGCATCACGTCAGTGAACGCCAGCTCTCCAGGTCGCGGACGATGCCCCCCATCCCCACGGCCGGTGGTAAATCTGCATCCAGAATCTTCTGTCGCTGTAGCAGCGCTTGACAGAGATACTCGTTAGTCTCCCTTAAGGCATTTTCTTCACTCGGGGTCCCAGGGCCACCAAAGCCACCCGCACTCAGGGTCCGAGAGCGAGCCTGCTTCGGGCCCCCTGCCCTCCCTGCCCTCCCCCAGCTCCCACTGCCTTGTGGCCGTGCTGACGTCGTGTCCAGAGCCGGGCTGCCAGGTGGTGGGGTAGCCGGTTCCCACCACAGGCCGCAGGCAACACAGCCGTGAAGCCCTTATTCACCTGCTGGACCGTAAGAATTAGAGGTCAGGCCGCGGGAGGCTTGCCCTGCAACCTGGTCCACCTTCCCACCGAGTGGCTCCGAGGGAGGGTCACACGGGTCAGCACTGAAGGAGCAAAAAGGCTCCTGCAACTTCCTGGGCCCGGAGGCCAAGGGAGGGAGAGGGCAGGGCGACGGTGGGAGAGTATGGGGTCCCGAACCAGTGAGGGGCGTCGCCACCAAGCTGATGTTCCCACTGGGCCACCAGCTGCGACCGACTCCCACCCACACGTGAGCGTCCGGGCACTGCCTCAGTCTACCCTCGGTGAATGTTTCTTAGCGCCGTCTGAATGTGGGGAGTAACGACGGACTACCCGCATTGCCGGGGTTCTGAGAGATCGAAACAGAACTGCCAAGTCCAATTCCTCAGGACGATTAAACACCAGGTCAAAGGCAACTCGTCAAAACAGCAGCAGTAACAAAAACATCATGTAAAAGTTATTCGTAAAAATGTAGTGAAGTAGGGGCGCCTGGGTGGCTCAGTCGATAAGCGTCCGACTTCGGCTCAGGTCAGGCTCTGGCAGTTCGTGGGTTCGAGCCCCGCGTCGGGCTCCGTGCTGACAGCTCGGAGCCTGGAGCTGCTTCGGATTCTGTGTCTCCCTCTCTCTCTGCCCCTCCCCTGCTCATGCTCTGTCTCTGTCTGTCTCTCAAAAATAAATGAACATTAAAAACAAAATTTTTAAAAAATGTAGTAAAGTACTATGTTTAGGGGTCCCTGGCCGGCACAAGACCGCTTCTGGGACCCTGCACTCATTTGGTTTCTCCTGCCACCCGCCGTCTGAAGTGTCACACAGATCATAAGTATTCCGCAGCCATGCCGCGTCTGGGGGCTTCTCACACATCACACGCGCATTCTCAATTTTTCCCTTCTCTTGAATAGCATGCCGCGGCTAACCGACTCATCAAGGTTAACCATTCTTCTTGCCACCTTTAAAAATTACACTCTCGGTGGAATTGCACAACCCAGTCAGATACCGTGGGCACATTTAATTAACTAAATGTCAGAGACCATAGTTGTTACAAATGACATAAAGGGGGAAACAGGATAGGGCATAACCTTGAGCTACTTGTTGCTAAGTGTTGTTAAAGGACTGTTCATTTGGGCATCAGACCCGTGGACCCAAAAGCAGTTAAGAAATTCCTGAATATTTCTGTAAATAAGTAACTACAATGTTATCATATCTTATGTTGAGACAATGTGCGAGGTAGAGAATAAATGTTTTCTGTTCCTCTCTCAAGTGTAAGTGTATATTTATCTGATCCTAGCTTCAGAGAAACTGCCCGATTGATCAGCTGCTAGCTGATTGATAGGCATAGATTGAGACCCTACAAACAGGACAGCCTGCTTTTGAATACTTACAACCGCCTTCACCCAATGTGGCCCCATAGAGGTGGGGCATGGGAGCTGGGAGGACAGAAATATTTCCAACATCTTCCTTGCCAGTCAAGCCCACCTTGACCTTGGTACTAAATATCTCCACTTGTGGGCCACCTGGGTGGCTCAGTCGGTTCAGTGTCCAACTTCGGCTCAGGTCACGATCTCTCGGTCCGTGAGTTCGAGCCCCGTGTCGGGCTCTGTGCTGACAGCTTGGAACCTGGAGCCTGCTTTGGATTCTGTGTCTCCCTCTCTCTCTGCCCCTCCCCCACTCATGCTCTGTCTCTCTGTCATAAATAAATAAACATTAAAAAATAATAATAAAAATAAATAAATATCTCCACTTGTTCCTATCCTGCTCACCTTTTCTCTTGGCCACTCCTCTTATATCTGAATAATTCTAGGAAACAGGGCTCATTTGAGGCACATGCCTTGGCTTCATCTGTCTGCCCCAAGCCCTGAGAGAGAATTATTTGCTGGTGGGTAGAACAGCCCTCATCCTGACTCTAACTCAAACATACTCAATTGCACCGGTCACATGAGACTTCCTCGCGGCTTTCCAAAATCTTGACCTCTTCCTGACAGCTAACGTCCTCTGCTGCCTACGACTGGGTAGAAAAAATGTATCCATAGCCAAGACCAGAGCTAAAGGCATAAATAATTTCACATATTTCCATCTGAAGTTCCTCACCTAGGAATGAACGCAAGTATCATAAACTCAACTCTACCCACATGGCTGGCTGGTTACTTTGTTTCAAATATATTCCTACTAGAGTAAGATTTCAGAAACTCCCCCAAATGTAAAGTTGTGTCCACTTGCCTCCACTGTGTCGATCTATGTACTATAACAATGCGGCAAACACAAATACCTGCAATTAAAAACAGTTTAGACTGTACGTTTCTCAAACCCAGTCGAGCCATTGCATACGAAATACCAGTATTAACTAGCACAGCAGTATCTTCAGTAAATAGGATCCTAAATAAGCAAAAAGAAAGATAGGAGTACAAATAATAATGAGTAATTACAATTATTTTTCAACTTGACTCTGAGGAAAAGCAATTTGAGAAAAAGTTACCTAACGGTAAATAACCAAACAACATTATGTAAGGATAACAAATTAGCCCAATATTTTAAATTAGTTTATAAAGTACAACTTAGATCTACTAGTGCAGAATCTTGCAGTAAAAAAATGCTTTTCACAATTTCAAATCTAGCCCCATTTACATATAACTTTTAAGATACACTTTGTATAGAATGTGAATGGATGCATAACTTTTGATTTGTCAAAATACTATATGGGAAAATAGTTCTGATGCTCAGGTAATAAGAAAACATTAGTCAAAACATATTTTTCACTTAGCAATATCGTTAGCAGAGCTTTTCTTGCAAAAGCACTGTGTTATTTTTTTTATCTTTCAGTTTTATTGAGATAGAATTGAGGTAAAGGACTCTGTAAGGTGGGTGGCCTGGTGACTGGACTTGAAAATAGTGTAAAACGATGAATACAGTGAGTTTAGTTAACACTGTCATCTCACATAGTTACAAAAAAGGGGGAGGAGGAGGAGGAGGAGGAGGAAAATAATTGTAATTACTTATTATTATTTGCACCCCCATCTTTATTATTAATTAATATCATTAATAATAATAATAATAATTATTATTATGAGGGAGGAAAGGAGGGAGGGAAGGAAGGAAGGAAGGGAGAGACAAAGACAGAAGAGATGAAAAAAAGAAAGACAAGACAGAAAAGAAAGAAGGAAAAAACAGTATTCTTCCTCAGGATGAGAACTTTCAGGAGCTACTGTCCCAGCAATATTCAAATACAACGTCCGACAGCATCAACCAGAGTCACCACAGTACATTACCTCTCCGGCATCTATCTTGTAACTCAGTTTGTGACTCTTCTATTTTGTCTATTTTGCCACGCGCTGTGGGTCGGTTTGCGTCCCTCCAAAAGCCACATGGTGAAGTCCTAGCCTAATTATATCTGCCGTATCTTCGAATACGCATGTTTGCGCAACGTCACATGGCAAACATAAGGGTCATCGCAGACGCGGCTGAAGTACGGTCACGCTAGAGGAAGATGGGCCCCAATCCGACGTGACTGGCTTCCTTGTAAGAAGACAACCGCACAGAAATAAGGGACACGGGGAGAAGGACTCTAGGGCTGCAGCCAAGGCCCCTCAGAGACCCTCAAGAGAATCCACTTCTCCCATCGCCCTGGGATCTAACAGTGTCACTCCTACCCTGTCAGTAATGTATCTGCTGACAGAAGTCTGTCCAAGAAAGATTTAGCCATGGGGCGCCTAGGCGGCTCAGTCTGTGAAGCGTCCGACTTCGGCTCAGGTCATGATCTCCCGGTTCGTGGGTTCGAGCCCCGCGTCGGGCTCTGTGCTGACGGCTCGGAGGCTGGAGCCTGCTTGCGATTCTGTGTCTCCCTCTCTCTCTGCTCCTCCCCTGCTCACACTGTGTCTCTCTCAAAATAAACAAAAGATTTTTTTTAAAGTTTATAAATAAAAAAAAAAGATTTAGCCATGACGAAGGCCATATAGAGAAGCAGTGAATGTGATTAAGGTTCCCGTTACATTGATTCATGAGAGAATCACTGAGCAAACCAAGCACTCACAGGGGTCTATCTTCTCAGGCTGACAGACAACAGTCAGGAAACAGAACTGGGCTGTTACCACTTCTACATTTACACTAAGGCCCTTTTAGTGCAGGTACCCACAGCGGTGGCCCTCGGACAAAGATCTGAGGCGGAGGCCACCCTGCCATATACTAGCAAGGCTGGGGAAGTCACAAAGGGAGTCGAGGAGGCCAATACCAGGGTATATTCTCAACGAGTCACTGCTGGGAGGGTGAGTGGAACTCAGTGCAGCTGGAGAACCAGGAAAGTCAATCCGAACCACTTGGCTGAGGGCCATCCACTAAGGGAAGGGCGAAGGGGACTTGGACAGCCATGCGCTAACTCCCTTGGTCATCAGATGTTAACTCTCCCTCATGCCCAACTGCTCTCCTTGTGGGTGGATAAGCCCTGGGGCACTGGTAGCTCAGGCATCAGGCATTATAACCACAAACCTAAGGCCCAGGTACGGGATTGGATGCTCCCTGTGCCTCCTCCAAGAGCATTCATTCCTAAGCCCTTCGTTGATCGGAATTCTTACATGAAGCTTAACGTCACAGCCATCGTCTGAAAACAAGTCACTGTGGGCCAAAGCCCTTAAGAGACCCCTCACTAGAGAAGACATACAGATGACAAAGTAGCATTTGAAAATGCTCCACATCATGGGGCCTTGGGGAAATGCACGTTGAAACAAGACAGTGCTGCACACGTCTGAGAAGGGCCAAGACCCAAAGCACTGGCACCATCAGGGGCTGATGAGCACGTGGAGAGCAGGAACTCTCACTCGCTGCTGGTGGGAAGCCAGAAGGGTGCAGTCATCTTGGAAGATGGTTTGACGATTCTTACAAAACTAAACTTACTCTTAACGTATGATCCGGCAATCGGGCTCCTTGGTATTTACCCACAGGAGTGCGGTATATCCACACAAAAACTTACACACGGATGTTTATAGCAGATTTATTCATAACTGGCAAAACCCAGAAGCAAGCAAGGCGCCCTTCAGTAGGTGATGGATAAATACACTGATACGCTGGCCCATTCCGGCAATGGAGTATTATCCAGTGCTGAAAAGAAATGAGCTCTCAAGCCATGAAAAGACATGAAAGAACCTTGAACGCATATGACTAAGTGAAAGGGGCCAGTCTAAACAGGGTCTACACAGCATGGTTCCAACTGCATGGAGTTCTAGAAAAGGCAAAACCAGAGACAATGGAAAGATCAGTGGTTGGCAAGGGTTGGTGGCAGGGGTGGGGATGAACAGGCAGATTCCATAACAACTAATTCTGCGTGACACCGTTGGACACATGACAAATGTTGGACACATGACATGTCCAACATGTGTTGGACACATGACAAATGCATGTGGGGAAAATCCGTGGAATTCACAGCACAAAGAGGGAGCCCGAACGTGGAGTATAGACTTCCGTTAGTAACAACATAACAGTATCGGCTCGTTAATTCTAGCAAATGTGCCACACCGATGCAAGGTGTTAGCAACAGGGGAAACTGTGTGGGGAAAGGCGGTGTGTTACGTGCAACCCTCTGCCGGTTTTGTTCAATTTGAGCGCCTGTGTGACTGTGTACTCTGCACATGCTCACAGTTCGTTACTTTGGGCCAAACTGATGTGCTGACATCTAAGATTTCCCGATGTAGCTCAGTGCTTAGAGCAAAGCAGGCTCTTGGCTCATTTTGGACTAAATAGTAACACCTTCATACTCACCCACCTTCCCCGGCGCTCAGGTTTCTCTTGATTAACCAAAAAACAGAGATATGCCCCATAAAATATGTGCCCAAAGTTTAGAACCAGTAAGTCCAAAGGGACCGTGTCTCACTTAACAATCCCTGCACAAGTAGATAGGAGAACAGTTTACAATCCCAGACCCACACCCAGGAAACCAATCACGGTCTGTGGGTACATCATGCCCCCATCACAGGCGTGGGTGCTGAGCTCCTGCCTCCCTCGCACGGCGGCCGGCACAGAAAGAGCCATCAACACGTACCCACTGGCTGCTGGATAAGTGAATGAATAAGCAAATGAATGAATTCCCAACCAGTTGGTAGGAAACTTAGCAAACAAGAAGTGGTTAAATGTATGCAGTGGCATGACTTTTCCAAGTGGTAAACGTGTGGCCAATGTGTTAAGGATCCAGGGAAGGAAGGATAGAGAAGGACAGAGAATAAATTTTCACCACAGAAGGGATATGTGCTGTGTGCTACCCTGGATGAAAGAGGGACAGGGAAGGAGGCACCAGGTGGGTAAGGACCCAGGGGTGGGTGACGGTGGTGAAGACACAATACCACAGCTCAGTGGGTTTACTGGACTGAAGAAAGAGGGCAACGAGCAGTATGGTGGGGGGGCTTGTGGGTCTGAGTGGGGACCTGGTGGAAACAAAAAGAACAGGCCGTAGGACTGGAAAACGCCCAGGCTGACGTGGATCCCGTGTGTAGGATGGTGACTGTCGATCCTCCCAGGGACGTCACAGACGGTCACGGCCACTATGATTGGGTTCTTGGACAAACCTACCACCACGACTGGAATTATTACCTCTCCAAGGACGGGCTAGAGTATCACAGGACCCAACCACTGAAGAGGGCACTGTGGTCATCACCAGGTTTAGTGGAAACGTGGTACGAGGTTTACCCGACATAAATGAAAAATCTGGAGGAACTAAGGTAAAAAGCAAATCTGCCTTTTGGTGAATTTTGAAAAGAGTCTTACCACCTGATAGCATAAATACTTCCCCCCGTAAATTATGAATATCACTTCCCTATACTCACTTCACATAAAATGTGTGAACATTTTACAGCTATATTAAAATGCATTTGGATTTCTCGGGAAAAAGTATTATTTTCTAGTCTAATAATGTCTTAAATTTGTCAGTAGCTTGTAAGAACAGCTTAGAAGAGGCACTTAAGCATGTCAACAAGCAGAGTACATTTATACCCATTTAAAAACGGTTCAAGATATTAGCTAGTAAAACAAAAGCAGCACCGGGATTAAAGAATTAATTAAACTTGACAAATAGAGTTACGAGTAGACGTGGAATCGCTATAAGCATGAAAAGTAGTATCTTCAGGACGCGCCTGTTTCTCACAAAAAAGTGAATTAGCTCCTAAACACAAAGTAGGGGTGATAATCCAGGAATGCGGCGTGAACAAAGAAGTATGCGGTCTTGTGAACGTGAGTTACACGTAGCCTGTGATACATACGTGCCAACATACAAAAACACACAGAGACTACACACGGTGAACGCCCGGAAAAATCTGGCAAAACAAAACCAATTTAGAAATTTTAGTAAGAACTGTTGTCGGATGTCCTTGAGATGCAAGCCATCAGAAACAAAGCCAAGCAAAGCAAAAACAAAAGGGGTATTTTGCACAGTTACAGTAAGGTTATGGGATCAAATCACAGTAAGAGATCTCCTTCGGGACTGCCTTAAGGAAATCATATATCGGTATATGACTCTGTGCTGAGGGTCATCGTCAAAGATCCCTACTGTTGTCAGAACTCCCTGGAAGAGACAGGGTCCTGGACTCTGAATCCCGTCTTTCACCGGTGGCTGGGAGGGACCTCACAGGCCCACATCCTGCCGTCCTCCTGGGGAGGCGTCTTGATTACTTTGCTCTACATATATGTTAAGTGGGACATAATAAAAACACTTCTCATTTCTCCCTTGGAGATGCGATGTGAGGGAGCTGACCCTGCAGATGCTGAAGTTTTCATCTGGGTCAGCAGGCTGCAGACGTGAAACAGAACTTCAGAGTTTGCAGGAGTCTCTCGAAGCAACGGATGACTGGCTCCCTGTTCCCAGCCACCATGGCTGACCTACATTATCTCCTTCCACGTTCTCTACTTACTGGATGTACTTTGTGCCACACGAAGTAACCCGTTATTTGATATCGCCAGCTGCCAAAACCGCTACACGTATTGACAGTGGAACGTCCCTCTGCTGCTGGGCGGGCTCAGAGCCGAGCCCACCTGGAATATGCCCACCTGCAGCAAGAACATGGCTCTGCTCTTGGAAACCCGCACGGGAGCCCTGAGCTAGAGGACCCCATTCTCACACCCCTTCAACGTATCCGCACTCCTCTGAAACCTTCGTTCAAAGAAAGTCATGGCACGCTTCGGCTTCTCCTGGAGCACACAGTCTTTTCCGTATTAATATCCACTCCGTTCTTTTTCCACCTTCTCACCATAATTAGGTCACCACCCCTCCGTACTAAGGTGCTCCTATATGATGCTGAATCAAAGTCCTAGCCAATTGTTACAGGCGATGCATTACCTTTAAATGGGATTGCAGAAGACATGTGTAGCACATTTGTGATAGTAAGAAGGGAAAAACCAAAGACGGTAGGTAATATATAATTAATACGCAGCACATAATAGCAGAAGTCTCAGGACTCTGATGCTGTCGATGCAGGATGGGCTTGGGGTTCGCTCTCTTCTGCATCTGACTTGGGGTTGGGATGAGGACCAAGGCCTCATCCAAGTGCCCTCCCGCGTAGCCGAGTACGTGTACTACCTTGCACAGGGATCGGGGAATTCTTACCAGAAAAGGAAAGTACAGTCGGGGTCGTGACCATCACTGATGATCAGAACTATAGATGCACCTCTGATGGCCACGGATGGGCTCCCGCAAGCACGCAGAAGCTGCCGTGAGCCAGTGGAGGGCTGCACTGGCTTTGATCCCACCCCGTGCCCTACACAGCTCAGGGGAGCGGGTGATCCCAAGTACGAGACAGAAGGGAGACCGCAGTCAGGTCCGCACCCCTGCTCCGTCAGTTACTTGGTGCATCTTGTTATTTTTTTAACTCATTAGCGTTTAGGACGCAGCTCCGGGTTTCTGTTCGGGTCGGTGTGAGTACAGGACAGAATCACTCTCTTCCTCGCTGAGAGGGCAGCTTGCAGGTTGCCACAGTGACAAGAGAGGAAAATCTCGAAGCGAAGGTGACTCAATGTGGCAGAACTTTCGCTGGTGGCCAACCTCGGGCTCCAGTGTGGACTGTGGACTGGCAGACATCAGGCTTTCCCTGTGGGTGGTGGGTGCGGCCGGCAGGGAGCCACACGTCTGCCAGGGGGACCTGTGGGGACCAGTCCTGAGCAACATTCTCGCGCCTGACAGGCGTTTCATCAGGTAGGAAGAGACTCGGAGAGCGTGGTTTCTGGAGCACGAATACAAACGAAGACGTCCGACAATGAACGCTTGTATTCACTGACGGATCGGACACCTGCTTCCGTCCCTGATCTTTGGTATCAGCCCTAAGCGAGAACACCGCGAGCCCCGCCGAGAGCGGACGTACGTTCCAGAACAGTTCCGGGCTTGAGGCGCGTGCGTGTTCTCGAGCGTTTCTCTCCACCTTTCTGCACAAAACACTCATTTCCCTACTCACAAAACTCAGGAACGTGTAACAGTACCAGATGTATGCTCTTCCCGAGGCAGTGATGTCATCGTTTGCTTTTTTCCCAGTGACCCAAGGACACGCTCTACCTGCACGGAGACACCACTGAGCACCGGACGGAAGACTGTTAGCCTCTCACTGGGATTCACTTCCGTGCAAAGCAGGTAAATAGAGGCTCACTACTAAAGAAATCATGGACTACCCTGAACTCCAAAGATCAGCGTGAATTGGTGCGAAAGCCATAATCGTTAGTCGCGAGGTAAGTTAATTACCAGTGTCCCTTTAGCTTCATGGTAAACACACATGTTTGGAGACTACATTCCTCTTAATTTGGAATCTGCTCCACTCGTACGAGTCTGAGAGCTTAGCTGGGAGCACAGTCTTTTTGTGGTGACTTTGTGATTCCGGGTCCCCATGCAGTGACAGCCTTGAAGATCCAGATGACCCTGTAAGGATCTGGGTTGGGGATTTCAGAGATGATGTGGGAATGGTTTTGGTTCTGTTAATGTGAGGTATAGCTGACATACAGTATTACATTGCTTTCAGGTGCACAGCACAATGATTCGACAACTGCATATGTTATAAAATGTGCACCACGCGAGGATAGTCACCATCCACACCATACAAACCCATGACAGTCCACCCCTATGTTGCTGTCCACCCCTATGTTGCTCGCTCATCAATTCTGATGAAATAAACCATCATGTTCCTGCATGCTACCTTGCCACAAACATCATTACAGGGTAAACCCAAGGTGACTTTGACGATAGCTTACGATGCCTGAGCACACTGCTACTTGGCCTCTGCTTTCCTGTGTCCTTCGCAGCCCAGAAAATTCGGAAGGCATACATAGATAGAAGTCAGAAGCTGGGTCTGATTGGACCTCTGTAATCTGAGGATTGTAACCTCATTCTAATCCTACCCAGCATTCACCACCTATCATGTGTGTCTTTCTGTTGGGGACACAGCCACCTGACCTGTCAGTTAAGTCAATGCACCCTTAATGAGACCCTACACCCAGGCCCTTCCCTGCCTTAGTCATTACAGTATAAAGAAAATGTGTACTGCCCACCAAATCTATCTACGCATCGACAACAAGGTCACGGACCCCCTCGCGCCCAGAAGTGACGACAGGCTGACAGAGGGACCTGTCAGAGGGCTGACAGAGGAGCCGAGTCAGGTCCTCTCCTAAAGTCCAGCACCAGCTCACTCCCCATTTCGATCTTCAAGTCCTTCTTACAGAGAGGTGTCTTCTTGAGGACAAGTCTGTTATGCCCTGGTGTTGGTCCACTGCTGTGACGGCTTTTATCAGCTGTCAGTGCGCACTGGCATAATGTTTCTGAGGAACACACATGTTCCTGTACATTCCCCTGTCCCTCCTCTGGGGAGGCCAACGTACCTAAATGCCTGTCGTGATGCATATTCTGTAGTGCAAAGCAAATGGGACAGGAAGTTCGTATTCAGGAAAAATAAATTGGGACGGGGTGTGGAGAATGGAACTAATCAGGATTCGAATCCATACTTTCTGGACTATCCTAATTTTTATGACTTTGAGTCAAGTCTTTGGATTTTGGTCACACACAGATCACAAATATGTCAATGCAAAAGGCTGGCAGAACACTGAACTCTACTTCCAATTCTCCTAAATTATGAGTGAGTATGTGGCTCCAGTACCAGCATGTGATTTGGCTAAAAAGGCGCTGGTGGGGTAACCGTGACGTCAATGCCTCCGAAAGCCAACTGTCCCTGACTCCACGGGAACTTAGTGAATGGGTTTAACTCTCCAGGCAAGCCATCGGGCTTCCCGTGCAATTTGCCTTCTGGAGAACTGTTCTCAATGTAAAACATCCCGACCTCTCTACATGTGCGGCCACCCCCATGGGCCTCGACATGCCCTTCCTGCCCCTCCTGTGCCCCCGCCCCAAAGACAGGCTCTGGGCCACCTCACAGTCAAGACCCTGGAGAAGCCCTGGAGAAGGCAGGACAGAACTGGGAGCACAAATGTGAGCCTTGGGTTCAAGCCCCATCCTCAGATCCTGAGAAGCGGGGACATATCCTTCCACGTAATGATTCTATGACCTCATTCATCAGGCCCTTCCCAATTCCCAAATCATTTGCTCCTAAAAATATAATTGGACAAAGGTCAGGAAGCAATGTTATTCTACTGTATTTTAAGCGTGAAAACAGAAGTGTCATATTGTGTCTTGTTTCTAAACCAAGCACAGGTTTACCCTGGCAACAAGAATAAAATTCCACGGGTGGGCTGCAGAAACACACACACAAGAGAACTAAGACAAGGTGCACGGGCTGTGATGTAGTTGGTGCCGGTAATGGACTCCTCCTGACGTGTGCGAATTAGGTGCTGAGGGCTGCTCTTTGAAGGCTGCTTAGTGATCCTGCAAACCTCCAGCGAACCAAGTCTTGTGGCACCAAGAAAGAGGCCACAGCGGGAAGATCGGTGGACCAAGTCTCTGGTTTGCACTTACTCTAAAAAAATTATTTGATGAAGTACGTTAATCTCTCTGCATAGTTTATAATTAGAATCGCACTTACGTTTCCACCTTACTAAGTGATTCTGAGAGGCCTTGCAAATTTAGGTTATGAGTTTCATTACAGGCACGTTATTAAACCGGACCCAGTGCCGCACACAGCCCGATGTCAACAACGGCCAGGGGACCTGGCCTCTGTCTACCTAGCATGGCATTTTGCTGCTGGTGTAATCCAGTCTGAGGGTTTTTGAAAGGATGCAAATTTGCTGCAAGTAACACGTGTTTTCTCAGTAATTAAACACGAGGCTCAAGTGGAACTATTTATCTCGTAGACGACACCCATGAACCTTCTGTGTGTCCTTCTAGTTGCGGGGCAATCGTGCTAAAATCCTGGGTGCATTCAGTCTCCCAACTGAAGAACCACTTCTCTGCCTCCCCTCCCCGACCTCCAAGCTCCCCACCCCACCCCGTCCTGAGCTGATGCCCTTGCTTCCTGCTTGCCCTTGGAGCGTCAGAGGGAGCCCGCCCCAGACCACGGAGGGCACAGCAGCTCCACGGTCTGTGCATGCTGCCTTTCCACTCAGCAGGGAGACCAGATGATGGACAACGAGGTGACGGAGATGACAGAGACGGAAACAGAGATATCTGACATAGAGAGATAATCTTTGGAAGTTCAGACCAAACATCCAACTGCGTATTCAACATCTCCATTTGGTTGTGGAACAGACATGTCAAGTACAAGATGTTCAAAATGAACAGCTGCTCTGCCCCCTAATGAAGTATACCCTCCCCACCATGAGGTTAGAAGCCTCTACCTCTCCCCTGGTGGAGCTCTATCTTTCCAGCTGGTAGAGATAAAACCCTTCTACTCAAGCCTGACTGCACCGTCTCGCACCAATATCCAATCGTGTAGGAAATATTTTGGCAATGCCTTCCAGTGAAAGCAAAGCTTGTAAAAATGGCTCTGAACACCTTCCATGTCTGGCTCCTCATCTACTGACCTTATTTTCTGCTCCCCACCCCCCACCCTCCAGCAACACTGGATTCCAGGCAGCCCCCAAGCACAGTCTCCCATGTCCTCTAGCAGTATCTTCTAACTGGAATGCCTCCCTTCCTTGTTCCCTTGGCTAACCCATTCATCGTCTTCAAATCTTATTTAAGCACCTGAGTTTTAATAAGGCTGACTTGACTCCCTATTTAACACCGTAAGCCACGCATCATCTCCTTGGTTCTGTGATATCACTTTTACTTTCTACAGCAAATTCCATCTTCTGACATTCGATGGAATTCAGTTACATTTATCATTCCCTGACTTTCCCTACCGACACGAAAGGTCCATCGGCCCGGAACCTGTGTCTCCTGGTACATGCCCAAAGCTAGAGCAGAGTGCCTCGTACTACTGGGGGTTCGACAATTATTTGTCAGAGGAAGGAACGAACACAGGAGGTGGATTTTTCCTTCTCCATGGTGTGGACCATTTGGCTCAGTGTCCGCTTAGATTTACGGCACGGGCATCAGGTGGCTTCAATGGTACCTGTCTTCTTTCTCATCCTGACTATGTCACTCTCTTTCTGCCCCTCCCTCACATTGCCCCTGGCCCCACCTATGCACTCCACATCTTTTCTGGCCTCTAGATCTCCGTCAATATGTAGCCTCCACTGTGGCAACGCTACTGTGCATCTGGCCTTTAACGTCTTCCTTCACATTACTAAATAAATTCAACAGATAAGACGTCATCACATGCTGAGGGCCCTGGGAAATAACAGTGAATAGACAATAGTTTCCGCCCATTTTTATTAAATAGAAAAACATTTATCGATTCAAATAAAACAAGTAATCATACTATCATACCTATGGGGATGACAATTGGGGGAAAGTTGTTATTAATAATATGTTAGAACTTTTAGAATCTTGCTGTCTTTTGTTATTCAAAACGGCTGACAGAGCCTTCAGAGTATTTATCCTCTTGGCTGAGCTTTCAGAAGTCGGAGGCGGTGTGAGAAGGCAACGGCACTTTAAAATTTTCATAAATGCATGGGTCACGTGGTAATTAAGAGGCTGGTATTTTACTAACAGAAAAAGATACCTTGTGTTTAAAAAAATACATACAGACTAACATTCCTCAAAATTCCGTATCAGAAACAAAGACTGACTTTAGCAACCTTCAAAATATCCCTTCCATCTCAGTATTACCTGTAGTATCTCTTGCTATCACTTCCTTAGTACATTACCCATAGTCTGTTTTCTTATGGTCCCCAAGAACAGAATCACATTTAGATAGTCTTCTATTGTATTTTCAACAGGATAGTAATACTGCTTAGATTAATCTCACAAACTCTTTAAGAAAAGTGATCATTTTGAACTATTTTTTTAAGTTTATTCATTTATTTTGGAAGAGAGAGAGAACATAAGCAGGAGAGGGGCAGAGAGAGAGGGAGAGAGAGCACTGTCAGTGCGGAGCCTGATGCAGGGCTTGAACTCACAAACTGTGAGATCATGACCTGAGCCAAAATCAAGAGTCGGATGCTCAACAGATGGAGCCTCCCAGGTGCCCCTGGACGTAGGGTAAGACGGTCCACTGGCCGTGCACATTGGGAGAACACGTGAAAACATGTCCATGGGAGACAATACTCATCTACGGAAAAGCTAACATCATAAAAGAACACATATATTGAAAATACATTTATAATATATTTTACTGTAAAGAAGAAAAATATCCTGGACAGTTGTACACTAAACTGAGAGCTGGGGTCAACTCTTGGTGAGGTGGACAGTGATCACAGCCTTTTGACCTTCTGTGTTTTGCTTGTACTTAAAAAAAAATGTAACTTTATAATTATAAAAATAAGAAATAATGTATTTAATTAACCTATAAATACTGACCAGATAAATCAATCTGTATCCTCTTTAACTGAACATTGATTTTATTTTTTTATTTGTTCATTTTTATTCTAAAGGAGTGTGAACTACACTTTAACTTAAAAAATTAAGTGGTTTACTTTATACATACTTCATCTTCTTAAAGCCAACGTTCAATTTTACATATAGAAATTTATGATTATAGAATGTGTCACCAGTTGTACAAGGAAAGGAAAATGAGGTCGAACAAAATGCATACTTATGGTCATGGCCCCTTTTCCAAAAGTTGTTTTTATTGGAAAGGTATTCAGAAAAATAATATATATATAAATTACATAGCACTGAAGTGTCTTCCCCTACCAGGACTAGTTTTATAGGTATTCTTCTATCTATTAGAATAAGAAATAGTGATAAATTGTACAACATCTTGCAAGATTTAAATTCTTGCAAAATTTTTCTACATGTCAGACTGTTATCAATAAAAAAATATTTTAGAATCTAGTGAAATTTTCCCGTATTTAACACTGGTGTGATTAGAAAGCATTTCCTTCAATACAGTGAAAGCTTGCAATTATTTTTACAGAGAAAACTGCATGCAGATTTGATTACAATAGTCACAACGCTTCAATATTCCAACAACTGAGTCCTGTAGCCAGATAAACTACGCGTGATAAAGTAAAGGTATCCTTTTTTGAAATAAAATCAGTGGTTGCCAGGAGACACTGTGCTTGCTCACGAAGAAAGTCTAATCATATCTCCTGTCTCATTAGTAATAAATGTCGTTATTAGTTCAAATAACCTCAAACCTGTGTTCAAATATTTCCCAGGTTTCTAATTGCCTGTCCTCTGGCTGGCACTTCAAGTATATATGCAGGACTTTTATTGGGTACTTAAAATGAATAGTAGACTCTTGTCCAGAGCCAATTTCCTCCATTCTAACAGGAAAGGGAAAAACAATAACTGTTTCCAGTAAGGAGCAAAGAGCATTTCTTCGTGTACAGAACAACCCCCACTCCATGTGCACAGAAAGGTACGCAAACTGGTTTCCCTCCCACATTGTCCAGACCAACCTCCGGGGAAACGCCAGTGCGTGACTGGGTTTTCCATTGTTTTTCTACTCCCTGACACTTTCTCAGATCATCTGTTTACATCTGAAGAACCTCCTGCTTTCCTGGGCACCGGCAGCCCCCTTCACTGAGCTTTCAGGTAGAGCACCCCGGACAAAGAAACCCCGTGCCACAGTGCTCACTCCACCACTCCCCGGGTCCCGGGTACAACCAAATGTGCATCGTGGGGCCCCGTTTTCTTGTCTACAAAATAAAAACCACGCTCCCACCACCATCTTTGTTTAGCCCGCAAATTAAGGTATTTTGGAAATAACAGGTGGCCTAAAAATCAAATCGTACTAAGGCATGATTAAGACAGACTTCTGCTTACTGCACAACCACAGCCTCCCAGCGTGAGGTCCAAATATGGAAGCACAAGTCCTGCAAACCCAGAGCATGTACGGTCCTTCCGTGGTGCTGGACGCCGCCTGCGGATTTCTCAGTAATCAGCAGACGCTGTTTGTCGAGTATCTACTTGGAACGTGATCGAGGTACCATTGAACGAGACGATCAAGTTTACTCCCCCACCCACCTGTCCCCTCGCTCCGTACAGTCTAACACCTGTCGATTACGTGGGTGATTTTAATGGTATATACTTAACTACTTCTATTTTCTTTCCTCAAAAATGGAGTCTCCACCTTGATTCCTCCTTTCGTAAAAGGATGTGAGTGTTCGCACACCCGTGCTCACCACCCCCCCACCCCCCCACTCCCCCACTCCCCCACTCCCCCACTCCCCTCCCCCCCTGGCTCTTTTGATTTATCATCAGTACCTCTACAATGGACACTTTGGAAACATTTCCATGACAATCTCAAACCCCACTACCTCCTGTGGTAGGTGCTCTCTGATTCTAATTGCTGGAAATGCATTATGTATAGGTGTTTTTCACCATTTAGAATAATGGTTGAATAGTCTCCCAGGACGAAACTTCTTTTCTTGAAAAACTTTCTTGAAAGTCCCTTGACTTTCAAACTGACACAATTCTCCTCCTTACGAACGTACTTCTGTTCTTTACTTGTCTTCTGTTTAATTTCTTCCAGCATCTGCATCAACCCGTCTCGTCTCTCATCCTTTCTACAAGGAGATCCTTCCCTGGTCCCTTCTTCCTCTGCTCCAGTGGAAAATAATTGGTCTCTGTGGAGCCGTCCCCTGAGATGTGCAATGTATTACTCTTACAAATTGAACCATTATTCTTAGATCCCAGTCTTCTTTTTGCCTGGTTTAGTTCCCGCCTTACTGGAGAGCTAGCTACCAGAAAGCCCTCGATCACATCTTAGGAAACCTGTATTGGGGGATAAACAGCATGAATCCTCGAATGTCCCCAAGTCTCCCATGCTGCAGACGCTCCGCTCTTGGGACCCTGGATGGGGTCTAGAAGCATCAGAACCACTTCTTGAAAACATGCTGATGGAACTGCTTCATTCAATACCACCACACCACCGCCCAGTATTGCTTGTGAGAAGTGTTATATCATTTCCAGGTAAGATAACCTCAGTTTCTTTCTGTGGATTTTCATAATATCTTCATTTTCCTTGTAGTTCCAAAAGCCCACAATGCTGGGTTTGTGTGGGTCTTTTTTTTCTTTTTTCTTTTTTTTTTTTTTAATCTTGTTTAACAGTCATTATACTCATGGATCTTCAGGACTCTCTTCTGTTATTTTTTTTTTTAATAATTTTCACTTCTCTATTTTCTTTGTGTTCTCTTTCTTGAAATCCTATTAGTCAAATGTTGGGTCCCCTGAATTTGTTTCTCTCAATTTTTCTCTCACATATCCTGAACATTATATTTCGGTTTTACATTTTATGAGACTTTCCCAATTCTATTTTCTAGCCTTTGAAAAAAAAAAGTTAACAATCATAATTTCTTTAATTCCTTACCATTTTAACTCCTTATTGTTAAAATCCAATTCTTTTTTTATGGATACAGTATCTTCTTGAAACCCTCTGATTATAGAAGTTAAAAAGTTTTGTTCCTGGGGGGCTCAGTTGGTTCAGCATCCAACTTCAGCTCGGGTCATGATCTCACAGTTCATGAGCTCCTGCGTCGGGCTCTGTGCTGACAGCTCAGAGCCCGGAGCCTGCTTTGGATTCTGGGTCTCCCTCTCTCTCTGCCCCTCCCCTGCTCATGCTGTGTCTCTCTCTCAAAAATAAAGAAACATTAAAAAAATTTTCTAAGGTTTTGTTCCTTTGTTTCATATATGAACAATTCTGTTTTTCCTAACTTGAGTTTTAAATTTCATGTTTAAAATAGTCCTCAAGCACACGTTTATACTGGAACTTTCACTTATATTTTCAGACAAGGCAACAGGAAGGCTGATTGATGACAGTGCATGTGGACGAAACCATCTCTGGAGCAGACCGTGTGAGGAGGAGGAGTCTCAAATTCCAGACTCTGGCTTGGTTCTAACACAGGCATACCCACATAGCTTGGGTCTGGTAGTTCGTCCCAGATCCGAGCATCAATTTCTCCATAATAACCTCCACTTAGTTGGCTGGGGTGGGAAGGCTGGGTGGGAAGGTTTCGATGGCTGCATATAACTTGTAGAGTTGGAACAGGGAAGTAAAAGGCTGACAGCCGTGTGTGTGTGTGCGTGTGTGTGTGCGTGCACGTGCGCACGCTCATATCTGCAAGCCACCTGCCCCCTGTTTTTCACACCGCACCTCACTCTGCCCGTGCAGTTTCAAGGGTCAGGACCTCTGCGGCCTTCTGCCCGAGGTCAGCTCCCACCTACGCTGCCTTGAATGTACATTTACCTGTAGCTTAGTCACCTCCGTGTTGCCAGTCAGCACTGATACATTCACTTTCTTCGATTCAGAAAGTGTCCAAGTGCTCTGAACACGGATGGATCCGCTATTGTTGTAATTCACGGATTATGACTGAGGACAGCCATGTCAGGAAAAGTATATAAAGATACTTTCCTCAGGGTGCCTGGGGGGGGCTCAGTCGGTTAAGCGTCCGACTTCGGCTCAGGGCATGATCTCGCAGTTTGTGGGTTCGAGCCCCGCATCAGGCCCTGTGCGGACGGCTCGGAGCCTGGACCTGCTTTGGATTCTGTGTCTCCCTCTCTCTGCCCCTCCCCCGATTGCATTCTGTGTCTCTCATTCTCAAAAATAAACATTTTTAAAAAAATTAAAAACCTATTGAGGAAAAACTGATGAATTTTTTTTAGCTCTTATTGTACCTATATACATGTGTGCATGTACAAATCCTATAACTTGATATTATATATATATAATATGTTTAACTGTTCTATTAGTATAACGTTTATCACATATCACAATGAATTAGTCTTTCATTCACATTTCAAACAATTAATCCCATTATTTTCTAAAAAGTACAGTAAGAGAACAGTATTCAAAGACGAATAAGAAGCTCAGATTAACTTGGTTAACATGGTTTCTTTTTAGATGATTTTAAATAAATGTCAGTTGTACAAAGTTCTACTTTAAATCAAAGAAGCATTCATTATATAACATACTTTCTTCCAATTGACTTATGCAGGGCTGAGTTTACTAGACTCTAAAAGTCCATGACTGCATTTTGTTATTCATTCATTCACTCACTCATTCACGATGCCTAGCACAACACCTCAAATTTAATAGGAGATCGACAAATGGGTGCTGGCTGAAGAAAGACGTTTTAGAAATGCATATAGACCTCATGATGTAACTGCATAACCCCTTATAATATTTCAGATAACCCTTCAGAATGTTCTTGGGTGTAAAAACTGTCCTAAATAACCTCAACATAAAGTTAGGCTTCAAGTCTGACACTGAAACATCCAATTAAAATGTAAATATCTAACCTAGCATGGAAAAAAAAAAAAAAAGGAGAGTAAAATATACCATTTGGCGACACAGCAGGTCAGATTAATTATCAGATTGGCCAGACATCTGAAATAGAGCACGCTCCGTGTCAGGGGGACAAATGAGGGGCAGAGAGGCACAGTGGAGGTCGGGAAAGTCCCAGAATAGGCAGCACAGCTACAGATTGTGGGTCAAGAGCACACCTTGGTAGAGGGGAACGTTCTGCAAGAGAGAATACTTAGAAATATTCAGAAGTGCTTATCTCTGTATTCCATAGAGAATATTATCGTGGCTCTAAATAAATGTTGGAGTCAGACCATAATTGACTTTTCTTGAATCAATCTTGACTGAATATAAATGTTGGTAAGAGTTTTTTTTCTCTAAAGAGCTTTTAATGTAAAAGAAATTCCTGCAATGCCACTATGCATAATCCTCTCTGTGAAACACTGTAGGAATCAAAACTCCAGAAAGAGAAAAACCCAATAAATCTAATATTTATTAACACGGATCTGAATTTGATATATACAAAGAAGGTTGAATAAAAGCTAACACAGTTGACTCTTAACTCAGTAAATGCGAACTTACCAAGGATTTATGAAATTTGACCTTTTATTTCTTCTATTAAATAGCCTACATAGAAAATGGTAACATTTGTCATCATTGATACACATAATATCCACTCCTGATTAGTCACATTATCAAATGTATTTACAGCAACTAGTATTTAAGCAGGAAAGTTACTAATATCTTTACGCACTTATATTTCTATTTGTATCCTTAAAACTTCCCTTAACTTTCTTTTTTTTAATTTTTTTTTACGTTTATTTATTCTTGAAAGAGAAAGAGACAGAGAACCAGAGCGGGAGGGACAGAGAAACAGGAAGACACAGAATCCAAAGCAGGCTTCAGGCTCCGAGCTGTCAACACAGAGCCCGATGCGGGGCTCGAACCCACAAACGGCAAGATCGTGACCTGAGCTGAAGTCGGACACCTAACCAACTGAGCCACCCACGTACCCCCATACCTTAACTTTCTTATCATTTAAACCGTGTTTATATCAATTTTCACATATCCTGGAAACGGATAAGGATGGCTTGAAACTTGATAGAATATTATTGTGAAGTTTTTCAGAGTGGCTCATGACAGAAAGGATGCCATACACAAATGTGAACCTTCAGATTTCAAAATGAAACAAAAACCATCAAACCGAAGCATTTGCAAATTAAACAAAAAAAAAATAACAAAAGGCTTTTAGAAGATTTCCATCAGTGAACAGAGGACAGAGGAATGCTTCAAAATCTCACTGGCAGGCGGTCCATTTCTGTTAAAGGCAGTCAGTGCCCCAAGAAAGCACCAGTCACTAGTAACTGATAATAACTGAACATCACAATCAACCAACAGGATGTGACTGACATCACCAGATGCTCCAACCAATCAGCACAAATACACAATTGTTGGGGCACCCAGATTATATCCTGATTCACAGAACAAACCTCAAATATTTAAAACATTAAAACCACACAGACCTCAATGTTCTCTGACATCAATGAAGTCAAACTGGAAATTACTGACAGAAAGAAAACAGGAAATCCCACTGAAATTAACCGACACACTTCTCCATGATCCATAGGTCATAAAATAAGCCTCAAAAAAGTAAAAATACATAGAACTGAATGAAAATGAAAATTCAAAATCAAAATATGTGGAAGACATCTAAAACACTGTTAAAGGGAAACTTAAATGTTTATGGTAAAATATGAGAGGTCTCAAATCAATGTTCTAACCCAAGAAACAAAGAAAATGAATAGCAAAATTTCTACAATAGAAGCAGAAAAGAATTCATAGAGAGTAGAAATAAACTAAAAATATCAGTGAAGTTGATAACTCTATACCAAGACTAGCAACGTTAAAATTAAAGAAGACACATCACTAACTACAAGAATGAAATAAGAGGCCATCACAACAGATCCCACAGAACATTAAAGGAAGTATGGGGAATTACCACAAACAAACGTATGTGCATAAATTTCACTACTTTCAAGAAATGGATCAATTCCTTGGAAAACACAACTACAAAAGCTCAGCAAAGATGAGTGAGGAGCCAGAAAATATGCACCAAAACCATTAAAGAAACTGAATCTGGGGGCGCCTGGGGGGCTCAGTTGGTTGAGCGATGACTTCGGCTCAGGTCATGATCTCGCGGTCAGTGAGTTCGAGCCCCGCGTCGGGCTCTGCGCTGACAGCTCAGAACCTGGAGCCTGCTTTGTATTCTGTGCCTCTCTCTGTCTCTCTCTCAAAATAAACTTGGGGTGCCTGGGTGGCTCAGTTAGTTAAGCAGCCGACTTCAGCTCAGGTCATGATCTCACGGCTTGTGGGTTCGAGCCCTGCGTTGGACTCTGTGCTGACAGCTCGGAGCCTGGAGCCTGCTTTGGATTCTGTCTCCCTATCTCTCTGCTCCTCCCCTGTTCACGCTCTGTCTCTCCCTCTCTCTCAAAAATAAATAAACATTAAAATATTTTTTAAATTATTATAAAGAAACTGAGTCTGTAATTTAAAACTCCTGAAAAAGCAAAAACAAAACAAACAAAAATCTACACTCCACAGCCAGATGATTTTAATGGAAAAATTTTACCAAACATCTTTTTTTTAATTTTTTTTTTTTAACGTTTATTTATTTTTGAGACAGAGAGAGACACAGCATGAACGGGGGAGGGGCAGAGAGAGAGGGAGACACAGAATCGGAAGCAAGCTCCAGGCTCTGAGCCATCAGCCCAGAGCCCGACGCGGGGCTCGAACTCACGGACTGCAAGATCGTGACCTGAGCTGAAGTCGGACGCTTAACCGACTGAGCCACCCAGGAGCCCCCCAAACATTTTAAGAATACCAACCAATTTTACACAATTTCTTCCAGGAAACAGAGCGGGAGGCACAGTTTCCAAACTATGGTATGAAGTTCATATTACTGTGATACCAAAACCAGGCAGAGACAGTAATTAAGAGGCAGTAGGAGGGGAAAAAGCAGGGCAAGGATGAAGAAGAGGAAAGGAAGAAGAATGAAGAATACAGACTAATCTCTTTCACGAACTTCAGTGCAAATATCCTCAACAAAATATTAGCAAACACAGTCAGCCATGTGTGAAGAAGAATTAGGTATCATGTTCAAGTTGGTTTTCTTCTAGGTATGTAAGTCTGGATCAATATTAAAAACGAATCAAAGGAACCATCATACCTACAAGCTAACAGAGAAAAGACATATCGTACTGTTGACTCAGAACAAAACATTTGACACCCAGTACTCATGCATGGTTTTTACAAGATGGTAATTTATATGAAATATAACAATTTCTCAAAAATCACAATCTACCAAAGCTCATTCAAGGACAAACATGATATGAATAAGCCTATTTCTATTAAAGAAATTACACCAACACTTAGTAAACATCCAGGCCCAGATGGCTTCATGAGGGGTTTCTATCAGACATTTAATAAGATGTTATGTCAATTCTCCACAATCTCTTTTGTGGCACAGGGGTACAGGAAGTGCTTCCTAACTCATTAAATAAAGCAGTGTCAGCCTAATACCAAAGCCAGACAAAATGTTACAAGAAAGGAAAACTACAGACAAATACATCTCTTGAACACAGATGCAAAACTGCATCAAATATTAGTATACAGAATCCAACAACGTAAACAAAGACTTACATACCATGACCACATTGGATTTATTCCAGATAGAAAAGGCCAATTTAAGATTCAAAAATCAATAAATCTAATGCATTACACCAACAGGCTAAAGAAGAAAAATCACGCAATTGTACAACAGATGCAGAAAAAGCATATGACAAAATCCAACACCAATACCTGATTAAAAACTCTCCATAAACCAGAAACTGAGAGGAACTTCAACTTGATAAAGAACATCTACAAAACCCCACAGCAAACACTTCTCTTAATAATGAGAAATGACATGGGGCACCTGAGTGGCTCAGTCGTTTGAGCGTCTGACTTCGGCTCAGGTCATGATCTCGCAGTTCGTGAGTTTGAGCCCCACGTCGGGCTCTGGGCTGACAGCTCAGAGCCTGGAGCCTGCTTCAGATTCTGTGTCTCCCTCTGTCTGCCCCTCCGCTGCTTGCGCTCTCTCGCATTGTCTCAAAAATAAATAAACTTTAAAAAAAAATAAAAAAAAAAAGAGAGAGATTACATGCTCTCCCCCTAAGAACCAGGACAAGACAAGAATGTCCCCCCATCATTCCTACTTATTAACAAGGTATTGGAAGTCCTAGCTAATACAATAAGTCAAGAAAAAGAATTAAAGATACACAGATTGGTTAGGAAGAAATAAAATTATTTGTTTTCAGACACATGATTTTCTATGTAGCCCAAAAAATTAACAAAAAGCTCTTGAAACCAATAAGTGATCATAGCAAGATTACAGGATACAAAGTTAGCATAAGAAAAGTCAGGGGCATCTGGGTGGCTCGGTCAGTTAAGCGTCTGACTCCTAATTTTGGCTCGGGTCGTGATCTCACAGTTTTGTGAGTTTGAGCCCTGTGTTAGGCTCTGCACTGACAGCATGGAGCCTGTTTGAAATTTTCCCATTCTCTCTGCCTCTCCCCTGCTCACTCTCTTTCTCAAAAATAAATTTAAAAAAATAATAAAACAAGAAAAGTCAACGGCTGTCCTGTAAACCAGCAATGTGCAAATAAATGTATGTTGAATTTTAAAACAAACACATTTAAATTAACACCAAAAATATGGAATAGTGAGTGCAAAGCTAACAAAACATGTACAAGGTTTATTTCAGAAAAACTACAAAACACTAACAAAATGAATCAAAGAAGGTCTCAATAAATGGAGAAGTGTTTTATGTTCACGGTCAGAAAACTCAATGTTGTTAAGATATTTAATTGACCCTATTTAATATATAGATTTAACAGAATCCCAGGAAAAAGTCCAGCAAGTAATTATATGGATATCAACAAACTGGCTCTCAAGTTTAAAGGGAAAGGCAAAGACCCAGAATACCCAACACAATATTGAAAAATGAACAAAATAGGAGGACGACAATCACCTGATTTCCAAATTCTCTATAAAGATAGTGTAATCGAGACAATGAGATATTAGTAAAAGAATAAACAGATATATCAGGGGAACGTAACAGAAATCCCACAAACAGACTAACACAAGTATAGTGAACTGATTGTTTTGACAAAAAAGCAAAGTCAACTCAACCAAAAATGGATGATCTTTTCAACAAATGGTACTCAAAAACCTGTATGTCCCCACCCCCCCAAAAAAAAAATTTCCAGACACTGCTCTTACACATTTCACACACACTTACCTTAAAATGAATCCAGACCTAACATAAAGAGTAAAATTTCTAGAAAATAAAATCGGAAAAAAACCTGTATGAACTTGAGTATGACAATGACTTTTTTAGATACACACGACAACACCCATAAAACTCAACAATAACAAGACAGACCAAGTAAAATGTGAGCAAAAGGGGACAAGAGTCAGGGTCATCTACAGAATCTCCTTTATGATGACCAAGAAACTTTGGCCCCTTCTTAGCAGATTGTCCAAAAATATTCTTCTAAAATTTCATGTCATATAACGGATTTATAGAGCCACTTGGATCTGAAAGGTAAATATGGAAAAAAAAATCTCCACATTTCCAAGAAATCAATTAAGACCCTCACAAACATGCAGATGTTTTTCTTTCCTTTTTTCTCATTGTAAGCCCACTTACAAGGACTTGGAAGAGAGATCATATGTTAACTCCCATGTGGGCACACATCACTTAGCAAATTCTATAAGTGAAAAGGGGGTGAGAAACACAACTTCAACCCTCCAATGGTCTCTAATCCAACTGAAAGAAACAATACCCGTCACAAAATAAACACAATGGAAAGAAGATATTATGTGTTTTCCCCAGTGTATTAACTGAGAAAATAGGATGGATGTTAGGAAACGCGTCTGCCTAGACCCAAGAAATGAAGGCGTTTTTGTAGGAAGAACGGTGCACAGGCACACGGAGAAGGTCATGTGGCACAGGGGGATACAGCAGACGCTCCAGAAGCCTGCGCATAATGCGCGACAATGAACTCGGCTCGGTTTCTTTATCAACAGGCATAAATCTTCTGAGGAGGTACAGCCATCTGCATGGATATGTTGGAGGAAGAATTTAAACACCAAACGACACCAGGGCATATAAAAACCAGTCAGTTATACAACCTTGATGCAATTTATAATTGGAATTTCAGAACCAAAGATACAAATTTATCTTACTTTTATTGGTGCTCTGGGACTAAAGATAAAACAATAAGAATATTCCAAAACTGACCAACTGTTGCAATTAATTCTGATATCTTGCCATAGTCACATGTACAAGACAGACGATTTCTTTTCTATATGCATGCATAAATTCTTACATTCTTCCATATAAATTTCATACAGATATAACAGATAAGAGCAATTTTACTAAATTACTGTCTCAGCACAAATAATCACCTTGGTTGTTTAGTCTGTACAGACTTTTATCAGCACCTTATGGCGCTGACGAATGCTTCTCTGGTCACTGGGCAGCCTCTGATAGACCAAGTAGAAGGCTATGGGTTCTATTCAGTGCAGACTTTATTTTGGCAATGACATAATCATCAATGTGAGGGCGCATTCATTTCATCCATCCTGTGGGATTGGGAGTACAAGGACAGGCAAAATGGACTTTGACAACCAGAGCGCAATTTTGAAAATTACTAGCTACACGTATAATTTTATTAAACAACAGTGTCAAGCTGGCGGAGTAAGAGTGAACAGGTCATCGTCTGTAAAAAGTCAATTAGGAATCAGTGCCATTTAATACAGTTGATTTTGCAGGATGCCTATCAGAGTCATATTTTTTTTTATAATTAGGGATGGTCCCATTTTATTCACCTTATTAAAAACGATTCTAATATTGCCAAGTTTACGCATTTTGATGAAAGTATTCGCTGTCCCAATGAGTCATCAGTTGGGAGACCAATCATTAAAATTTCATGCCCCCAAACATTCACTGTCCTTCAAGCGGTAGCACAGTGGGGAAGGTATGAAGGTGTGAGCTGTATGCCGGCTTTCCTACACTGCCCAACTGTTCATTTTCTTTATACCGCATTTATAGTGACTGATAAAATTATCCTGTTATCTCTCAAAACATGGCAACTTTATGCAATATTAATTTTGACTGCTACATGCACAGTGAATTCATTGATGATGTGGTCTGAGAATCTGAATAAATTCATTGAGTCTTAAAATGTTGAATCTTGAAGTTTTCTCCAGTATCAGCAGCTCCCAATGTGAGTGTCTTTAATTTGCTAAATGCTTTCTTTCCTTGTGTTTCCTAGCAGTCCCTAACCACACAGCCGGCGCACTCACCCAGCCATAATTACTGTTCACGAAACATCTTTTGTGGAACCTGATCAAGAGACTTTGCAAAATCATTTTCAGAAATGCAATTTTCCCCCGTCTTCTTTACTATCTGTCAGTATAATTTATAACTGTCATTTTAAAGCTTTAATTTCCTGGTGGATATTGCATTATGGTGCATCCAGGATAAAGGATTAGGAAAAGCCACATCCCTCAGTGCGAATGTTCCGGCACACAGAAGTTTGCTTTTCAGGGGGTTTGCTCACTAAGCCGATCTTTCTCAATCCCATGCCATCCAAAAGCTAATTTCCACACCCTCTTTCTCATGCCCATCCAGAAAGAGGTGTGCAAGAGCTTAAAACTAGAAAATCATCTTAAGTGAATTTCCATATAATTTAACTCTTGACTGCTTTGCCGTCCTTGTGGTTTTCGTAAAAACTAGCAGGTCAAGAATTTAAATAAAATAAAGGTATATGCACAAAATATACGACATCAAGCTGCTTTCTGAGCTTTTCATAGCCTCATTTTCCTGACAGATGGCCTTTCCTGCAGGGGAACCGTCCTTACGTTCTCCAAAAATTTCAGAAACCTGAAACACAAAGTTATACTCTGACATGTGACAATGGCTGGGGTCTCTAAGCAGGGGAAAGGACAAAGACGGAAAAGATGAGAACACACTGGACGGAAGGAAGGAGATTGCAGGGAGGGGGTTCTGGAGCCACTTGACTGAATCCTACCCCATTACCTGTTCCCCGTCACTGTCTGACTTGCCAGGCAATCTCCTGCCCAGATGTATGGGATTATGTGTCTATCTCCAACCCTAGTCGTGACAAAAGAAGAATGTCATGTGGCTACAGAAGTGGGGGGGGGGGGCGCCACATCAGGAACTTCACAATATGGGGAGTAATCTATGCAAAACACCAAATGCTTCCCCAATACTGTGTGAGGGGGCAAAGCTCTGTGTCGCTTGGGGACTTCATCTGGGACTTGTTTGTCCATTCCAATACCATACTGGCAACCACCATGAGGGTTAGTGGGTTCCACACGTGTGTAAAGACAACAACTGAGCTTATCACCTGCTCTCAAGAAATACGCTTAGAAAAAAAAGACTGAAACATGTTGATCAGTAAGAAGAATTTCAAACATATAATCAGAGGATAAAATGAGTATAATTAAATGTCTAACTATACGCTAAGAGCCATACTATCAAAGGTATGGTTTTGATGGAGGAGAACAAATTCAGTTTGAATATTATTCAAAATAATAACAGAATGCTTTCTAAAGGAGGTGAATTTGGGCCAGCGCGTAAAAAAACAAAAAAAAAATGGATAGGAAGTATTTTATGTTAACATGTCATGAGCATATGCTTATAAATATAAATTTGCAATTTAGAGTTTGGTTTCTAGTCCTTTTCAGAAATAACTAGACTCAGCTGTTTTCTATACTTCACAAATAGCCACTTATAAAATGTAAGAAAGGGGAGTTTTCTCAATCCAGAAGGAATTGGATAGACACACGGGGCACCTGGGTGGCTCCCTCAGTTAAGCGTCCAACTCTTGGTTTGGGGTCAGGAGATGATCCCAGGGCCATGAGATCGAGCCCCGCATCGGGCCCTGTGCTGACAGTGCACAGCCTGCTTGAGATTTTCTCTCTCTCTGCCCCTCCCCTGCTCGCTCTCTCTGTCTCTCTCAAAATAAATAAGTAAGCATTTAAAAAGTGAGACAGACACATCTCACCACATTCCTCCTACCAAGTACAGCTGAAAAGCACGAATGCCACGCATACAAGAAGCGCAAGACAGAGGTGGAGAGAGACTGGGGGGCCGGACAGGAAACCGGACACATGGCGGTGAGTTTCTGGAGGTCCTTCGCCTTCTGTGCAGCCTGGGTTGGAGCTGGAGGGGCACACCGCCCACAAACATCAGCACAGCAGGCTGTTACCTAAAGGCCCACAGCAAAGCCCGCCCTCACCTGCCAGAGCAATAGCCAAGGGGCAATCTCACAAGACAGAAGACGTCTGGACCGCGGCCAGCCCCTGCCAGCCCCCCCTCGGGAAAAACGCACGAACACTCATCAGGAGAAACCAGGAGAGGCTACGTGAGCATCAGGTTAAGTAGACCACACAGCAAATTACACTAACAGCATCAAAACCGAGAACCAAACCTGGCTAAGCACACACAGTATCTACAGCTATACTACCCACGTGCTCATACAATCCCACTGTGCTTTTACAGCTTCTCCTGCAGCTGATTTGGGACCACACGACTGGGTTACGTTCTGCGTGACAGGAGCTAAGTGGGGTTGGCCAGAAATCTCCTTGTGCTTGTCCACTGCTTTCCACATTGACCTCAGAAGGCAAATGTCCCACAGGGTCCCACCACATGGATCCCCAAGTCACTACGTGGAGGTGAGCATCCAGGGGGAGCCACCTAACCCACCCTGTGACTTGTGGAATTACGAGTCTCCTCAACTAACGCAAAAAACGCAACTTCACAGAGGACAAGGGGCTGGCATTCAGCTGTCAAAGGTGAATAGGCACCTGGACAATGACAGGTGAAGGGCAGGGAAGTTAACTGTACTATTCACTGAGAAATACTGGGTTTAGCAGAATATGTGAATGAACATTGAGTAAGTATCAAAGTAGGGCCACAGACCTAGTAATGGTTCCCCAATTCTGTGTCTGAAAGATCGTTCGTTTCTCTAGGAAGGAGTCTACTCATGCCCCATCTTTACACTCAGCTCACAGGCAGTGAGTGCTTATAAAGCCTGTGCCGGAAACCAAGGCTTATGCTGACATATTGGCTCTAATCTCCACAGCAAACTGGCCTTGTATCCACCATTTCTCTTCTGCCAAAACAGACATCCAGACTCCCAGAAGCAACCAACGCATCAAACAACTGAACAAAGTACAGCCTCATCTAGGTCTTGGCGGTGTTGAAGTCCAGGTTCTTTCCACTAAAATTTCTAACTCAGTGAAACAAGCCTGTACATTTATAATGCTATTTTTTTGTGTGTGTGTATTTTGCTTTAGAACTTAGTACATTCAAAACTCACAAAACGCTCCCACTGCATTTGAGAATCTGTATGTTTTTACCCATTGAATGCTGAGTTTACATACGTCATTATTAGTTCAAACTGTGAATGATGTTGTTCTAATTTTCTATACGTCGATGTTGTCATCTGCTGGTGAGTTGCTTGGATAAATACCTATAACCATAAAGGTAACATTTTCATGTGACTCTGTATTTTTCTTATGATGGTTGAGATCACTCACAAAATACGTACAATATCTATCTGTGTAAAACGAAGGAGCAAAGGCAATAAAATGAAACAAAGATAATCTTTCCAACAAATAGTTATAAAACAACTGGATATCTACACGCAAAAAAAAAATCTCTACTTAGACCTATGCCTTTCACAAAAATTAACTCCCAATGGATCACAGACCTAAATATAAAATGTAAAACTGAAAAACTCCTAGAAGAAAGCAGAGGCAAAAACCCAGATGACCTTGGGTGTGACAGTGACTCTTAGGTACAACACCACAGGTGTGACCCATAAAAGGGAGAACTGATAAGCCGGACTTCTTGGAAATTAAAAATTTCTCAGCAAAAGACTGTCAAGAGAATGATAAGACAAACCTTAGGCTGGGGAGACATTTGCAAAAGGCACATCTGAATATACAAAGAGCTCTTAAAAGTTAATAAGAACCCAATTAAACATGGGCCAACATTCTCAACAGACACCTCACTAAATAAGATTTATGACCGGTAATTACGCATATGAAAACAGGCCCCATCACGTATCATCAGGGAAAGACAGATTAAAGCAATAATGAGATACAACTACACATGTACTGAGACGGACAAAATGTGCGTCACTGACAAAGTCAGATGCTGACGATGATGTGGAGCAACAGGAACTCTCATGCCGGTGGGGACACGAGATGGCACGGCCACTTTGGGAGACTCGTGGTTTCTTACAAAACTAAACATTTTTTATCACAACCATCCAGCCATCGCAAACTTGAGTATTTATCCAAAGGAGCCCAGAAATCACGTCCACACAAAAACCTGCACGTGGGTGTGTATGGCAGCCTTACTTAGAACTGCCAAAACCTGGGCTCAGTCGGTTAAGCATCCGACTTCGGCTCAGGTCACGATCTCGCGGTCCGTGAGTTCAAGCCCTGCGCCGGGCTCTGTGCTGATGGCTCAGAGCCTGGAGCCTACTTCGGATTCTGTGTCTCCCTCTCTCTCTGACCCTCCTCTGTTCATGCTCTGTCTCTCCCTGTCTCAAAAATAAATAAACATTAAAAAAAAAAAGAAATTAAAAAAAAAAAAAGAACTGCCAAAACCTGGAAACAACCAATATGTCCTTCAGTAGATGAACGTGATACATCCACATGACAGAATCTTATTCAGCAGTAAAAAGAAATGAAGTATCAAGCCACGAAAAGACCTTGGGAATGAAGGAACTTAAAATGCGCATTACTAAATGAAAGAAGCCAATCTGAAAAAGCTTTGTCCTGTGTGATTCTAACTATATGACATTCTGGGAAAGGCACAACTACGGAGACTATAAAGAAAAAAATCAGTGGTTGCCAGTGGTGGGGGTGAGGGGGACAAAAAGGGGGGGCACAGAGGATTTTTATAGCAGTGAAAACACTCTGTGGGATAGTAGAGTGGTGGACGCATCAGTATAATCTGTCCAAACCCACAGAGTTCACAACACCAACTGTGATTCCTAATGTAAAGAATGGGCTTTGGGTGATATGAGAGTCTATGCAGGTTCATCAGTTACAATACGTGTCCCACTCTGGTGGGGGATGTTGATAATGGGAGATCCTGGCGGGGGGGGGGGGGGGTGGTGTATGGGAAATCTCTGTACCTTCCTCTCAATTTGACTGTGAACCTAAAACTTCTCTTAAAAAAAAAATTTAAAATTTTGCACATACGCCAAAAATCCTAGCAACTGTGTAGAAGAATGTGGATTACATACTCAATCAAATCAAGAATTTCAGATTCGAAAAAAGATTAACAATGCTACATGAAAGACAAGCTTTCCAATGTAAAAATCCATCACGTTGATGGAGAAAGTAAGAGAAAAGGTACACCATGAAAATACTAACCCAAAATAAAAAATCTAGGTGACCTACCTAAATAGCATGCAAAGAATATCTGAAGTGAGGAAGCATTACTAGTTCTAGACATTTAATAATCCTAAGATGATTCGCCAAGAAGTTAACATAACCTAAAACCCACAGGTAGCTGATACCACGGTCTTGAATCACTCCCTGAACAATGCGCTCTGAGAAGCTCTGGGTGATTGCACTGACACTATTTACCTCCTACTGTTGGTCCTGGATACTTCGTTTTCACATTGTCCTTAACACACCCACGGGAGAGGTTGTGCAAGTATTATCATGCAATGTGCACATTTACACACCAGGGAATTTTTAGTAAAACAGCAATAAGAAAAATATAAATGAAAATATGGTCAAGTTTGGATAAGTATTCAGATCTTTTAACTATAATAAGCATGAATCTTTAAAAGGGGGAGGGGAGGGAAGAAATGATATTAATGAACTATATCCCGGAAAATTTATAACACTGTAAAAAATCAGAAAAGACAGAAATCTATTTTGGCAATAAGCAAAACTGAGTAAAACTGAACCAATTTAGGGGCACCTGGGTGGCTCAATCGGTTGAGCATCTGACTCTTGATTTTGGCTGAGGTCATGATCCCAGGGTCATGGGATCAAGCCCCACACGTCAGGCACAACACTGAACTTTGAGCCTGCTAAGGATTCTCTCTCTCTCCCTCTGCCCCTGTCCCTCATTCACATGCGTGTGCTCTCTCTCTCTAAATTATTTATTTATTTATTTATTTATTTATTTATTTATTTAAAGAAAAACTTTGAACCAATTTATTTCAGGAAAGTATGTGAGTGGACTTTCACTGTTGGTGACATAATGTTGGCCTGCAAATGGTGTTCGGACATTACATCACTAAAACCCCCAAGGGTAAATATGTAGATATTTTGTGAGACAGGCGTAATGTTTTATTTAAGCTCAGGGTGCAAATGAGTAAAACGGTCAATCATCAATGAAGAAATAATTTAAACAAAGTAAACTCTTTTTTTTTTTTAATGTTTATTTATTTTTGAGAGACAGAGTGTGTGAGCAAGGGAGGGGCAGAGAGAGGCAGACACAGAATCCGAAGCAGACTCCAGGCTCTGAGCTGTCAGCACAGAACCTGACACGGGGCTCGAGCTCACAAACTGGGAGATTGTGACCTGAGCTGAAGTCAGACACGTAACCGACTGAGCCACCCAGGTGACCCTAAACAAAGCAAATTCTTAATTAAAGTACTTTATGCTAAAAATTTACAAAATATACTAAAAGTGTTAAGAAAACAAACAAAAATACTCAGAAATTGACATTAGAATTTGTAATATATACTGAATACTTAAAAAATAATCAAGCACTTTCAGATAATAATATTTACTGAGGCTTCATAACCTAATAATATTATTATCTTGACATATCCTTCCCTTGTTGCAACACTCGTATCTATTTTCACAAGAAAACTAAAACTTAAAAATCATCAAGGAAACAGACTTTCAGTAAGTATCTATGATGACTTACTTCTGATAAACAAGTGTTTAAATAATCTTAAAATGTAAAATTCAGGCCTTAGGATAATTTCATTTTTGATCCCAAGAAGCTGAAACACTATATAAAATTATACATCAAATGTTTTTGTCTTTTTAAAAGTTTCCAAAGAAAATAATATTTACATGAAAACATAATTGGATTTTAGTACAGATTTTATCAGTAAAATTACAGAAAGAAAAGCTATAGTTTGGGGCAAAATCTTGGGAAATTTTCAGAAGGTTTTAATTTGGCATTGATTCACCATATGAAATTTTCTCTGGCTAATGCAATAAAAAATGCAATGAGTTTAAATGTTTTCAACCATATGTCAAATAAATTTCTCAGAGAATTAAATACCAAGACTTGAAAGAATGAATTTTGGAAGGAAATTTGGACTTTGGGTGATCAGTTTTAACTATAAAGGCTATGAAGGAGTTTGTAATTTTTATCAGGTCTTATAATTTTACTCTAACGGAAATTAATGAGAAGAGAATAATCGTTGCAAACAATACAATTATTAGAGTGATCTGACTTTAATAAAATATATTTTAACAGATATATCGATATTTTCTATTGTTTTAAAAGAAACAAATAGTCTTGTTATTAATCCATGAAGACTCATTTGAAGAAGGGAGTCTGATTTAATTAAATGATGGAACTTTGGCAGAGACACAGAAATCACAGAAATGAAACAATAAGGCACACCACGAAGCAGGAAAATAAAAGTGTCTTTGAAGAGTATAACTATTAGATTGTACAATAACTATATGAAAGGCAATGCTGTTTGATGAAAAAGTAAAGTTCATGTGTTTATTCTTCTGCAGTTCATAAAATACTGAAATACTGCCAAATGTCATTAACAAGTCTCCATGAACAAAACCTGAACGGGAATCAACAAAATTAAGCCAACCAATTAAATAGGCTCTCTCATTAAGTGTCTTAATTTCTTTCTTGTCAACAAAAGAGACACATTTTTATAGTATCCACATTATTATAAACGTAAATAAAAAGTTAACACAACTTCTTTTTAGTTCACCATTAGTAAAATGGAACTCAACTTCATAAATAATATCGTGGCTATTAAAACACATGGAAACTAACGGAAGAGTCTGACATCATTACTGACCACAGGTATTGATGTGGACAGAAGAACAGAGCCAGCCACACCAAGCAGAAATCCACAGGCAACTTTTCTTTAAAAATGGTGCATGGGGGCGCCTGGGTGGCTCAGTCAGTTAAGTGTCTGACTTCAGCTCGGGTCATAATCTCACAGTTCGTGGGTTCCAGCCCCACGTCAGGCTCTGTGCTGACAGCTTGGAGCCTGGAGCCTGCTTCGGATTCTGGGTCTCCCTCTCTCTGCCCCTCCTCTGCTAATGTTTGCGTGCACACACGCGTTCTCTCGCTCTCAAAAATGAATAAACTTAAAACTAATAATAAAAAAATGAAAAGTCAATGAGAAAAATGAAGTAAAGGGGAAGGATAAGAATCATATCTTTGAAAAACTCCCCAGGGAAGCTACTGATACTAAAATTTATTTATTGGCTCATTTGGGAATGTTTTCTTCTTTGATTGCCATCTGTGTTTCTGGGACTGTTTGGTCATCAGAAAATGAATGGTGTGTAGATATAAATATATGGAGATCATTATGCTTTACACTGTGGTGAAAACAGAAAGAAATAAATCATTACACAAAGAAGGTAATTTTAAGAACTATGTGGTCAAGGGGGAGCAAAATGATTGTGTGACATTATATAATAAATGAATATGATGAGGAAGGACCAGAATAATTTCCTTGAAGAAGTGACCCCGAAGGTCTTTCTTTGTAACAACCAAGGCAAAGAGAAAAAAGTCTCTAATTTGTCCAAATTTAGCGTAAGGATCATAGAAGCATATTAGTTCTTTGGGAGGAAACGTTTTCATGCAAGGCTTGAGAAGGAATTCTTAAACGGATTCATTTCTGCAAAAGTGTGATGAATCAATACAATGGTGATGTCCTCAACAACCAATTTCCTTAATCGACTGAATTTTTAAAGAAAGAGCTAGACACTGCGAGGGCCCGTAGACCCAGGCTGAGTACAGCCCTGAAATGACCTGGCATCAGTGACAGGAAAAAAATTAACCTGGACAGTCTTCAAAAATGAATAAATAACCAGTCCCCGCGCCTCTCTGATTGTCTCCTTGGAGTTCGAATCGTCTCACGTGGCTTCTGGTAGCGGAGATGTCGTTTAGAGATCCCGACTTGGATCCAGGAGACGAGTCAGGCCAGGGGAGCTAATGCACAGCACAGCCCTTGTAGACACCAACACCGGGTCACCAATCAAAGCTTCAGAGAGTCGATCTGAAGATCTGGTGTGGTTCCCAACACAAAAAGGAAATGGTAACCACGTGACACGATGCAGGTGTTGGTGAAGCTACGTGTTAATCACGTTGCGATATGTAAGGGGGTCAAATCCACACGTTAACATGCCTTAAACTTGCACCGCTCTGTGTCAATCATATGGCCATAAAAATACAGTGTAACGAAAGGCAATATGAAAAATCGGATTCTTACAGAAAGAAGAAACACGTGCCGTAGCTCTCCAGTACGTAAAGCAACAGCGATTATTTTTTTCATGACAAATTGACTCGTAATGACTGATCGAAGTGTCATTCTTCTCACAGAAACACTGAAGGAGCAGAGCTTTTAATTGTAGGTCACCACCGCATTCCAAAGGGCCCTGGCGTATCGGCAGAAATGATTAATTATTTAACAAACAAACCGAGTGTCTGAACGTGAGGTAATCCAAGGCTGAGAGCCTCAACTCCCCCGGGCACCATCGTTCCCGGGATCCCTCTCGGAAAATCAAAGCAGGTCGGGATGACACTTAGGGGAAGGTCACGCCAAAGACACACCACCTTCTGGGTCCACCTGCCGAAGTCCAGTGAGCGCACATCATACACCAGACTTACCCCGGTTGTGCTCGTTTCCGTGTAGGAAGGCGTTTTTCACGAGCACTGTTTCGTAAAAGAACAAAATCTGACCCATACAACGGGGGGGGGAGGGGGGGGGTCCTCCAGATTTTTCTATTGAAGTGTAATTAAGTATCCCCCCTGGGAACAGCTTTGCCTTGCCGCAAAGCTGAAGACTAAGCGTGTCACTGTTTTGTGTCTCTGGATACTTGTAAATTATATTATTGGCCGTAATAATTAGTGTTACCAGCGTTAGGATCTGTGTTTTCCCGCACGTTTGGTAAGAACACCTCAGAGCATTTTATTCTCAGGCAACAAGAAAGGATGTGCGGAATACAACGTCCACGGCACCTCCTCGTCTGTGGGACGAGACACGGCTCGCGCGTGAGCACACAGAGCAGGGCCGTGCCCCGGGGCCCCCGGTTGGCATGCTGACACGTGGCAACGTGCAGGGTAGGATCTCGGGTTCTGAAATGGGGTTGGACTGTGCACATTCTGTAAACCGTGCATGTGTGCTGGGAAGCATGGTTCACACGGTTTTTGTCGTCATCATTGCTGGCTGTGTTACTAGACAAACATCCTCAAATGTTCGTGGAGGGGAGAGAGAGTGGCATCACGCAGATGATGCGAATGTACCACTTCAGGAACGACACCGTCGGAAAATGCAAGCCACGACCCCAGGGGCGGTGCAGATGCCGGCGACACGATGCACGTGTCTGCTGCCGTGTAACGTCACATACAACATGAACAGAACGCGAAACCCGTGGACCTTGTGTGGGCAGTACGTGTGTACGTGAGAAGTTGTATGGGATACTGCGGAGAGGTCAAAATTTCCAACGTTGTTTTCATCCCGTTGATTTCAGCTAAACCAACGCTATTCTTTCTCAACTTTATCAGAAAGAAGACCCATCAGTATAGATAGACAGATATTTAAATATTTATTATTAATATTTTGGATACAGATCTAATCATTCAAAGGCCATGCGTGTCTTGTAGATGGTTAAGTTGTTTTTGTTTGATTCTTCTTGCTCTGTTATGATCAATTTGAAATGTGGGGACGGTTCTCAGATGTTATAAACACACACAACTTGAAGTCAGAGAGTGACTCAAGGCATTCTGACATTACTCTGACCCACACCCCTTATAAGAGAATCTTATTTATATTCTGTTCATGATTGTATTGTTTGCTCCTCTATGAAAAAAAATTGATTTTATCCCACTGTTGAAGCTTGGGTAAGTCAGAAAACAAAGTAAATTAAGCAAAAGTTATAAATGACCCAAGGCTATGGAAAAATCTTTCATTGCAAGCAGAACTCACTCCCTACTCTCTAGCAGAAGTTATAGTTCTCTTCAATAAGTAGCTGATAACACCCTTAGAGTCATGGATGAGGACCCCCAGGGCCACGACCCAGTACAAGACATGGTCTTATATCACATTCCCACATGGAATGTTCAGACTCCGCCAATTACTGGATCTTTTCCTTCCTGATGTCCAGAGCCAACTCACCCTTGACAACCGTGAAGAATTTCAATACCAGGTGATGGGGCACCTGGGGGGCTCAGTTGGTTGAGCATCCAACTCTTGATCTCAGCTCAGGTCATGATCTCACTGTTTGTGGGATCGAGCCCCACATCAGGCTCTGTGCTGACAGTGCGGAGCCTGCTTGGGATTCTCTCTCTCCCTCTCTCTCTGCCCCTCCCCATGCTCTCTCTCCCTCTCAGAAATAAATACACTTAAAAAAATTGAATACCATGTGAAACAAAGGGAAATAAATGAGGCCATTGGCAACTGAAGAGCTGAAGAGTGGCACCAGGGACAGTCAGAGATGTTTAGAGACTGAACGTGAAGACTTCCATGTTTTGTGTAATGCAATCATCTCTTGCACATCCCCATGAAGTTTTCAGTAGATCTATCCCTGACAAGTGCATGAAAAATTCTCATCTACTTGGGGAGCTGTGACAGAACAGTGAGTATGTTTTCAGACTAAGAGCCCAAGAAACCCTAAGGAGAGTCATGATATGTGAAGCGAATCTGAGCTAATTAACTGGAATCTGTCATTCCCCTCCCTTTTTTTCTCAAATAGTCATATTCCTTCTATTCTTTGACAATCTGTGGACAAAATGTCGGAGGAGGAGGAGGAGGAGGAGGAGGAGGAGGAGGAGGAGGAGGAGGAGGAGGAGAACGATGACTACAACAACAACACAAGCAAAAAACCCTAGATCATTCTCTTCCACATCCATTGTCAGAAAGTTATTTTCCTACCACCCCTTTCCCCACCACATGCAGGACCTTCGCACCTGCCCTGTAAGAGTTATTCCATCTTCTGCCATCTGCCCCCCACTCAGGTGAACACCGATGACCCAGAGTAGAGCAGTACAGGTAAGAAACAAAATCTGCACGTAGATTCTGCAGTGAGGCAGCTCAGATGACCAAAGTATCAAATAAATTAGGAGAAAGAAAGAAAAAATTGCTTTTTCAGGACATAAAGGAATAAGGAAAAAAAATCTGATTGGTTCACAATTCACTTCCCTCTGGCCCACCACATAAGACACAGAGGCATGGTTCAACGTGAAAACCTCCTCTCTTGGTGTCCATTTTCTCTCCTAAGACCTCCCTCCTCTTCAGGGCCCTGAACTGTCCGATTTCAGGACCCCTCTCAAAGCCTGGCTGTCACATTCCCATCCCTGCCCCCTTCTGGGGGCTTCCACTGGATCAGGAATGACCTGCTGTGCACCCACGTACTCCATGTTAGTCACCAGGAAGGAAGGGATCTGTGTTCACCATAACATAGTAAAACGGAACCAAAGCAAAAGAGTGTGTTCTACAAACTCTACGAGCTGTTGTCTACACTGTTAAAAGCATAATGTAGTGGATCTATTTGAAGGACAGGGATTCAAAGGTATGAACTTCCAGTTATAAAATAAGTCACGGGGATGAAAAGTACAGCCTAGGGAATAGGGTCAATAATACTGTAGTAACATTATATGGTGACCAGCAGTGACTACATGTATGGTGGTCATTCCCTAACGTTTATAATTTGTCGAATCACAATGCTATACACCTGAAACTCGTACAACATTGTACATCACGTACACTTCAGTAAACAAATAACACAAGCTTGCACAATGAATTCTAAATAGTTCAGCCTTCACTGAATGTACACACTTTGCTAACCAAAAAAGAAAAAATTAGATTTTATCCATCTGTAAAAAATTGTGCATTTATCCCACGTACTTAAGAAATTTTTAATTTAACCAAATTATAAAGAGTGGTTTACCACTCATAATTTTTCAGTTATCAATTATTTAATGTCTGTATTTTACTTATTTCCTATTTCTGTTATATCCATAAACTTTCAAATACCAGAGATATATTTTTAAATGTTTATTTATTACTATAAATTTGCTGCTTAGGTTTTTTAATAAATAAATCTGCAAAAGTATTACTAGAATCTTTTGCTTCCAATAATGTCACACAAGGCTCAACACACACCAACAGTTCAAAGTCCTACCAAAAGTACTCTGACCTCTCTGCAAACCTTACACCACTTCTGCAACATTACCGCAGACGCAGAAATTATGGAGAGTATTCTGAATCACCCATTGGGTAAAGAATAAGTATGAAGGATATTAAAAGATATTTAAAACTAAGATGTGCTTCCTTAAAATTTTAATATAGGGGCACTTGGATGGCTCAGTCAGTTAAGTGTCTGACTTTGGCTCAGGTCCTGATCTCACAATTCATGGGTTCGAGCCCTGTGTTTAGGCTGACAGCTCAGAGCCTGGATCCTGCTTCGGATTCTGTGTCTCCCTCTCTCTCTGCCCCTCCCCGACTCATGCGCGCGCGTGCGCACTCTCTCTCTCTTTCTCTCTCTCTCAAAAATAAACATTAAAAAAATTTTTAGAATATAAAGCTTAAACTAATTTATTGGTTTTTTCAAACTTATTGAGATGGATATTAATGTAATTATTTTTAGGAAGAAAAGTAGAAAGGATAAAACATTAAGATAAAGGTAGAAATCAACATCATACTAACATGCTTCAGATAGGTCAATGAAAAATCTAGAGTTAGCTCTTTGAAAAATTCATACAATTGATGAAACTCCTGGGAATACTGATCAAGAAAAAAGACAGAAAATGGAAATAATCAGTATTAGAAATGATAATGTGCATCATTATCAATCTCAAAGTTGTCAAAACAGTAAGATGGTAGGGAATATGGCAATCATTTAGGAACATAGATTAAAGACATTAATTATTAGAAAAATAGAATTCACAAAGTCTGACCAAATAGAGACAGAAATCTAAATCACCATACAATTTTAAATACGTTGAATTAATTATTAAAGATATTCCTACAAACGGGGTGCCTGGGTGGCTCAGTACGTTAAGTATCCAACCCTTGATTTCGGCTCAGGTCATGATCACAGGGTCGTGGGATCCAGACCCTCATCGGGCTCCACACTGAGCATGGAGCGTGCTTGGGATTTTCTCTCTCTCCCTCCGCCCCTCTTCCCTACTCGTGTTCTCTCTCTGTAAAATTTTGTATCTATCTATATAGAGATATATGAATTTTACCCAATTTTTAATGGAAGAATTGTACCAATATTTCACAGACTCGCCCAGAGAACAGAGAGTTGTTAAATACATTCTAACCAGCTTTACATACTGGCAAAAATGTGAGATCAAATCTTAACAGAGAAAGGACAGGTATGGAATACTGCAGGATGATCTCACTCATACATGCATATATATGTTCACACATAGACACACACCGAATTCCTTAAAAACAAGAAACTGATATAATTAAAAATCTATTCATACTTAACAACAAAATATTATCCATTAAAATCAAATTAAACTTCCTTGTTCCGATGAAGGAAGTTCAACACTTTATCACTGAGTATGAGGCTAGCTGTCAGTGTGTCATTAACGACCTTTATTATTTTCAGGTGTTTTTAGTTTCCTTTTATTTCTAGTTTGCTGAGTGTTTCTGTCATGAAAATGCTCAGCTTTGTCAAATGCTTTCCCTGCACCGAGATAATCATGTGGTTTTTCTTCTTCATTCGGCCACTGCAGTAGGGTAGGTTGGTTGGGTTTTGTGTGTTGGGCGCCCCCACGCTGGGTATGTCTGAGGTCGGACCCCATACATCAGTCTGTGCCGATCACGAGCTGAAGTGTCCCCAGGGTGATCTCCCCATTTTTTCTGTCTTTCAGCCCTAGACCACAATGAGGGCAGGGACAGTTTCCTTCATGCCTATACTATACGGGCTTCATTTAGGCTTCTTGATATATGATGTTTTAGTCTGGGGTCATTATTGCTTCAAATTATTTCTTTTTTCTATCCCCTTTGCTTTCTTTTCTAGCATTTCATATACACGTAGTTTGATATTCCTCACCAATATTTTTTCACTGCTCTTTCTTTGAATTATAGGATGTTTCTTTGTCTATTTATAGCTCCTCAAATTCACTGATTCTTCTGCTATCTCAAATCTATTACTGAGATCAAAGTGTTAATTTTTAATTTATGTTACTGTAATTTTTAGCACCAGAATTAACATTTAGTTCTTTTTTACAGATTCCATTAATTTTTTTCCTCGTTGTTGATTAACTATTAACACATTTTCCTTTAATCATCTGAACACGTTTTCTTTTAATTCCTTGAACATATTTGTGGCGTCCTCTCAAAGGTTTTGTCTGCTGCGCCCCATATCTGTGTCCACTTGGTTCACTCTCCAATGATTTTTTTCTTAAGTATAAAGTCCTACCTTTCTGTTTCTTTGCATATCTGGGGACTTGGGTTGAAGATCTGACATTATAAATAATATATGAGGGACGCCTGGGGGGGCTCAGTCAGTTAAGCGTCCGACTTCGACTCAGGTCACACACGGTTCACGGGTTTGAGCCCCGCCTCGAGCGCGGAGCCTGGAGCCTGCTTCGGATTCTGTGTCTCCCACTCTCTCTGCCCCCTCCCCTGCTCACGCTCTGTCTCTCTCTCTGTCTCTCAAAAATAAACATAAAAAATTTTAAATAATGTATGAGACAACTTGGGGTTCTATTTTATTTTTCTGAGGGCTGCTGCTTTTTCATTTTGGAAATATTCTTTGGCTCACACTGTAAAATCTGCCTGGGCCGAGAGTGCCACTTCTGGCTACGATGCCGTGATGTCGTGGCTTCCGAGTTCCCTTTTCCCCCCAGCTCCCCGGAAGCCTGCTTTGTGACCGTGTACACTTCACAGCCATCCGGTGATTCGGCAGCGATGCCCGGACACTCGGGTCTTGCACCCACGCTGTGATGGAGTGAGGGCCCCGTGCGAAGGTCCCCGCGGCCCCTCCCTGGTCTCTCCCTTGCAAGGCCACCCAGTCACACTTTTAAAGGATGTGTGTCAGAATCCCTCCGGGAAAGCCGGGGCTCCGCTGCACGCCTGAGCCCAGTCTGTCCACGCCAGCTGGGGAAGCTGTGGGGAGCCTCTCCCCCTCTGAGCGAAGTCCTCCCACCTCAAACAAACAAGTGCTCTGGGCTTTTGCTTCTCACCCAAATAGAATCTGTTACCTCTTGCTGGCAAAACTGCTTGGTTTTCTGTGCCAGCCGCTAAATGAGTTCTCCAACCCCTGCAGCTGAGGCTGTATTTTGTTCCGTCCAAGGTTGGGTGGGAGCACCGGAGTGCTCCCAGACACAGAGCCAGACATCCCGTTCACCCCCAACACTGTTTCTCACGAGTAAGCAGCTCTCCACTGACAGTTCTGCACTGTCTTTTCCCCGGCCTCCCAGTGGCTGACTCCAAGAGTCTTTCCAGTTTTATAGGAGGTGGAAGGAACCACGCAAATCACTTCTCCTTTTCATCCTGGTCAGCTCTTTTGTTTCTGTCCTCTTTTGCCAGGATACCTGGAAAGCACTTTCAAAATCTTATTCCAGACCTACACAAAAACAAAAACACCGAGAAAAAAAAAAAAGACTCCCAAAAAAACTGACTAAATAAATAACCCGTGGAACATCTACACCAAATCGGGTGAGGATAATACAAATCTGTGGCTCACTGTACCATCCTGGTTACACACTTCAGTGACGTCTTCATGGTTCCCTAAGAAGGGTGAAGCCTCCTGAGGGCCCAGCAGAAGCTAGCACCCCCACCCAGGTGGGACATACCTGACATTCCTCAGGCTCTCCTGCTGCCCAAGGACAAAGGAGAGGGAAGAAAACAATGGTTAACTGATGGAGATCACAGTCAGGCAGGACAGGAGTCTCCACCAGTTTATAAATATCTTAGTAAATTCTAAGAAAAAGGCAAATTTATCCATAGCCTGATCTCCAGAAACCTTTGGACTCCGTTTCCTGGAGCCCCTAATATCACCCTCCCCTCCACAGTGACGTGGGAACAAATGCAGAAGTAATGACAGGTGACATTACCTGTCCTTATAACCTGCAGCCCATTGACAGATACTTGAGGCAAATCCAGAGGCGAACACTTCTCCAGGAAGCCCCTAGGGTCCTGATGCTGATGCCTTGCTAGAGGGAAAACCGTCAGCTTGACAGTAGCAAGGCCTCGGGTATCTCAGGAGCCCTCTTTAGCACATCACAGTCCCTCTGGAGGCCTCCCTTTGGCCCTTACCCCCCCAACTCCACAGTGTATCAGCAGTCACTCCTCGTAACCCCAGGGCAGCTCTTCCGGCCCGTGCTTTAATAAAATCACTTTTTTGCTCCAAAGACGTCTCAAGAATTCTTTCTTGACCTTCAGCTCTGACCCCCGCAGCTCCCAAACCCCGTCAACACCATAACCAAACTAATGTAAGTTTGCTCCTGGGTGAGTCACTGGTAGAGACTGATGAGGGAAGCAAAGGCAAGAAAAACGTAGTTTAAATTAAATTCCCTTACAGCCTGCAGCCCGGTGACAGATGGCAGGGAACTGTGGGGAGTAACACTCCCCAGGACGTTTATGCTGCCTTAATGCCTTCACGTTCACACTTCCTTACAAACTAAAAGCAACCGTATCTTGACAACAGCTAAATCTTCAGGGTCCTGTGAGACCTTCGGCATCCAGAAATTCCTTGGAGACTTACGGTCTCTATACCTCCCTCCTTCCACAAACTTGAAAGTATATCTATGTAATCAGTCGCCCCCCACAACCCCAGTGCAGCTCTCCCTGCCCACGGTCCTGTCCCCGGGCTGTAATAAAACCGCCTTTTTGCACCAAAGACTTCTCAAGAATTCCTTCTCAGCCGTCTGCTCACCAACCCCGCTTCAAATTTCATCAGAGCCCGCAGGTGGAGCTGTCACACGAAGGAAACTTTATTTGCAGCAAATAAGGACGCTCTGAGCAGGGGTGTGTGGGCTCCTTTTATTTAGGGTTTAGGACGAATATTCAGGAAGTGGAGCTTTATCCCGGCAAGGAAGGGCTGGCGAGGTGTGCACGGGCACACCTCGGGAACACGCCCCAGAAGGGGGCCGGCTGTCATGTGAGAGTGGTTCAGGGTCCTCCTGGAGGTGAGGTTTTGCGGTGATGGGGGGTTTGTGGGTTCTGGAGATGATGGCCAGGAAAGAACTCTTGACGTCTTTGGTGCAAAAAGGTGATTTTACTGAAGGACGGGGACAGGACCCGTGGGCAGGAAGGGCTGCCCCGGGACGAGGGGACTCTGGTTACAGACCATGGAGTGGGGGTGGCGGGCAAGTAAGGTCCAGGGGAAGTCACCAGTGAGATGTTCGTATGCCAAAGCCTCAGGATAGTGGAGGCCTGGCTGTTGTCAGGCTAAGGTGGTTTTTCCCTCCAGCAAAGCATTAGCACTAAGACAGCAGGGGGTTCCTGGAGAAAGGTTACTTTGCCTCAAGGACTTGTCAGTGGGCTGCAGGTTATGAGGACATTTAGCTCTATCTGCCATTTCCTCCCGCCTCTGTTTCCACTTCACTAGGGCGGGCTGAGAGAGGAAGCAGAGGTAATTGTGCTTCCGGGGGCGGGGCCTCCAGGGGCGGGGCCTCCAGGGGCGGGGCCTCCAGGGGCGGGGCCTCCAGGGGCGGGGCCTCCAGGGGCGGGGCCTCCAGGGGCGGGGCCTCCAGGGGCAGGGCCTCCAGGGGCGGGGCTTGTGCAAGCTCCAGGCATAAACTGGATGTGGTCTCTGCTAACAAGCGGAGCCTGGCTTACTTTGGAAACAGCAGTAGGAATTTTCTCAGTGATTCACGGCCTCCGATTTTGTTTTTAATTTTATTCAGGTTCAAGCTAGTGAACATACAGTGTAGTCTTGGCTTGAGGAGGAGAACCCAGTGATTCACCTCCTACCTACAACACCCAGTGCTCATCCCATCCCTCCTTAGTGCCCACCACCCGTCTACCCCATCCCCCAGCCACCTCCCTCCAGCAACCCTCACTCTGTTCTCAGTATTAAGAGTCTCTTAAGGTTTGCCTCCCTCTCTTTTTATCTCTGATTTGGTCAGGCTCTTTCCTGGCCTGGTTGAGACCGTTCATTTTTACATTCCCACTGTTCCCTTAAAATCTTTAACATTTTTGCATTTCTTTGTTATTCTGACACCTCCTAGGAAGTTCTGCTGGAGGTGTGTGGGGCACAGGTGCTGGGAGGGGGCAGGGGGAATAGCTGGGGGCCCAAATGACTTCTCTTGTGCCCTGAAGGCCGCGTCTTTGTCTTTGTCTGGGGACCCCTAACTCTTTCCGGTCACACGACCTTTGCCGTTTTCCCTCCCACTCTTCCCCGCTGTACTAGGCAGGTTCTTCAGAGAAAAAGAACCATAGGACATCTGGGCCCGAAGCCTGACCCTAACATTTGGTGCCGAAACCCGGGGGGAGGTAGTAGCTTGCCTCCCTTGGCTGTGCTCCCTCCTCGCCAAGCCAGACGCCAACCACCCTACTCACAAGCACCTACAGGAGCCAGTAAGGAGGACAGACCCCTCCTTCCCTCCTCCAACTACGGCTGACAACCACGAGGGACGTCTCGCAAGTCAGTCTCCTTTCCTCCGAACGCGGAAAGGCCCGCACGCCAATAGGCCCCTTATTGCAGCGCGAGGGACGCCTCGCCCTGCCACGCCAATGGGGAGTAACGAGTCTAAACCGCCTCCATCTCTTACCCTCCCCCCCAATGTCTGTTAAAAAACTTCCGGCTCCTGGGCTTACAAGGTGAACTTCGTCGTTAACAGACTCATCCGCCTTTGCACTATAGTCTGGCCTCAATACAAATTAGGTAATGATTCTCAATGGCCACTCGAGGGGTCTTTACAATACCAAATCTTAACCAATCTGGACAGTTTCTGCCATCGGCTGGGAAAATGGGGAGAAATACCCTACGTCATGGCCTTTTGGAACCGCAGGTCTCGCCCCAACCTATGTTCCTCCTGCCCCTCTGCACGCGTGCTCCTTGCCCGCCCACAACCCCCCCCCCCCCACGACCCCACCTCACCAACTTCCCCGATCTCCTAGAGGATCTGGCCACGCCGCCCATCGGCCCTTGCCCCCCTCCGTACTCCCAACCCCCAGCCGTCCCGCCCTCGCCTCCCACATCGTCCCAAACTCGTGCTCAGGCCCCTCCCATCAAACAGGCCCCAGCAGCCAACTTGCCTCTCCGAGAGGTGGCAGGACCTGAAGGCCTAGTCCGAGTTCACGCCCCCTTCTCCCTCCAAGACTTATCCGCCATTGAAAAGAGGCTAGGGTCATTCTCGGCTGACCCCACCCAATACGTTAAGGAATTCCAGTACCTCGCCCAAGCCTACAGTCTCACATGCATGACATCCACGTGATCCTCACCTCTACCCTCACCCCTGAGGAGAGGGAGCCCATCCAGGCCACAGCCAGGGAGCATGCAGACCAAACCCACATGACTGACCCCACTATGCCCGTAGGGGCCGATGTTGTCCCCGCGGCCGACCCCAATTGGAACCACCAACATGCGGGCAATGGTCACCAGCGCCGGGACCAGATGATCCAGTGCCTACTAGCAGGCATGAGGGCAACCTCAAACAAATCAGTAAATTTTAACAAACTTCAAGAAATAATACAGGACCCCAATGACAACCCCGCAGCCTTCCTTGGCCGGCTCACAGAGGCACTTACCCAATATACCAGACTAGACCCTTCCACCCCCGCCGGGGCCACAGTATTGGCCACCTATTTTATTTCCCAATCAGCCCCCGATATTCGAAAAAAACTAAAAAAGGCCAAAGACGGTCCTCAGACCCCCATGGCCAACCTGGTAAAGATGGCCTTTAAAGTTTTTAATGGCCGAGAATAAGCTCAAGAACAACGGCCACAGGCCTGTCTCCAACAAAAGGTACAATTACAGACCCGAGCCTTGGTAGCTGCCCTGAGGCCAGCCGCAGTAAAGCCCTCCGGACCACGGCCCCCTCCAGGGCCTTGCTTTAAATGTGGCCAAGAAGGCCACTGGTCTCCTCAGTGTCCCCGTCCCAAAAAGCCTACCGGTCCATGCCCATTGTGCCAGCAAATGGGCCACTGGAAATCCGATCGTCCTAACCCAAGGGACGACAGACTCGCAACGCCTCCACGTGGGTGAGGCTTCACCCCAATTGGACTCTGCCTTCCAGCTGCTGGAGATGGAGGATGACGACTGACGAGGCCCAGACTCAGTAACTCCGGTGACCCACACGGAGCCCAGGGTAAAACTCCAGGTAGCGGGTAAGTCCATCTCCTTTCCGTTGGACACGGGGGCCACCTATTCCGTCCTGCCGAGCTATTCCGGCCCCACCACGCCGTCCTCCGTTTCGGTCGTGGGCATAAATGGCACCCCCTCCATTCCCCCATGCACACCGGTACTCACCTGCTGCCTGGATGGCCTCCACTTCTCCCACTCCTTCCTAGTCATCCCCTCCTGCCCCGTCCCCCTGTTGGGCCGAGACATCCTCAGTAAATTAGGAGCCTCTATACACCCACCGGCTATCTGTCCCTCTCCCTCCCCCACTCATCTACTGGCTGTTATCACAGACAACACAGACCACAGCCTCAACCCACACCCAGACCTCCCAGTAGACCAATCGTATGGGATACATCCACCCTGACAATCGCCACCCACCGTCAACCTCACCTCATTAAACTCAAAAATCCATCACAATTCCCGTCTAGACCCCAATACCCAATCTCCCACACCCACTGACTAGGCCTAAAGCCCATCATCGATCACCTACTCAAGGAAGGCCTCCTAATCCCATGTCACTCCCCCTGCAACACCCCGATCTTGCCTGTAAAAAAGCCTAATGGCTCATATAGACTAGTACAAGACCTCCGAATAATCAATGAAGCTGTAATCCCCATCCACCCAGTAGTGGCCAACCCATACACCCTCCTCTCCCAAACTCCCCCGTCCACAACCCATTTTACAGTGCTTGATCTCAAAGATGCCTTTTTCACTATTCCCCTACATCCTGAATCCCAGTTCCTCTTTGCCTTCACATGGCAAGATCCAGTCACCTCTCTGGCCTGCCAACTCACATGGACGGTACTTCCCCAGGGGTTCCATGATAGTCCCCATCTCTTTGGGCAGGCCTTGGCCAGGGATCTCCTCAAAGCCCCACTCTCCAGTCACTGTACTCTACCAAGGTACGTAGATGACCTTCTATTATGTGGAACCTCTTTCGACCACACCAAACAAGATACAGTCCAGATCCTAAATTTCCTGGCTAACCTGGGGTATCGAGTCTCCCCACACAAAGCCCAAATCTGTACTAATACAGTCACGTTCCTGGGAGTCTCACTCACACCTACCACCAAGGCCCTAACCCAAGACCGTCTCCAAGCCCTCCAGACCCTGCCCCACCTACCAATGCAGACGAAATCCTCTCCTTCCTGGGTCTAGTGGGCTTCTTCCGACACTGGATCCCTAACTTTGCTGTACACGCAGCCCCCCGATACAAAGCAGCCAAGGAAACCCCCCAAGGCCCACTCTCCAGCCCGGGATCGGTAGCAAGGGCCTTCCAACAGCTGGTCACATCTCTAGTCACTCAACCGGTCCTTTCCCTACCCAATGTTTCAAAGCCTTTCCTCTTATACACAGATGAAAGAGCTGGAATTTCGACAGGGCTCCTAGCCCAACCATGTGGCCCCAAGTTACAAGCTGTCGCCCACCTCTCTAAACGACTGGACCCTACCATCAGGGGGTGGCAACCCTGCCTTCGAGCACTTGCAGCAGCAGCCACCCTAACCAAAGAGGCACTCGAACTCACCCTACACTGCCCCCTAACGGTATTCTCATCGCACTGTCTATCTGATCTCCTTACACATAAGGCCCTGGCACACGTCTCCCCATCATGCATACAATTGTTCCATCTGCTCTTTGTTGAAAATCCTGAAATATCTCTCCAACTCTCCCCCAGACTCAATCCTGCCACCCTACTTCCACAAATCAACACCATCCAAGCCGCTGCACACATACAGCCCGCTGTTTGCTTTTTATATGACCAAACCGACAGTATATGCTCCCAAACCTCCCCCACCCAATATGGAGGGTGCCCCTATAGCTATTGTAACATGCACTGGCTCAACCGAAACTTTCACAGGGAAAAAGACGGGCCGCTTCTGCTTACAAGGTAGCAACTTTACCCTTACTATCCCTGATCTATGGGATATCTGCTGGCAAACCAGGACAAGGGGCAAACTGTATCAGAATGGCCATCACTCTAACCCCGTCTCCTCTTTAACCATCTATCAAACCTACGAACCTGCAATGGCTCCTTCCCTCTCCAACCTTAAAGATCTTACCCAAATGATCACGGACCAAGAAAACCAGCTCAAAACCCAACTGCAGACAACCCCTGCACAACATCCCTTCTCATGGCTTACACTAATCAGACAAGGAACAGTCCTGCTTAACCACTCAGGCTAACTAACCTGTCACACTGCTTTCTTTGCACATCCCTCCAGCGGGATCCAGTAATAGCCGTCCCATTACCCACCCCCTTTCCCACCGCCACTAACTCCACCAACCACCCCAGAAGTCAAATCTCCCTACAGGTTCCCATCCTCACTGAGACCCCTCAATACAACACATCTCACCCAACATGCTACTCTTCTTATGCCTCCCCAACTTGCCCCTCCCCCTTGCCTATGCCTAGCCACAATCCCCCCTCAGGGGGATTCTATTGGTGCAATGGCACAGCTTATAAACAAATACCCAAAAACTCTTGTCTCCCAGTCATCATCATCCCCCAACTCACCCTATACAGACAGGAAGAACTCCATTAACTCCTCGAATTCCATCTCCAAAAACGAGCCGTTTTCCTCCCACTAATGGTCAGACTATCCCTGGCCACCTCCCTGCTGGCCGCCGGGGTTGGGACCGGCTCCCTAATACACTCCATTAGCTCCTCTGGGGATCTGTCAGACAGGCTCCAAAGCGCAACAGAAGCCTCAGCAACCTTCCTAACCGCCTTACAAAGGCAGATCAACTCCCTAGCACAGGTCACTCTACCAAACCGATGGGCCCTAGATCTCCTGACAGCAGAAAAAGGGGGAACATGCCTGTTCCTGAGGGAGGAATGTTGCTACTACCTCAATGAATCAGGCTTAGTTGAAACCAATATAGAACACCTAAAGGAAATCCAAAAAACCCTATCCGCCCGCCCAGGATCCTCAGACCCCCTAACCTCCTGGTGGCAATCACCCCTCCTAACTTGACTCCTCCCCATAGTCACCCCACTAGTTGCTATCTGTATAATACTTATGCTCTTACCTTGTTTTCTCTGTTTCATATGGAAACAAATTCATGAAGTTTCCCAGGTTGCATTTCACCAGATGGTGGTCCGGCCGTATTCCCACATTCCAACCCCAGACCCCACATACCATGACATCGCCCCTGCACCCGCAGGAAGCAGCCAGATCAGATCTGTCACCCATTATAACCAATAAGAGGCTGGAATGTCAGGATGTCCCTGGAACCACAGTGGAGGGGACGGCCATCTTGCCAGTGGGTAATCCCCAACAGAAAGCCCCAAGCAGCGTGCCAGAACGAATTGAAGGTCAACCAATCACCGAGGGACAGCACGACCTGGCGCGAAAAAGGCCCACCCAGACCTAAACCCGGAACACTGCAGCTTAAAAACCCCACCCCACCACACCCAGGCGCGACTTCCCTGACTCCTCTCTCTGTCTTCCTGAGTCACGGAACCTCTCCCGAGACTTAGTTCCCAATAAAGCCTTTGACTGCTAAAATTTTTTAGCCTCTGACTCCTATCTTTACCCTGCCCTACGCCTGACCTTAACAACATCCATGTATATAAAGAGAAGAGAGATCGGCTCCTGCAGGCATGGAGGCTGACAATCCACTGTCCAAAAGCCAGAGGCCCGGGAGCAGGGACGTCCCAGGGTGGGAGGAGAAGAAGGAGGAGAAGCCCCTGCTTCCCGCTTCGGTTCTACTCTGGCCCCCCAGGCAGGATGAGGCCCACCCACACTGGGGAGCACCATCTTCTCTACTGGGTCTATTGATTCCAATGCTCATCTCTTCTGGAAACACACACACACACACACACACACACACACACACACACACACACACACCGCTCTCTGGGCATCCCTTGGGCCTGGCAGGTTGACACATAAAATCAGCCATCACACCGACCTTCCAAAACTCCTCGCCTTTTCCTATTCTTAGAAAATGACCTCGCTACTTACTTCAATAGAAGTGGCAATCAGATTAGAACCTTCACAAACTGTCACACTCCACCTGTGTCTGTAAGGAGACAATGTGCCTGACATTACGGAAAAACTTCCTGAGCTTTCTCACTCAAGAACGTCCCCCGACAGTTGTATCTCTGCCCCACCACACTTCCTGTTTACTAGATTACTTCCACGACAACAAATACGCTAATGATGAAGTTTTGGGGTGATGGGGGGCTCATGGGGTCCGGACCGGACAACCAAGTAAGAATTCTTGAAGACGTCTTTGGTGCCAAAAGGTGATTTTATTAAAGCATGGGGACAGGACCCGTGGGCAGGAAGAACTGCACTGGGGTTGCGGGGGGGGGGGGGGGGGGGGGGTGGTGACCGTTTTATGGAGTCTGGGAGATAAAAGTGAAGGGGAGTTTCCAAACAGACTTCCACATGCTGAAGGCTCCCTGGAGGCCTGGCTACTGGTAGGCTAAGGTTGTCTCTCCCTCCAGCAAAGCGTCTCCATCCAGGGAGCTAAGCTTCTAGAGGGAGGTCACTGTGCCTGTTTCAAGGACTCGTCACTGGGCCATAGGCAGCAGTAAGGGTATTTAATTTTTCATTTGCCTCAGTTTCCCACATCACCATGGCAAGCACTTAAACCCCTTGCCTTTGTTCTTGGGGAGCTGGGTGTGTCCCACCTGGCGTGGGGGAGAGGTACCAGCTTATGCTTTGCCCCTTAGCCTGCCTCATGCTCCTTCATCAGTAAGCGTCTCCCACCTGTACCAGGAAGCAAGTAAAAACCAAACAAACAAGAATTTGACAAATTTGACAAGAGACACCGCTTCCTTACTACCTCACTTGTCTACTGTCCTCTGGATCATAATTACTCACAAAAGCCCGGTCCACACCTACTTCAGCCCACTGAAATCATGCTTCTAACCTTGCCACCCACACTCAGGACGCATATCAGGGTCACGGTCAACCTTCATAATTTTGTAACTGATATTCACTTTAAAGTCCTTATTCACGCCTTTCAGCAATACTTGACCTGGTATCTTTTTTTAATCTCCTTGAAAACATTTCTGCTCTCAGTTCCTGTGATCTCACACTCGTGCCTTCTCCCCATCCCTCACTGAGTGTTCCTCCTCGGTCACCTGTTTGGGATTTTCCTAATTCTTCTTGATCACACGATGCTACAGGGCTCCAGCTCTCAACCCTAAACCATTTCCCCTTGCTACACCAATTGTCCAAGTGGTTGCATCTATACATCGATAGCTTCCAAATCCAGCTTACCTCCAGCTCAGATTGCTAAACTCAATTTAACACGCAAATATGCAACCCTGAACTTTTTTCTCTGGCCATATATTAAGTAGGTTTAACAAATTTAAAACGCCCAAAACAAATTTCTTGTTTTCCTTCAATAAAACCTCATTCCTACAGTGCTTCATTTTTCAGTCAATGGCATCTCTAAATACTTCATTACGCTAGTCCAATGGCTGTGAATCATGACTGAATTCCATTCTTCACAGCCCACATGCAATGCGTTAAAAATACATACTGTGTGTCTACCTTCCAATTCGGAATCTGACTTCCCCGTGGTACCACATCTTCAAACCCACCGGTACCGCCCAGCTGCTAGACCGTGATGACACTTTCACTCCGGAACCAAGTGCACGCTTCTCACAGCATCCAAGGTCATGGTCTAACATGTCGTTTCACCACGTGGTTTTTTACTTAAGATTCCCAAAGGGTCCGTGTGACTTCTCTTCCAGTTCTGTGTATCTGTTTGACTCTCATTCCCTTCCTCCCAATAGAATACGAAGACACACGAGGGGAAAACTCGTTTTGCCGACGGCAATCTCAAGGCACTCTGACTAACGCCCGGGCCACAGGCGCTCAGTGCATGTGTCGATTTATGAAGCAGCCCGTGCCCTCCACAGTCCGCCAGGCCCGACGTGGTCCGGCCCCGCGCTCCTCTCCTCGTCTGCTCCCTCCTCTGCCCTCTTTCTCTGGGCTGCTGCTTCTGCTGCCCTGTAAACAGGCCGATCACACCCGCACACCCACCCCGTGCCTGAGACACCCGCACGTGCTTCCTCTTTCCTCCTGGTCTCGGTGCCTTTATTCCTGGTCGCTGATCCCTGGAAAACATTCTTTTTTTTTTTTTTCTTTAATGTTAGTATTTGAGAGAGAGACACACACAGAGCAAGCAGGGGAGGGTCAGAGAGAGAGAGGGAGACTTAGAATCGGAAGCAGGCTCCAGGCTCTGAGCTGCCAGCACAGAGGCTGACGTGGGACTCGAACTCATGAACCGTGAGATCATGACCTGAGCCGAAGTCGGATGCCTAACCGACTGAGCCACCCAGGCGCCCCTTTGAAAGACATTCTCACTGAGCTCAGCAGCTCCCACGTCGCCCCTCTGCGGCCTTACTTCTTTCCACGGCATCTGCATGTATCTGACAGCATACTTAGAAGCAAACATTTGTTTTAGAGAAAATTCTTCAGGGACACTTCACCTAACAGTCTACTGTAGCCAAGGAGGTCTGGGTCTGTCTTGCCATCAGCTGAACAAGGTGTGAGCGTCACCGGCTGAAGACTCTACGATGTCACCTCCACACTGTTATGGACGGTGACAGAGGTGATTACTCCTCCTGCACACTGCTTTGGGGCTTGCTAATCTACAGCGGTCATGATACTGCTTTTATTTATTTCCTTTATCTTTACTCTTTTTATCCTCAAACTTTTGTACAGATTGTGTGTTTAACTATTTAAATGAAAGTGTATCATTAATTTTATAATAATAATATACTCGAAGTATGAAAACACTCTCTCTACAAAGTATTTCTTGAAAACAAGTTAGCATTCTAAGATACAGTGGGACTGTATCACGTTCTAAGATCAATGGTACACATTCTAAGAACCTCCCCCCACTACAATGAAAGGTTCATAAAAGTCTCGGGTTGGCTACTCTATCCCGGCACCTGTGACACTGTTTGGTTAGATAGCAGTCACCCAACAAGAATCTGTGAATGGAAGGGATACTAAAGAATAAGTGTGGGACCAGGAATTAATGTTGAAAATAATGACTATTCAGAAAAATATTTTATGTATTATGCCCATCAGCCATACGTAAGATTGTCGTTTGCATTATAACTTTTTTGTATTCAGAAATATCACACCATTTGAAAAAAACAGAGAGAGGCCTGATCTTCCCTTGTTTAACTTGTACATCGTGAGTCCTAGTAAAACGAGATTTTTAGGCACATGGTTGTTAATCATTTGTCTTTTCAATATTTACAAGTGATTAGGTACTTGGCCCAGTTATCTTTTGGATCAAAATCTTTAATTTTTGACCAGATGTTATCATCTCCCAGAGGACAAATTAGTGATAATAATGATAATATCTTTATAAAACACAGCCACAAAGATGAAAACGAGAAAATTCTGGTGAAAAATCAGAAGACACCTAAATAAAGACACATCATGTTTATGGATTATTAGACTCAACATAGTGAAGACTGCAGTTCTACCAAAGTCAATCTGTAGATTTACTGCAATTCTTACCAAAAGTCCACAAAGCTTTTTGTAGGACACATACAAGTTTATTCTAAAGTTAACAGGGGAAGGCACGGGCCTACTAAACCTAAGTTAACACTGATAAAGAATAAATACAGCAGAAGAGCCACTCAATACAATATTTTGGTTACTCTAAAGGTACAGTAGTCAAGAAAGTACGGGTATTGACAGAAAAATATAGACACCTGTCAACAGGACAGAATAGAGAACCAAGAAACAGGGTAACAAAAATAATGCTGAAATGGGTTTTGACGAAGGTGCGATGGTTATTCACTAGGAGAAGAAGGCCCTCCCCACCAAATGGTGCCACACCCAAAATCAACTCATCAATAAACTCTGACCTAAAAAGCACAAGTCATACACTAACGACAAATGTATCATAAACGTGTAAAATGTACAACTAAACAATTTTTAAGAAAAAAATAATAGAAAATTTTCAGAACCAGGGCAAGGCAGAGAGCTTTAGACGTGACACAACGCCCAAGCTAGAAGATAAACATTGATCAGTGGACCTCATCAGAACTTAGAATTTATGTTCCACAAATGGTGGTGTGCAGAGTGAGAAGACACGCCAGCGACTGAGAGAAAATATGTGCAAGCCACACACACGAGGGGCCGGTATCCAGAGTACACGAAGAGCACTCACTACGTACAGTGACCATCACATTAGTAAACGGGTAAAAGGCAGGAGCAAAGTGAGACGTCCGATCTCATGATCGGGCAGGAAATGCAGACGAAGCCACATGAGCCACCGCCACACACGATCCGGTGGCCAGGACGGAACGCCGTGGCGATGTCCAAAGCTGGCACGTGCCTGGCGAGGACCTGACGGTCTGGGAAGCCAGAGACCAGTTTGGCAGGTTAGTATCAAACTAAAGGCGCAGTTACCACACGGACCAGCAAGTGCGTTCGTGGTCACTTATCCTGGGGAAACGAACACTTTCACTCACACAAAAACCTGTGCACAAACGTTCACAGCAGCTTTCTTCGCAGGAGCCGAACACTGGAGGTGGCCTAGCTGTTCTTCCAGAGCTGAGCGGTGAAACAGTGGCCTGTCCCCTCCGCAGAGTGCTTGGCAACAAAAGGACGAGTGGTGGACACGCCCCGCTGGGATGAAGCTCAACAGGATTGTGCCGAGTGAAGCAGGCCAACCCCAAAAGGTTCCGCAACACGTGATCCCACCGATGTCACACTCCTGAACTGACAGCCACAGGAAACCGGAGAACCAGTCGGCGGTGACGGGCAGGTGGAGACGGGGGTGGGGAGATGGGAAGAGGGTAGTTGGTGGCTATAAAAGGACAACAGAAGAGCCTGTGGCAACGAACCAGGTGAGCACCATGGCTGCGGTGTGAACCTACCTGTGGAAGGAAAGTCAATACAGCCGAGGACACGTGTGTGTGCACGCGCTCGCACACACACACACACACACACACACACACACACACGGGTCCAGTAAAACTGGAAAACACATGGAAGATAAACAGGTTGTATCAATATTGACATCCTACTTCTGATATCCTACTACGGACCTGCAAAATGTCATTGCTACGGACGATGTTTGTGTGCCCCCAAAATCACACGTTGAAATCCTAACCCCTAAGTGATGGTATTGGGAGGTAACGGTCTTTGGGAGGGGATGAGATCATGAGGGTGGAACTGCCATGATGGAATCACTGCCCTTATGAAAGAGAGCCCAGAAAGCTAGCTCGCCCCGCCCCCCACATGAGGACACAGCGAGAAGACATCAGCTATGAACCAGGAAGCAGGTCTCACCAGATCTGCCGACGCCTCAATCCTGGACCTCCAGTCTTCAGAACCAGAAGAAATAGGTTTACTTCCCCAACCACCATGGGGGAAAGCTGGATAAAGGATACACATGCTCTCTCTCTCTCTGTACTCTTTTTCACAAATATATGTGAATTTAAAATGATCTCAATAAAAATTATAATCAAAAATAAAATGTGACAAAGAAGCCCCATCTATGAGAGTTGTTAAACGACCCAAGGACTTTAAAAAAAAAATCTGTAATATTTTCAGTACCCATACAAATCAAATTGAGATAAGCCAAAAAATACTGGGCAAAATTTCAGATCAGGCAACCTTTAAGGAAACTACCCAACGTATGGAATATATTGTGTATTTTATATACACACAGGCACGCATGTGTATATATTCACCGTATGATATATTAGCTTGCTAAAATTGCATTTTGATTTCAAAAATTACCATTTACCATTCAGAGTTATTTCAACTGAACTGACAATTTAAAATTTTTTCAAAATCACAGAGTAATATTCATTACCAATCACTTATTTATCACCCACATTTGACTGAACTGGATTTTTTTAAGAACCTAAAATTAGGAAGCTTTTTGGTGCATTTAAATGAAGATTCACTGAAACAAGAACGCTTTCTGTTTTTCCAAGTAGCTCCCCGTGGTTTACGTTATACCGAATAAGTAAATTCATTTTGTAAAAAGTAAAACTTCCATTAACATTTTGAGAAGAACAAAAACAGTCACGAATGGACCAAAAACTCAACGAGGAGAATAGAGCACGCAGTGTGTGAACAGCAACCCTGGGAGAAGGTGACTTTTCATTCAGCGTCACAAATCGGATCAGTTTAAAGGGCATCTGAAGAGAATGAACTCGGCAGTTAGGGAAAGAAGAGGTAAGGAGTCTCCCAGTACGTTTGGGAATGAACCAAACTATTTCCGGGATAATTCACCAGCTGAAGAGTGCTCTCAGGCCTGGTCTGGAGTGACTCAGGGAAGAAGCCATACCACCACATCAGACACGTAAGCCTGGGTAACCGCACTTTCTCAGTAAGTCTACTTTCTTCTGCAGCATTCCATAAAACTGAAAAGAATTAGAGGATGTGTAGTACAATGAAAATATCAAGAAATTAGAGTGACAAGTACAATAAGAGAATCGTAAAAAGGAAAGAACTGGGAATCGATTGTATAAAAATTTTGAAAGAGGGGCGCCTGGGTGGCTCAGTTGGTTGAGCGTCCGACCTCGGCTCAGCTCATGATCTCACGGTTCGTGGGTTCGAGCCCCGCGTCCGGTTCTGTGCTGACCGCTTGCTCAGAGCCTGGAGCCTGCTTCAGATTCTGTGTCTCCTTCTCTCTCCGCCCCTCCCCCACTTACGCTTTGTCTCACTCTGTTTCTCAAAAATAAATGAATGTAAAAAAAATTTTTTTAATTTAAAAAAACCTTGAAAGAAATTTAAGTCACATACAAGGGCATGACTTGGAGGATGATGGACTCTGAGAATTAACAAACGTATTAATTAGAGAGAAAACAAGAAGACCCCACAAGTTGTAAAACCGCTAAAAAAATTAAAAATAAAAAGCTATGAATCATACATTTTGTAACTACAGACATCTATCTCCTCCTGAGAAACAGTCCTTCAGATGGGAGCCAAGAACATATTAATTAGGGAGCCAAGAACAGATTAATTATTTGGAATAAAGGAGACGTCTGCAGGGCAACCACTGGATTATGCAATATTCAGTTGGAACAACCAGTCAGTTACTCTACGTGCCCCAGACACGACCAGAAAATCAGAGTACGGAGTATCTGGTGGTTTGTGACTCAGGTCACATTTGCAGGTTAGCTCTGAGTCTGCTAAGGATAGTCATCACCCAGATGCGCCTTACCGGAGGTCCCGGGCACTTTTGGATTTACGGAGTGTTTCTAACACAGACACATGAACCACTTTCAGGGCTCCGTGGAGTAGGTGGCCAAATAATACGGGAGAGACCAGATGTGAAGTCCAACAGTGTTCTGAGAAGTATCTACCACCTTCTATATTGGCAGAACTTCAATCTCCCACATCGAGGCCTTTGGTTAATATCATTTAAATAACATTCTCTCCCATAACGAAATAATGCTCTGCGGGCACATCAAGGGGCCCCACGCCCCAGCCTTCCAGCTCACGCATGATTTTTAGCAGTTTTTGCTTATTGATTCAACGGCTTTTCTCCTTTGAATTTCTATTGAATAGTTGAAAGGAAAGATGTGTCTCATGTCTCAGTTAATCATAATAATGGAGCCATTGTGATCCCATAGAAATGACAAGAATTTCAGGCACAAGCACTGGAGGAATTTCCCAATATTAAGAGGAAATCGTGTAGCAGGAACAGTCAGTCACGGCCATGGCAGTCTTCCCCAGAGCCCTCGGAAACTGCCCGAGCTCGGCAGGGCGAGCCTCAGTGTCTGGTTTATTCCTCCAAGGGCATCCAGATGGGACTGAGGTCTTGGACCGTCCTTCTGGTGCAGACGTACCTGACAACTACCTACTATTTCCAGCTCTTATTAAATTCTTTTTTAACGTTTTATTTATTTTTGAGACAGAGAGGGACAGAGCATGAACGGGGGAGGGGAAGAGAGAGAGGGAGACACAGAATCGGAAGCAGGCTCCAGGCTCTGAGCCATCAGCCCAGAGCCCGACGTGGGGCTCGAACTCACAGACCACGAGATCGTGACCTGAGCTGAAGTGGGACGCTTAACCTACCGAGCCACCCAGGTGCCCCTCCAGCTCTTAATTCAAATCCAGAACAGCAGGGGCGCCACCTGGGTGGCTCAATCGGTTAAGCATCCAGCTCTTGATCTGGACTCAGGCCATCACACCAGAGTTTTAAGAGTTCGAGCCCCGTGTGGGGCTCAGCGCTGACAGTGTGGAGCCTGCTTGGTATCTCTGTCTCTGTCTCTCTCTTCTTCTCTCTCTACCTCTTCCCCATTCATGCTGTCTCTGTCTCTCTTAAAAAATAAAGAAACTTGATAAAAAATTCAAATTCAGAGCAATAGCGCAGACGGGAGGGGAGGGTCACAGTCTTGAAAGGGACTAGGCACTGACATAGAACACCTAAGAGCCAGTGTGAAAATAAATAATTTTAAAATACATCCGTTTCTGGAAAACGGAATGCAAACAACGGCATGGGATCACTGTTGTAGCCACACACCAATTAAAGTATAGATATTTTGGGGCACTTGGGTGGTTCAGTTGAGCATCCGACTTCTGCTCAGGTCATGATCTCGCGGTTCATGAGGTCAAGCCCCGTGTCAGGCTCTGTGATGACAGCTCGGAGCCTGAAGCCTGCTTCCGATTCTGTGTCTCCCTCTCTCTCTGCCCCTCCCTTGCTTGTATCCTGTCTCTTTCTGTCCCTCGAAAATAAATTTTTTAAAAAATTAAAAAAAAATAAAATAAAGTACAGATATTTCCATGAAGTCAACTTCTCCATGTGGGGACTCTAATTCCAACATCAGTTTAGGGTGGGATGTGCAACAGTCTATTGGTTAAATCTGAAAAACAATGCCTGTGGGACCTGATTTTTAGGAAAGATATAATTCGAAAAAAATCACTTTGAAAACTTTAACTTCCTGTGTATAGAAACTTGTACTGGAATATGTTCTGGGATCATTAGTGAAAACCCTGATTACATCAGTCTTTTGTTTCTCATACCTGAAAGGCACCTGCACTCCTTCATGGATTTTTATCCCCAAATAGCTGTTTGGGTGTATTTCACTCAGTGCCCTTCCTAAATTCAGTCACTTAGGCAAATGATGAAGCCACGGAATTTGGGTTGTTGTTGATGATGATGTCCAGATGCTGCATTCCCATCTAAGGTGTCTGTCACACACCAGGGGGACGGGAGCAAGGACTGTGATCCGGAAATCATGCTGGTGACAGAAAGCCCGTCATCGGGAAGAAATGCAGCCTGGCCTGGTGTCGCAGTGTCACCCCCTCTGGACAGCGGAGGAGCAACAGTAAAAGTGACAGTAATCTCACACAGGGCTGACCCTGCTCTGCTGACTCTGGGCTACAGGGCCAGCGGGACTGGAATCCACGTCCGCCATCACATAAAACCTGTTTTCGTAACCGCTTGCGAGAAGCAGTGGGATGATTAGCACAGCTCCCAAGTGGAGACCATCGTCCCTCCTGGTGACCTACAGAGTGCGTTCAGGGTGGCTGATACCCTAGACTGGGGGGAAAAATACCCACAAAAACCCGTAGGATTCCCCATTCCATACAGGAGGAAACCAATTTTCAGATGAGTTAAAAAGCTTCTCATAATCACAGAGCCATTTTCTCAAGTTCCACGCCACTTTAACTAAGACTCTGAGTTCCTAAATTCCAGAGGTGAAGTCTGGTTCGCTCCCGGCTCAGCTCTCGTTGCTTTCTGTGCTTCTGCAGAAGAGGGGTGTGGAGCGGGGGCAGACAGGGGGGAGGGGGTGCTCCATGCAAACGTAGCGCAGCCACAGGTCCACACCCGTCCGCAGAGATGGTGCCCGGCCTCCAGGGAAACACTAGCCGCCATGTGGATGGGAGAGTCACAGAGAGGTGCCCGCTCCTGCTGCAGAAGAGGAAGGGCGCAGTGGCGGGGCAAGGCCTGGGCAGAGGCAGCGAAGACTAGAAAGCCTCGGGGCCTGTCGCTGCCCCGCGGAGCAACCTCCCTCGTGGTTCTGTTCGCGAGATGTTAGTATTCACCCGCGAATAGCACTGCCGCAGGAACCGAGCGTGGGATCCGAACCAAGTGACTAACACTCTCTCGTGTGCGTGCGAATTCCCTCATGCTCATTAGCTGCTGCCACTGTTGTCATTGTCCCCGGAGCTGCCGCTGCCTCGATTAGTATCAACCAAAGGACACCGTCGCGTCCGCTTTTCTAACTATGGGGCGTAGTAAATGGTGGAAAAGTACATTCTCTTGGTCTCTGATGAGATGCTCTCCATTTCGCAGATTCAAGTGTGAAGTTATAACCCTACCAGGAGAGGTACAACGTACATCTGTAAATGCACACTCACACCGTGGGGACAAACCAGGAACACGGTGCAGCAGACACATTTCTTGGCTTTAAAATGATGCGGGGGCACCTGGGGGGCTCAGTCGGTTGAGCCTCCGACCCTTGATTTCAGCCTCATGATCTTGCGGTTTGTGGGCTCGAGCCCCGCTTGGGATGCTCTCTCTGCCTCTCTCCCTTTCTCTTTCGCAAAACTAAATTAATTAATTTAAAAAAATTAAAGTAATGAAGTGTGACTGTATTTTCACTTTCTTGACTTGGATGTTACCAGGAAGGAACAAGGAAAATCACAAATGCAAAATCCCGATTTAACAAAAGTCAAAGACAATGACAGCGCCACCTGCAACACCTGCCTATGGCTGCAAAGCTCAGCAAAGACGACAGAGGAGAGTCATCTGGCCAGTGGGGACCGAGAGTCGTGAAAACCGGTCTAACCTCAGAGACCTCCGGAGCAAAACTAATTCTCGGAGACACAGGAGCTCAGGTACAAGGTGTGCAGGGAGAGAACACGTGACCCAAGAACTTTATAAGCAGCCCAACTGTGGCTCAAGGCAAAAAGCCGTAACGAAAACAAGTCAATAACCTGCAAGTTGAAAACAAAACCAATTAACCAACAAACATGCTAGGGGACAAAGTTTGACTGACTGGAAGATGACTGCAGAAAGTACTGTCCCAGAAATGGCGACGTTACGGGATGTATTTTACGCGAGACAAACTGAAACACATATGCTACTTATGTAAAGACCAGAACATTCATGTCACCAGCCTTAATGATGTGGCAACAATACAACAATTCTGAGGAAAGACATAAGGAAAGTGACAGACACTGTGAACATCCAGTGTCATCGCCTGTGACTGCCTGCAGCTGAGTGATGGGAACTAAAGAGGATACATTAGAAAACCATAAGTACCAGCCTTGAAGTTAGGAGTGAGAAACACGTCTTTGCACGATGAAATTAGGCAGTGCAACGAAGAGGCAATATGGCAGGCAAGGGGATGGAAATATATTTATTGCATTTTTACACATAGTGTGGGATCAATTTATGCTACATAAGAATGTGAAATTGTGGACAAAATATTGCATTATTGATATTTATGTAGATTCAATTCAGTCTCAATCAAAATTTTATCTATTTATTTTTTAAATATTTATATATTTTTAAGAGAGAGAGAGACACAAAGCAGGAGCAGGAGAGGGAAAGAGAGAGAGAGGGAGACAGAGAATCGGAAGCAGGCTCCAGGCTCTGAGCCATCAGCATAGAGCCTGATGTGGGGCTCGAACGCACAAACCTCAAACTCATGAACCTCAAACTTACGAACCGTGAGATCATGACCTGAGCCAAAGTGAGACCCTTAACCAACTGAGCCACCCAGGAGCCCCTCAATCAAAATTTTAACATTTACGTTTCAAAAATTTTAGCCTTATTCTAAAATTCATACAGAAACGCAGAGGACCAGGAACTGCCAAGGAAATGTTAAAGCCTAACAACAAGCCTAAAAGACTTCACACTACCAGACGCCAAGACTTGCTACAAAAAGATAACACGACACCAGCACGAGCATTGACTAACTGGCCAATGGAACTCAACGGCGAATCCTGTAACAGACATATGGATATGTAACAGACACCAAAGCACCGCTTGAATGCAGTGGGAAAAGTGGCACGTTTGTCAATGAATAGTTTCGTATCAAGAAACACATGAGTTTTCTGTGGGGCCTTAAGAAATTATCACACATTTAGAGGTTTAAAACAATCCAAGTTTTTTACTCACCATTTCTGTGGGTGTAGGTAGACGTTAGCGGGTCCTGTCTGCTCAGGCCCTCACAAGGCCGCGCTGGACGTGCTGGTCAGGGCTGGAGGCTCTGGGGCCTCTTCTAGGCACACATGGTCTTTGCTGGAATTCATTTCCTTGCGGTTGTTGAACTCAGGCCCTCTGCTGATAGAGACCACCTGCTGTTCTTATACATATGGGGCCCTCTCCAAAATGCCAGTTCAGGCCTTCAAAGCCAGCGAGAGAATTCTCTCATGCTTTCAATCTCTCCCTTCAAAAAGGGCCACATCCCTTGGAAGGCCTCATCTGATTAGATCAGATCCATTTAGAATAATCTCCCTTTTCATTAAATCAAAGTAACTGAATTGGGGCCTTAGTGACATCTGAAATATTACTTTACCTTTGTGCTACACCGTAACCTGATCAACAGTAAAGTCCATCATACTTACAATTGCTCGTACACTCTAGGGGGGGAGGTGATACCAGGTACCAGGGCAGGTATCTCCCAGGGGACTCAGGACTCTCCCCGCCACAACGGGCCATCCAGAGACATAAGGAAGGAGACTCCCTACCTCCCCCTATACACAAAGCTCTAACAGTTCTCATCTCACCCTACCAACAAAAATCAACAGTTTGCAGATGTTCAGTGTCAAAGAAAAAACAATATTTTAACAAAACTGTAGGACAATATCTTGGTTTAGTCAAACATCTTTTAAGAAGGAAAAAAATACTAACAAAGAAAAATGATAAACTGGACTATTTCAAAATTAAGAATTTTGTTTATTGCAACATAACAGAAACAATGTAAAGTCAAACCCAAAGTGCAAGATCTTTGTGATATATGGTCCACAACCAACAAAAGACTCATGTCCACAACATGTAAAGAACTCCTCCAGATCATTACGGAAAACAAGGAACACGTGGCAGTGCATGGGGCAAAAGAGGCGAAAAACCAAATGCAAAAACATCTGCAAACAGAAAATAAGCATATGACAGGGCTCATCTTGATTCTCGATCAGAGAAACGCAAATTGAAAACGCAAGACAAGGGGCGCCTGGGTGGCTTGGTCGGTTAAGCGTCCGACTTCGGCTCAGGTCATGATCTCACGGTCCATGGGTTCGAGCCCCGCGTTGGGCTCTGTGCTGACAGCTCAGAGCCTGGAGCCTGTTTCGGATTCTGTGTCTCCCTCTCTCTCTGCCCCTCCCCTGTTCATGCTCTGTCTTTCTCTGTCTCAAAAATAAATAAACGTTAAAAAAAAATTTTTTTTAAAAGAAAACACAAGACAATATAACAGCACTCACAAAGTGGCTAAAATCTAGGAAACTATAAACACGCTAAGTTTATAGAGCGCATGAAAGAAGTGGAAAGGCACACTGCCGGCAAAGCATTTGTCAGCACCTGCTGAAACGAGCATGTCTTACTCATACGCAGCGAGCACACTCTCAGGTCACATGTAATAGAAGCCCAAACAGGTATGCACCGTAAGTATGCACCATAAATATGCACCATGAGTATGCACAAGACAGACACGCATATTCTCAGCAAACTCCTGTTAATATCCGAAAAACGTAAGGCGCTCAGTGCCCTTCAGCAGAAGCGTCGATGCCGCTTGGGGCAAGGGCACACCGAATGAGAGTGAGTGACCTACAACACACCGCCACGTCACACCCCAAACATAAAGCTGAGCAAAATAGGTAACGCAAAAGAAAACACACAGTGAGTAAACAACTCCTGTATAATACAAAAGAAGGCAAAAGTAAGCTACAGCATTAGAAGTCAAGATAAAGGTCACCCAGAAGGTGGCAAGAAGGTTGCTGTGAACAGAGTTTGAGATCTGGACGATGTTGTCCCTTGAGCAAGATGCTATTTACGCAAATGTGAGAGATTAGGAACATTCTCTGAAAAGCACACTTCTGTAATATTTGCACTTTTATGTATGTTATACTGCAAAATAACATTTTTTTAGAAATAGGATGGATGTCTCCAATTGCCATAAATTTTCAAATTCCAAATCAAATGATGATGAAAGGCATCATCAGCCATTACAACCACAACCACAAAAAAAAAAAAAGGAGAAAATAGCCAAGGTTACAACCTGAATATCAGACAGCTTTTATTTAGGTATAGAAACTGAAAATGAGAGACGGAGAGAGGTGATTACTTTCACAACACTAAGGTTTGAAATACACAGTAACTATCTAACAAAAACAACAAAAAAGGCAAAAATTCTCGTAACATTTTCAGAATTCTGGAAATTAACCAAAAGCTGGCTACAGTCATAAAAAAATACGTGGTATGTTATTGGCATAAGCAGAGACATCTGCATCCGATGTAACAGAATTGAGAATTCAAGAACAGACCCATACATCCATGCGTAATTGATTTCGACAGGGAGGCCAATGCTATCCAGGGGGTGTGAACGGTCTCTTTAACCAATGGTGCTGGGATCACTGCATATGCACGTGCAAAACAGTGGAAGCGGACCCCCTGCCTCAACCATATACAAAATACACGTATACGAAACGAACTCAAAATCCAGAGATACACAAAGGGCCAATAAAACACACGGAAACAATCTACTCAGTCACAAGCGCAACGGAATTGGAAGCCGCTCCGATAAACCATTTCACCCTCACCCTGGGAGAGCTACGCCAACACCACCAGGAGTCAGTGTAACACGGCAGGGGTCGGCCAGCGCGTGGAGACATGGGACACCACGCACCACCGGTGGGAATGTAAAACCGCGCAGCCGCTGCAGAAACGTGGGGCGCCCCCCCCAAAAACGTAGGCGGAGAACTACTCATGGCCCAGCCATTCCCAAAGTAACTGAGAGCAGAGATCCGTGGCAACTGATCAAAAAGTCGATAAACGGCATTGTGCAGCCAGCTGGGAAATGTAATACATCCGGTTAATTACTTCATATCTTAAATCAAATTTGCGTTGAGAAAGTAGAATGTAAATACAAGAACGGGCAGAAAATGCCATGTGGGGTCAAAGTTGAGAAAGCTTCGCGAGTACATTCCCGGATTCGGAAGACAAACGGGGAAGAGGCTAAACAAAGACCAGCAGGTGCACTCTGAGACGCTCTGGACCAAAAGGGAACGCACCACGTGGGGCCGAGGTCAAGGGTCATGGCTCGGGTGGCGACGCAGGAGGGCGCCCGGGAGCCTCGCACCTGGCGACCTGGAAGCTGGGGGGGGGGGGCGGCCATCAGGTGTGGCCAGGAGCGGGGCCAAGCATGAGGGACCGGAGGGACCCGAGGTAGCAGGCCCTGAGGGCGCATAGGCCAGACTCCCGTCCAGGGACCCCACACCTGCACCCGGAGACCCCAGCCCTGGGACCCCACACCCGGAGACCTCACACCACCCCGAGACCCCATACCCAGAGACCCCACACCTGCACCCACAGACCCCACGGCTGCACCCCGAGACCCCAGCCCGGAGACCCCACACCTGCATCCGGCAGACTCACTGGCGGCATGTGCTGGTGGAGAGGCCGACAAGACACCGTCCCCGCTCCAGGCCGCGTCCGCTGTTACCCGGGGGCCGGGTCTGGGGCGGCGCTGACCCGGAGGCGCCTGCGTCCTGCCGCTGAGCGCTGCTGCCCCGGGGGCGCCTCCGCCGGGCGGGCTTCTCGGGGGGCCCCCCTGTGACCAGCCAAGGAGTCCTGGGGCCGCCTGCGCGGAGGGGTGGCGTCCTCCGGGGACACGGAGCACCCCCCCCCCCTCCCCAGGCCAAGCTTCCTGGGAAACACGCGTCCTCACGGAGGCCTCGGCGCGCCCTCTCCGGTGTGACTCCGGATGTGCGCACGGGGCCTGCGTGCGTGCTGAGCACGCGCTGACGTGACTTACGTGTGCGGGCGTGTACCTCCACGTGTATGCATTACGCGTGTGTATCCACAGTGCGTGTTAAACGTGTATCTTAACACAAAGGGAAACTCACTCAAACATATGAAAAGATGTGCAAACTCCTTTTTAATAATAGCAATAACATTTAAAAGTCAATGGGGAAACAGTTTTTCACCAAGTTGAGCGATAAAGATGATAGATGATGCATAGATAAGGTGGATTGGTGAGTGAGTGGACGATAGATAGATAGATAGATAGATAGATAGATAGATAGATAGATAGATAATAGAATGATGATAGAGTGGATTGATGGATGGGTGAGGGGGTGGGTGGATGGAAGGGTGAATGGGCAGATAGACATCCCACCAGAGCATAAGAAATAGACTGTCTCATATATTGGTCATGAAGGATAGATAAATCAATAGAACTCAATGGAAGGTAGGTTTACAACCTGTGTGTGTGTGTGTGTGTGTGTGTGTGTGTGTGTGTGTGTAAATAACTCTGATCTAGCATTTATTTTGTAGATATGCTCCCACCTGTGGGAAATGAGGCATGTACAAATTGTTGCAGCGTGGTTTATACACACAAACTGGATAAGACGTAAATACCCATTAGTGGAAGACGTGTTAAATAAATTATGTACATCAATAAAATAGAGTACCCCATAGGGAGCATTTAAGAGAAAGAGGCAGCTGCACGTATACTTACATAGAAAGACAGCCAAAAAACACTGGGTGGAAATAAGTGAATGTGAGTCTGCCCATACGGTGTTTGTAAATGGAAATAAACACGAAATTCGTAAAGTTTGTTACTTCTGAGAAGGAATGCTGGATAGATTGGGACTAAGGATACTCACTTTTCACTTTTTATACTTTGTACCTTTGTATACCCAAAGTTTTCTACAAAATAACTATCAGAGAAGTAACCACCCAAAGGAATAAACAGTACAGCACCCTGCCCAGACTCTGGGGCCTCGCTCTGGCCTAACCTCTGACTTTCACCTAACAATCTCTGACTTTGGATCAGCTGCGTAGCGCCCAGGGCACCCCTGTTCTTGCCTTCCAGCTTCTCGTGGTCTCCTGTCACTCATCAGATATTCTTGACATAAGGTAAATGCAACAGGGGCCAGTGATTTTTTGTTTTCTGTGGGTTTGGGTTTTTTTTTTTGGGGGGGGGGGGTTGTTGTTGTTGTTTTTAATTGACACCAGCATCTGTGATCAGCTTGCTCACTGAGAAGTCTGACCCAGGAAAGAGATGCATTGCACAAAACCTCCTTTATTTTATTCTCAGTACAAATAAGTCGCCGTACACAGCCTTCAGCTCCTTCGTCTCCTAAAGAAAGACAATAGTCCAATCAGGGTATCACTCCTCATTATGTAATTTGTCTCCAGAAGCTTGGGAGGGCTTATGTTCTGGCTGGTTTATTCGCTGCTTCATGCGTATGTGCTCTAATTGCGCTCACATTGACATCTTCTAAATAAATCCTTTTTTCCCCATGATCTCACTGCCTTTGGTCACTTCTCAAAGTATGTACACCCCGAAATGAGGTTCCGTGATTTTAAAAATGAATTCATTATCCACAAATTGTTGCCTAGGAAAGGAACCGTTTAGAGGAAATTGCAGATGTGAGATTCGTGTCTCATCATTTTCCAATTAGTCTTGTCTCGGCGTGTGTGTATGTGTGTGTGTGTGTGTGTGTGTGTGTGTGTGTGTGTGTGTTCATTCTTGAAGGCTTGAAGTTTCTCTCTTTTCTTTTTCTGTGTTTCCAACGGGAAGCTCTTTTCTCTGCCTTTCGGCTGCTGTTGATGAGATGTGGCTGTGGACGAGAGACTGTTGGCCCCTCTCTGAAGTCTGCTGATGAAAACAGCCCCTGTTGTGTGTTAAATTCAGATCACTAAGTGTGGGGGAGGGGTGTGAGTGACAATGGCCCTGTTTTGCCCACTGAGGTGTATGGAAGGAGTTTTGAGTGTGGGATTGATGAGTGCTGAAAGGGGACAGCACGAGGGAGCATCAGAGATTGCTCGACTGATCTACCTCAGGAAAACTCGGTGAGGCTTGGGAGGCAGGGTTGTGGAGGTCATGCCCAGAGACAGGTTTGCACGTGGGACAGAAAATACTTCCATCTGCAAAAGGTGTTTTCTGATGCAAGAGATGCTTAGGTGACTCATGGGACTGCATCACTTCCAAAATGTTGTCATACGTAATATAAATGTTTTGGATTTATTTTAAGAGATTCTCACCCTAGTGCTCATGGACCACAGAAGCCAATATCAATCATGGATCCAGTAAAATGCTATCACATTTTACGTTTGTTAGCATCAGTCTCAACACATAACCCATTTTTTTCACACGTGAGTTGAAGAACCATATTTGTGTGAGCGATGATTTCAAATTTTCTATTAAGTTTGAAAGTCAGTGATATCAGTAAGAACTAATGAAGAAAAAAGGCAAAACTTTCACAGCTAAAAATAGAGTTTCCTCGTAAAAACAAAGGAATGACCATAATAGTGTAAATATTTTTGATATCTTTATCTCCCCAGTGTTCCGTCTTCAGAATTTTCTCACATTCTTAGTTACGTTTGCGACCACCTGCTCGTAATCTCGCCAGATGGCCTGACAAAGCGAATGCAGGTAGCCCCCTGATCATATATATTATGTTGCTTTTGACTGTGACTCTTCGAAATTACACCCAGATACGCATGATTTTGTATGTATGTTTGTACACATCACCATTTCTTTAGAATAATTCTTGGAAAATAAATTACTATCTCAATGCCTGTAAATAACATTAAGGAGTTGAATAACTTACCTTGAGAACTACTGCACTCATAATATTTTCTTGAAAGAATTATTGGCTATTCTTACCAGTAAAAATAAACAAATAAAAATAAAGAATGAATGAAGATTCAGGGTTACATGGGAGTCCTGTCATTCTCTTTTGACTGGGCAACAATAATTTTACGCAGAAATCTCACTGACCCGCTCTCCTGCCATGTCCAGACAATAAGTGCGAGGTCAGCGTGCTTTTGCCAGCGCACAGCCTGAAAAGACGATGCGAAGCCACGTCCACCACGAAACTACTGTTATCCAGTCTTTTCCTACACTGGGATCTTTGAGGAAGCAAGCATCCTAATTGCGCCTGAATTTCAGAACAGAAATGAGGCGGAGAGCTCTAGGAGTTTAGGGATAAAAGCAATGCCCGGGTTTGTTTCCGTTGCTTTATTTCACAGACATCGGAGAGGAGATGTGTCTACAATTTGTTAGGGGCTTTCTCAGTGTCACCCAGGCTTAGAGAATCACAACCGTGATCTCAACACATTTCACTACATTTAAAAGAACTTAGTGCATGGCAAAAAAACAAAAAACAAAAAAACTGCTTGAGCTCAAGCAAATAAAAATAACAAGCATACAAAAAACAAAAGTGTAGCATCTTTCATTCATAAATTATATTTACAATAAGGAATACCATTCCATTATACAAATGGTTATGAAATATAGACAGTAATTTGCAAAATAAGAAAAGATACATGAAACAGTTTATCTTGGGGGCGCCAGGGTGGCTCAGTCGGTTTACACGACGGACTTCTGCCCAGGTCATGATCTCACAGTTCGTGGGTTTGAGCTCCACGTGGGGCTCTGTGCTGACAGCTCAGAGCCTGGAGCCTGTTTTGAATTTGGTGTTTCTCTCTCTCTCTCTCTCTCTCTCTCTCTCTCTCTCTCTCTCTCTGTGCCTCCCTTGCTTGTGCTCTCTCTGTCTCTCAAAAATGAATGAGCATTGGGGCGCCTGGGTGGCGCAGTCGGTTAAGCGTCCGACTTCGGCCAGGTCACGATCTCGCGGTCAGTGACTTCGAGCCCCGCATCAGGCTCTGGGCTGATGGCTCGGAGCCTGGAGCCTGTTTCCGATTCTGTGTCTCCCTCTCTCTCTGCCCCTCCCCCGTTCATGCTCTGTCTCTCTCTGTCCCAAAAATAAATAAAAAACGTTGAAAAAAAATTAAAAAATAAAAAATGAATGAGCATTTATAAATAAATAAATAAATAAATAAATAAATAAATAAATAAATAGAATCAAACACCCAATTCTCAATAACAACAACAAATCACAAGGCATACAAAGAAACAGGAAAAGATGGTTCATTCAAAGAACAAAATTCACTAGCCCTGAGAAAGCTGAGACGTGGGATTTATTCCACAAAGACTTTAAAACAATCATCTTGGGGCACCCGGGTGGCTTGGTCTGTTAAGCGTCCGACTTCAGCTCACGTCATGATCCTGCAGTTTGTGGGTTCGAGCCCCGCATCAGGCCCTGTGCTGACAGCTCAGAGCTTGGAGCCTGTTTCAGAATCTGTGTCTCCGTCTCTCTGCCCCTCCCCTGATCACACTCCGTCAATCTCTCTCTCTCTCTCTCTCTCTCTCAAAAATAAATAAACATTAAAAAACTTTTTTAAAAAAGCAGTTTATCTTTACTAGTAATTAAATTAATAGTACCTTTAACATTTCATGTTGGCAATGAGTTTTCGTATTTCAAGTATGCAAGATTGGTTCAACATTAGAAAATCAATTAATATAATCCATCATATCAACGGGATAAAAAATATATATATCATGATTATATCAATAGATGCAGAAAAAGCATTTGAGTAAATTCAACACCCATTCATGGTAAAAAATTCTTAGCAAACTACTGAAAGAGAAGAACTCCCTCAGCTTGATAAAGAATATCTACAAAAGCCTACAGTTGGCATCATATTTGATGGTGAGGAACTTGACGCCTTCCCACGAAGGTCAAAAACAAGACAGGATCCCCCCTCTCCACACTCCTTTTTTTTTTTCAACGTTTTTTATTTATTTTTGGGACAGAGAGAGACAGAGCATGAACGGGGGAGGGGCAGAGAGAGAGGGAGACACAGAATCGGAAACAGGCTCCAGGCTCCGAGCCATCAGCCCAGAGCCTGACGCGGGGCTCGAACTCACGGACCGCGAGATCGTGACCTGGCCGAAGTCGGATGCTTAACCGACTGCGCCACCCAGGTGCCCCTCCACACTCCTTTTAACATCATGCTGGAAGTTCAGGCTAATGCAGTAACACACACACACACACACACACACACACACACACACAGGTATACAAATTAGAAAAGAATAAGTAGAACAATTTGCCAATAAAATGCTTATCTATATAGAAAAATTTTAAAAATTGACAAAAAAACCTCCCAGAATTAATTAGTAATTATAGCAAGATTACAGGATACAAGGTCAAAGTGCAAAAGTAAATCACCTTTTTAAATATACCAACAATGAACTAGTGGAATTTGAAATTAAAACATAATAATATTTGCCCTGGCACCAAAAAATAAATGAAACAGGTTTAAATCTAACAAAATATGTATAAGATTTATATGAGGAAAACTATTTATTGATTAAATAAATAAAAGAAGGTAAATAAATGGAAAGATATCCCATGTTCCTTTATAGGAAGTCTAAATATTGTCAAGATGTCCATTCTTCCCAACTTGATGTATAGATTCAATGCAATCCCATGAAAATCCCAGCAAGTAATTTTGCAGATTTTGACAAAGCGATTCTAAAGTTATGGAGAGGAAAAAGACCCAGAATACCCAACAAAATATTGATGGAAAAGAACCAAGTTGGAGGACTGATACTACCGGACTTCAAGATTTGCTATGAAGCTACATTAGTCAGAACAGCATGCTATTTCCTTCTTGAGATATGCAAAAACGTGGATAAATCTAGAAACATTAAGTGAAATGAGCCAGTGCCGGAGGACAAATACTGCATGATCACGTATGTGTGGAATCTTAGATAGTCAAATTCACAGAAGCAGAGTGTAGACAGGTGGTGTCTTGAGCTTGGAGGAGGGAGAAATGGGGAGCTGGTGTTCAATGAGTATAAAGTTTCAGTTATACAAGATGAATACCTTGTAAAGATCTGCTGTGCAACGTGGGACCGATACATACTGTACCGTGCACTTAAAAATGTGTTAATGAGGTAGAGCTCACGTAAGTGTTCTCAACACAAGAAAGGGGTGAGGGGAGCCTGGGTGTCTCGGTCGGTTAAGTGTCTGACTCTTGGTTGCAGCTCAGGTCATGATCTCAAGGTTCGTGAGTTCGAGCCCCAAGTCAGGCTCCGTGCTGATGGTGCGGAGCCTGCTTGAGGTTCTCTCTCTGTCCCTATCTCTCTCTGTCCCTTCCGTGTTCCCTTTCTCTCTCTCTCTCAAGGTAAATAAAATAAACTTTTTTTTTAAAAAAGTGTGACTGTAAGAGGAAACTTGGAGGTAATGGATATGTTCTTGTGATAATGGTTTCACAGATGTGTGTTTATGTTTAAACTCACCGGATTGTATGTACTAAGTATGCACAGTTCTTTGTATGCCAATCATACCTCAATAATTTTTTTAGTATGGTATAGTGTGCTGTTGGTGAAAGAATGGGAATGTAGATCAATGGAACAAAATAGAGAGTCCAGAAATAGACATGCACAAATACAGCCAACTGATCTTGACAAAGGAGCAAAGGCAGAACAATGAAGGAAGGGTAACCTCTTCAACAAATGGTGCTGAGAAGGTGGGCATCTCCATACAAAAAAAATAAATAAATCTAGATGTAATTTCACAAAATCAACTCAAAATGATCATATATTTAAATGTAAAGCACTATAAAGACAACTGTAAAGTTCCTTGAGATAAGAGGAGATAATCTACCCAAGCTTAGGTTTGGTGATGACTTTTTAGATACAACACAGAGAAAACAACTGTGAAAAAAAAAATGATGAGTTGGAATTAATTAAAAGTAAAAACTTCCCCTCTGCAAAAGACAGTAAGCTAATGAAAAGACAGGCCACAAACTGGGAGAAAATATTTTCAAATGACATGTGTGATAAAGGACTGGTATCCAAAATTTACAAATAACTCTTAAAATTCAATAATAAGAACACAATTAATTTTAAAAATGGACAAAGGATGTGAGTAAAGAATTCACTAAAGAATATATACAGATGGAAAAAAGCATATGAAAAATGATCTGCATCATATGTCATCATGGAAATACAAATTAAAACAAGCACACTTACTCGAATGGCTGAAATTCAAAACACTGACAACACCCAATACTGGCGAAGATGTCGAGCCACAGGAACCCCGTCATTGCTGATGGAGCACGGAATGGCACAGCCACTTCGGCAGACCGTTGGGTGGGTTCTTACAAAACTAAATATACTGTGATGCTATCAAGAAACTGTGGATCCTAGTGATTACCCGACAGAATTGAAAAACGTGTGTCCACACAAAAACCTGCCCACAGAATGCTTATGGCAGTTTTGTTCATATTTGCCAACACCTGGAAGCAACCAAGATGCCCTTCAGTAGGGGATGGATAAATACACTGTGGTCCATCCAGACAACGGAATAGTATTCAGCACTACAAAGAAATGATCTCTCAAGCCACGAAAAGACACGGAGGAACCTGAAATGCATATGACTAAGTGAAGAACACAATCTGAAAAGCCTGCACACCGCAGGACTCCAATTCTATGATATTGTGCAAAGGCACAACTGTGCAGACAGTGAAAGATCAGTGGTTTCCAGAGCTTAGGGAGGAGACAGGGATGAATAGGGTACTTTTCGCACCGTGAAGCTATTCTGTACGGTACTGTGATTATGGATATGTCATTACACGTTTGTCCAAATCACAGCACCAGGAGAGACCCCTGATGTAAACTATAGACTCAGGGTGGCAGTGACACGTCAGCGTCGGTTCCCCGGTTGCAGAAAATGGACCACCTGGAGGGGAAGTGGGTCACTGGGCGCTGGGGAAGAAGTGTACGAGAACTCTACTTTCTACTCAATTGTCTTGGGAAACTTCAACTTCTCTAAAAAATAAAGACCATATTAAAAGTAAACGAACAAGCAAAAACCAAATGTGCACATGAAAAAATATTGCAGAGGGGATTATAAACTGGCAAAACCTTTCTGGAAGGTCATTTAGAACATGGATCAGAAAATTTTAAAGCCATTTGTTTCTGCAGACCAGTAATTTGCTTTCAAGGATGCCATTCAAAGAAAATAATCATGGATATTGTCTTTTTAATAAGGATCGTGTCCATTTTAAAATACACTTTAATGAGGGGCGCCTGGGTGGCTCAGTGGGTTGAGCGTCTGACTTCAGCTCAGGTCATGATCTCGCAGCTCGTGAGTTCAAGCCCTGTGTCAGGCTGTGTGCTGACAGCTCAGAGCCTGGAGTTGCTTTGGATTCTGTCTCCCTCTCTCTCTCTGCACCTTCCCTGCTCACACTCTGTCTCTGTCTCTCTCAAAAATAAATAAATGTTAAAAAAAAATTTTTAATATACCTTAATGAATAATATATGTAATTGAGGAGCTTTAAACTCAAGTAGGTGATTGGGAACAATGATTATGTCTGTTGTTCATCTACTATTTCTAAACTGTTGCTTTCGTTTTGATTCTTCTGCACTGGTTTTTGGGCTTTTCTCCCTCGCTTTCTGGCTTTGGCTTCATTTGAACTTGGACTAAATGCCTGTCTCTGGCGTCCCTTCCTCCCTCACATGTACCAGAGTGTAAGTGCACATGAAGAGTGGGTAGCTTGTGACAGGGAAGACGGTGCCAACACACACAGCCACATCTCCTACCTCTCCTTTGCATGAACCCAAGGAGTCACTCCGTATCTACTGAGTCCCTGGCATGTCAGCTGACCACACAGCTCACCTGCGGACCAGAAATACTTTGCCTGCCCTTGTCTCATATTTCCTCCTTGCTTAGAAACTTCACTCTCCTCACTGTGTTTTGGCAAAACTCAATGTGCACCTCAGCTTGCTGTACTACAAAACTATCTTTCGGATACTTTCCTGTTGGGGTATATCTTGCAATGATACCGGAAGAGCACTAATTGTTCTCAGGGGCTCTCGGGCAGTTTCCGCGTGTGCAGCTACAAAACATTCCTTCATGCTACTTGTCACATGACTCCACCGGCACCTTTGTTCTTGAGTTTCCGTCTGTCCTTCAGAGCATCCCTGGTTATCTCCGTCTGTCAGATGTAGTAGCGGTTGGTTTCTCCTGCTTCGTGAAAGTCAAGTTTTAGTTCCTCTGGTTCAAGTTTGCCTGAGACACACTGGATCCTTCTCTGGATACTTTTAGTTTCTTTTGTTTGTTTGTTTTATCGCCTCTGTTTTGTTTGCTGTCTTGTTTTTCTTATCTGAGAAAGTGCGGAAGGCACACACTTCCTCAACTACTCTTTGTTCATTTAAAAAAGTTCTTTTGAGGTGTTTAACGTTTCCTTTGTAGCTAGTTCCTGATATCAACCTTTTTAAAAAAAATTTTTTTTAATGTTTATTTATTATCAAGAAAGAGAGATAGAGACAGAGCATGAGCAGGGGAAGGGCAGAGAGAGAGGGAGACACAGAATCCGAAGCAGGCTCCAGGCTCTGAGCTGTCAGCACAGAACCCGACTCGGGGCTTGAACTCATGAGCCGTAAGATCATGACCTGAGCCAAAGTCGGATGTTCAACTGACTGAGCCACCCAGGCACCCCATTCCTGATATCAACCTTAAAATACATTACTCTCAATTTAATCTTGCGTAATGTTTTTTAATTAAGAAATTATTTGTAATAAAAATAGAGATTATATGTTTTACATTTATCTCAACTACAGTGTGTGTTTATATCTTTTATTGAGAGCAACAGAACCAGAAAAACCGCAGTGTAAGACCCTGAAGAGAATCACATTTTAACCGAAGGAACAGAGCCCAGAAAATTGAAAGAAACTTGTGCAAACACATTCTCGGCACAGCCCGACCATCGTCTCCATCACTGTCTGAGTCCTCTGACCGCTGAGATATTTGTTGTACATTTATGTAGACTGAGGTATTTGAACATGTATCTCAGACTCTGATTGCAGGAGGAGCCGCATGAAGTCCTTGGCACATCACATTTTACATCGATGTGTCATTTACAGGGACCTTCCCGGGCCTACTTCAGGTGTCCACCGTGGCCTTGAGTAAGGTCGCATCCAAGAAAGCGTCCTGTCTGTGCACAATGCAGATGGAAACACTGTGTCTGCTGATAAGATTCAGAATCCCTACAGACGGAGGCCAGCTATGGATAGGGGCATTTTCACAAGCTAGAAACGTGCGACAGATGTCACACAGGCACCGTGTGTGGGACCCTTCCGGAAAAGTAGCGAACGAACGGTCCCTACGCTCCTTTGTGAGTGCACACCTGCTCGATTTTTGCCTCCAGCCACGGGCCGTCATGGACGCTGTGACCCTGCTCCTCTCCTCTCACCTGATCAATGGCACCATTACCACGTACCTGATTGTACATCAGGCAGCATAGAGATCTCTGATTAATCTCCTCCTGGTGGGTTCAAAAGATAGGAAAACCCCCTAAGGGTTCCCATTTGCACTCCTTCTTTGCAGAGATCAGAGACTAAGAGTTCCTTCCTGTGTTATTCTTGTGTGTGTAAAAAGGATTTGTACAAGAAAGTCCCTGGTGTAAACAGTATTGAAAAATTGTTCTAAAGGATTAAAGCACCTGTAAGGATCTGACCCCAGGAGTGAGCCTTCACGCAGGCTGCATTGATGTAACCACCCGTGGGCTGCTCGCAAGGATACTCAGCACCCGGTATGAAAAATAAATAAATAAAATAAAAACCAACAAGATCATAAAATCAGGCTTTGCTTCTATATTTTAATATAAATTTAAAAAAAGAATGGCAGGTTTGAGACATTAGGATATAGGCACAGTGTATCCACTGAAATTAGAGACAAAATACATAGTGTGTTTCTATGGGCTCCGTGGACATAGTGAGTCAGGTCAGTGGGACTGCCTAGAACAGAGAAACCAAAGTATGGCTCCCACAGGGTAATGACACTGAAATCTGAAAACACTCTCCAGTGTGTATCCCTTTAGGGTTGTGGCGACGGGATTTTTTTCCCCTGCTACATCAGAAAGTAGTTCAGTGTCGCATCTTATTCTCCCAACAGAAAATTTGCTCCGACTGTCATAACAATAATCTCTTTGGATCAGTGAACCATTAACATCTTAATCCCACAAAGCTCTGCTTTTGTTTCCAGGCCAAGGTTGATAAAGAATGTTTGAGTCTTAAGCTGGGATGTCCCGGCAGCCGCCTAATGCGCTGACAATGTTCTAAAGATTATAGATAAATGTAGAGATTACAGATAAAGTGCTGGCCAAGACAGAAGCCCTCTGCTCATCTGCCCTCGCCCCCCAGACTAGACCCAGGTCACCATGCAAGCCACCTGCCCCCTTTCTCGTGCCTTTACTGTCATGTGTAGGGACGATCAGTTGACCATTTAAGCTACTTTTAGGATGGAAAAGGGAGAGTGGAGGAAGATTTCAATGAATAATCTAAATGGAAAGTCCTTTCTGAGTTCACTAAACATTTTTACAGCCTTCCATCCACATTAGTGCCAGTTACCCCACACGTGCGACATTTTCTAAAAAATTACTTATCGCCAGTAATCCTCGGTGCCATTTGAAGAGACGAACCCTTCTATCAACACGGATGCCACAGAGCAGCGTGTCTTGAAATGCTTTTCCATGAAAAATGGTGCTACAAATGGGATCCTGTGGATTAAAGAAAGGGCAGGGGCCTGTGGGTTTACCAATTTTTGTTTTTTGAGTTTCCATTTTTGTTTTTTATACCATGTCCCCACAGTGTGTAATATGCTAATGTTTATTGCGAATCTGCAGAAGCGTGGCTCTGTACATGGGTGCGCGGTCGACTTTCGAATCACCACCTTCCGCCCCTTCATAGGATCAACTACCCAAAGTGGGTTTATGTGGGTGTCAGTTGCCAATGGGGCTTTAACTGTTCTGTTTTGTCACCAAACATTTTACAACGCGGTTCAAAGGCACTGATGGACTCCCGAGTCTTTTTTTTTTTTTTTTTTTAACTAACAGCCACCATTTGTTGGAATCAGTGTGCCCTAAACTGCATAGTTTTGGGGTCTTGGGGGGAGGGATACATCTTCTGTATAGTTGCTCTCACATTTGGATGAAATCCATTCCCTGTGTCCTACTGACCCTAGGCTGCCAAAATCATTTAATATGTATACCTAAAATAGAACATCATGCAAATTTCTGCCGAAACGTCAGCATATATTCTAAAATTTCTAGAGCACATCACGCTAAGGACTGTACTCTATTACATCTTTTGCCAGTTAGCCATGATTTACATCAATAAAAAGCCACAAAGAATCCAGGAGCACTTTCTTCCCCCCATGCGCCTATGGTAAGGTTAACTAAGAGAACGTCGAGGTACCATTTTTTTATTCTAGAAAAGTCTTTTTCTTCACTCTTTTCCATAAACCATGGCAACGGCATCATTATTTTCTATCAGCTATTTTCATGGCCCTTTTGTTGTTTGTGTTTATCTTTTTAATCTTCCCATGTGTCATATGCGAGGGTGTCGAAAAGTGCCAGAAAAGTGATTTCTTTACACGTGGGCCCATATCTGCCGCGCTTTGTGTAACTGGCAGAAAAAGAAAAGATTCAGCGAGGACATAGACTCTCACCTGTTGCAGGATCCCCCGTGGACCGAGCTGTGCCCACGAGGAGTGGTGGCTACGCTAAGGGTCAAAATACGGTCACTCTCACTTAGTGTGTTGTTCATGACTCCTAATGATGACAGTTTCTTTCTTTCCTGTCCTCCCCCCACGACCATCGAGGTAAAGTCCGGGGAAGACGAGAAGGGGGAAGAGAGTGCCGTCGGAAAGAGCCCCGTCTCTCCTGCTGCGCTGAACTTATTTCCAGTGTACCCCAGCTTGTGCATCACGCTGGCCTCCCTTGTCTTTACGCACCGTCCCATGTTAACTAGTCTGCACTCTGTAACTGGCTCCGGTGCCCAGAATCCCTGGAGTTAATCACGTCAGGAGGGAGCTGACGTGTTAGCTCAGAGACCCTATACTACCGTACTAATTGTCCGACTTGGATTGCATTTCTGTCTACAAATTCTGAATATAGCGAGCAGGGTCCTGGGGAAGGCAAGTACTTGCTAAGCATTCAGGTACGGAAATGCAATACAATATAAAATTCCCTGTGTGTCTCCAGTGATTATAAAATACATGCACTGGGGTTTCAGAAGGCACTAGAAAACATTTCAGAACATGCATTTTCAGTCTTTTTAACTCTTAGCTCTCTAGAGATTAGGTGGTGACGTCTTGTGGTTTTAATTTGCAATTTTCTGATGACTAATGCCGCTGAACACGTTTTACTTATGACCCATTTATGTCCATTTTTGTGGTGTATCTGTTCAATTCCTCTCTCCAATTTTTATAGACTGGTCATCTTTTTATTTCTAACTAGCAGGATTTCCTTACATATTACAGATAAAAGCCCTTTACCAGATGTATTATAGATAACTGCGGTTTGCAATTCCATTACTTACAATTTCTTTCGATGAAAATAAATGTTTGATTAGGATGAAGTCAAACTTACTTTTTCTGCTCGTTTATGTCCTGTTCTGGATCGTCCGTCCCGTTATTTACAAACACGTGGTCCAAACTGAGAGTTTTGAAGGTATTTTCTGGTCTTTTCTTCTAGAAGATTTATAGTTTGGGGTGTTTACATTTTGGTCTAAATTACTTGTTCTCCGGGTGGCAGGGGTCAAAGTTAATTTTTTTTCAGATCAATATCCTGTTATCTCAGCAGCAGTTTCTCGTAAGGACTTACCATTAGCTACTGAATTGTTTTGGAGACTCTGTCGTAAATCAAACGGCCAAATCAGCACGGGTATGTTTTGGGACTCCACATCCATTCCTTGGACTATTTTTGTCTCTCTACAGTGTGCGTTCTCCCATTTATTATTTTCATTAGAAGCTTGTCTTGAGTATCCTAAGTGTTCTGAATTTCCGGTAAATTTGAGAATCATCTTGTCAGTTTCTGTAGAAGAAAGCATACTGAAACTTTGATTTAGATTGCATAGAACATATGGATTAATTAGTGGAAAATGACATCTTAACAACGTTGAGTCTTCCAATTCATGAACATGGTACAATTCCCCAGTCTTTAAGGTCTTTGTGCTTTCCCTGTAACATTATCTTGTAGTGGTTTTGTTTTGTTTTGTTTTTTATGTAGTGTGACATGCTCTAGCTTTTTCAAGAGTTTCCCTTAAGCAGTTGCTGGTTTTGCTGCTACTGTAAATGCTATTTTTTTTTGTCATTCCCCCATTGTTCACAGCTAATACAAAGAAATACAGTTGATCTTTATATAGTGACCTTGTATACTGGAACCCTGCTGATTTCAATTATTACATCTAGTAGTTTGTAATTTCTTTTTTATTTTTCTTGTGTATACAGTTAGGTGGTGTGCAAATAAAGTTACTTCTTCCTTTCCAGTCTGTATAAACATCATTCCTTATTCTTGACATATTGCTTTGGCTAAAGACTTCTTTCCAACACTGCACTAAAGTAAGAACTGACACCCATGTCCTGTACCGTAACTATGACAAATGTACCTCTGCTTGATGTTAGCTGAACCTTACTCCTTGATGTCATGTATCAGGTTGAGTAAATAATCTTCTATTCCCAGTTTGTTGAGAGGTTTTTTCATGAATGAGTTTTGATTTTCTCAAATGCCTTTAATGCAACTATTGAGAAATCATGTAGATCTTCTTTAAGAGTCTATTAATATGTAGATTATATTCAGTGATTTTTCAAATGTTCAGTCAAAATTGCATTCCTCAGATAAACTAGCTCATAATATTTAGTCATGTTTAAATGTTGCCAGATTTGATGACCTATTTCTTCTTAAGGATTTTGGTGTCTATATTCATGAAAATATTGGCATGTAGTTTTCTTGTAATGTATATGTGTATGATTTTGGTATCAGTAAATACTGCCCTCATTAAATGCATTTAATAATGTTCCAAAATATGTTTCTTTCATTTTTTTTTAAGTTTATTTATTCTGAGAGAGAGAGAAAGCACGAGTTGGGGAGGGGCAGGGAGAGAAGGTGAGAAAGAATCCCAAGCTGGCTCTGTGCTGACAGCACAGCCCGATGCGGGGCTCAATCCCACGAACTGTGAGGTCATGACCTGAGCCGTAAAGTTGGACACTTAACCGACTGAGCCACCCAGGCGCCCTGAAATGTATTTCTGGTAAACACTGTATATTTCTTTGATCAAATCTATCTGTAAAGCCCCTGAACTTATACTAGAATGTTCTTTGCAGAAGAGTTTTTAATGATGAATTTAATGTATTCAAATTACTTTCTTGAGTAGTCTTTTCTCGTTTGCTCTTTTGTCCAAACAGACATTCTCCACCTACGAATTGCTTAGACTCTATCTGGTGTAATTTTCAAATGAGTTGGACATAAACGTACTCTATTGCTGTGTGTCTACCACTTGTCTCATTAGGGCATTATTTATTTCCACCTGCCTGTGCAGAAGCTAGCTGAGGATTTTTAGGTCCTAATCTTGCCTCAAATAATGGCATAACTGCTATACCTGTTTGTAGTGGTAGCTCTTCAGTTTATAGCATAAAACCATAAGTTGTCTCGGATGACCTTCGCATATAACGTAGGAACACTCCAACATTATACTGTAGTTTTGCCAACCCTGGTTTTCTGCTCTCATGGCCACACACTTTGAATCTAGATCCGTTATAAACTCAACAATGCATTGCTGTTATGTTTTCATTAAAGAGTCAATGGTCATGTTAAACAATGAAAAAGATAGGGAAAACGTCTCTTAAGTTTCTCCCTACGTTTACAATTTCTGGTTCGTTTCTCCCTGCTGATAAAGTTTCCAACTTCTTTTAGCATTTCTCAGAGTGCAAGATTGCTGGCAACGTTTTCTCTCAGCTTCCAGTTTTCTAACAAAGTTCTTACTTCTATTCATTTTTCTATCAGCTTTCCTGGGATATAACATACCCATAATAATAATATACCACCAGTTGAAAGTTTACAGTTTGATGAGTTTCGAAAACATACATAGCCATGTGACCACCAGACCATCATTGTAAAGAACATTTTGGTCACCTCCAAATTTCCATCCTGCTCCTTTACAGTTAATCCCTCCCATCCCAGCTGGCCCTACCCAACCATATATCTACTTTTTATCACCATAATATTCTACAGTACAAAATCCCATGTACCTGAAGTTATACAATATGTAATCTCTTATGTCTGACCCTTTCACTTAGAAGAATACTTTAGAAATTCTTCCAGGGTGTTTCATGGATTAGCAGTTTATTTCCTTTTTCCTGAATAATATTCTTTGGTATGAATATAAGTACAGTTGGGGCACCTGGGTGGCTCAGTCGGTTGAGCATCTGACTTCAGGTCGGTTATGATATCGTGGTTCATGGGTTCGAGCCCCACGTCCCACAGCTCAGAGCCTGGAGCCTACTTCAGATTCTATGTCTTCTTCTCTCTCTGCTGCTCCCCCACTCATGCTCTGTCTCTCACTCTCTCTCTCTCTCTCTCTCTCTCTCTCTCTCTCAAAAATAAACATTAAAAAAAGAAATTTATAAAAATATATAACTACAATTTATTCATCCATTTACCAGTGTGACTTCTATCATTCCATTAAGGAATAAATTAATCATATGATAAAGGTATGTTCAACTTTGAAAGAATTGGCCAAATTATATTCCAAAGTGGCTTTACTGCTTTACATTCAAGCCACGGTTTATGAGATTCCCAGTTATACCTCATTCTCCCCAAAATTTGGTGTATCTCCTGACTGGTTGCAATTGTAGAGTGTATTTAATACAATCTACAGTGATTTCAGCTGAGATTTCACAAATGACTAGTTATATTGACTGTTTTTTTTAAGTTTATTTATTTATTTGACAGGGAAAAAGAGCACAAGCGAGGAAGGAGCAGAGAGAGGGAGAGAAAGAATCCCGAGCAGGCTCCACACTGTCAGCACAGAGCCTGACGCAGGGCTTGAACTCAGGACTGTGAGCTCACAACCTGAGCCGAAATCAAGAGTCGGGTGTTCAACCTACTGAGCCACCCAGGTGTCCCTTGGTTGTTTTTTTTTCTTTTTTAATGTTCTTCTTTGCCATGAATATATTTTATTTTCTGAACTATCTATTCAAATTTTTCCCATTTAAACTGTTACGGTGTGTCCCTTCCTTATTGAATTGAAAGGTTCTTTATAAATTCTAGATACAAGTTCTTAATTAGATAAATGTTTTTAAAATACTATCTCTTATACTGCAGCTTGCCGTTTCTTTTATTAAAAGTGACTTTTGAAGAACATTTTGTGTTTCTTTTTAATTTTGTTGAGGTTCAGCTCATTTGTATTTCCTTTTGTGGTTTTGGCTTCTTATATCAGACCAAAAATCTTTTCTTGCCTTTTCCAAGACATGACGATATTCTCCTATGTATTACTCTGGATGTTTTATTTACTGAACTCTTACATGTAAATCCATGATCCATTTTAAATTATTTTTATCATATGAAGTAAGGGTTGATATATATATATACATATGTATACACACATATATATGTATATATATGTGTATATATATATGTATACATATGTATATATATGTGCATATATATGTCTATATATAATTATACATTATGTAATGTATTATATAAATTATGTTGTGTATATAATGTATTATATATTAAATATATAATATAAATACATATATGTGTGAATATATATATATATGTATAATTTTTTTCAGGACCATTTCTTGGGAGATTGTTCTTTCTCCATTGAACTAGAATGGCATTGTTATTATCAACTGGCCGTAGATGTTTGAGTCTGTATCTGGATTTCCTAATCAGTGTCCTTTAATATATACATCAGTTTTTATACAAAAACTGTGGTGTCTTTATTAATGAAATTTCATATTATGTCTATAAATTATACACCATCCAGCTTTGGTCTTCTGCTTAAAATTGTTTGGACCATTTCTAGGTTATTTGTATTATCACACAAATTTTAGAATCAGCTTGTAAATTTCTAAGTAAAAATCCTACTGGAATTTTTTTTTAAAGAAATTCTTTAAAAAAATTTTTTTAGAAATTTTTTTAAAGAAATTTTTTAAAGAAATGGGGCTCAAACTCATGACCCTGAGATTTAGTATCAAGGCTTTATGGACTGAGACAGCCAGGTGTCCCATCCCTACTGGAACTTTAATTGGAACTACTTAAATATTTCAATTTTGTGGAGAATTACAGATGGACATTATTGAGTCTTCTAATCCATGAATATGGCGTATTTCTAAATATACTTGGATCTTCTTGAATTTCTGTCCACAATGTTTGGTGTTTCTCAGTATGCATATATCCTACAAATTTTGCTAGAATTATCCCTAAGAATTCATGTGTCAGATATTTTTGTAAATGCTTCTGGCTGCTGAATTTCAATTTCCATTTTTTTCAGAACAGATATTTTGGAATACAATTTATGTATGATATTGATCTTGTAGCCTGTAATATCACCAGGCTTGATTGTTGGCACTGGATGGTTGCATTAGTCATGGTAGTCGTAGTTGTAATGGTAGTAACAAAATCTTGGGAATTTTCCAAATTAAATTGGGTTCACTCTTTTTAAAAAATTTTGGGGGCACCTGGGTGCCTCAGTCAGTTGAATGTCCCATTTCGGCTCAGGTCATGATCTGGCAGTTTGTGGGTTTGAGCCCCACATCAGGCTCTGTGCTGACAGCTCAGGGCCTGGAGCCTGCTTCGAATTCTGTGTCTCCCTCTCTCTCTGCCCCTCCCCCGCTAATGCTCCATCTCTCTCTCTCTCTCTCTCTCTCTCTGTCAAAAATAAATAAACATTAAAAAATTTTTTCCTGCCTTATTGTACTTTCTAAGGCATCTAGTACAATAAAGAACAGAATTGGTTCACCCATGAGCCTCCCTTTTCTAAAACAAATGCCATCAAATGATGGCCGTGTTGGACTGTCTTTGTCCAAAACCTGACAACAATGGCCTCAGGCATTTTGTCCAGTTTCACAGGTGTCAGGAGGGGGAGGCCCCAGCCCCATGCCTGTTACCCCATTACAGCTGGGAGCCATGTCGAGAATCCCTAGCAAGTTTCAAAGGAAAGGGATACTTCACAATAGAGAAGTGAGAGGTGAGAAGATATACCTTTGTCTTGTTCCTGATCACTGTGGAAATCAATCAGTCCTTCACCACATAGTATGATATAGCTGTAGATTTTTGTTGCTGCCATGCTTTCCTTATATTTCTAGTTTTCTGAGAGGATTTTTAAAGAATGCATATTGAGTTTTGTATTAACAAACATTAGTTTTTTTCTCTACATTTTAAAAGTGGTCCGGTAACTTTTCCTTTTTTAACCTGCTCTTAGGGTGTATTAAGTTAGTTCATTTTCAAAAGTTGAAACCACCTTGCATTCATGCGATAAACGCAACTTGGTCATGATGAATTTTGCGTATTGCTGGATTCCGTATGCTAGTACTTCCTTAAAAATGTTAAGTCTAGGATAAGTAAACTGTGCTCCAGCCAGACAATGGATTATTATCCAGCGCTAGAAAGAAATACGCTCTCACGCCATGAAGAGACATGGAGAAAACTTAAATACATATTATTGAGTGAAAAGAAGCCACTTTGAAAAGCCTGCATACTGTATGATCCCAACTGTGTGACATTCTGGGAAAGGCAAAACTATGGAGCAGTGAAAAGATTACTGGTTGCCAGAGGTTGGGGGAAGGGGGTGGTAGGTAGGGCAGAGGATTTTGGGGGCAGTGAAACTACTCTGTGTGACATCATAATGGCAGATACACGTCACCATACATGTGTCTAGACCCATGGACTGCACAACACCAAGCGTGACCACTAATGTAAACTGTGGACTCTGGGTGTTGATGATGAGTCTGTGCAGGTTCATCCCTCGTACCAAATGTGCCACCAGGTAGGGGTGTTGATAGTGGGGGCTTGGGGGGGGGGCGTGGGGACAGGAGGTGTGCGGGAAATCTCTGTACTTTCCTCTGAATTTTACTGTGAACCTAAAACGGCTCTGAAACTATAAATCCTGTTAAAATTATTGAGTCCCTATTGATAAAGGATAATCCTCTGTGATTTCATTTTCTTATAATGTCTTTATGATTTAATGTCAGGTGAATGCTAGCATTATAACATGAAGGATTTGTACGAGAATTTGTATTATTTTTTTTCTCTGTATGTTTGATAGATTTTACCACTGAAACTGTACACCAACGTGTCCTTTGTGGGGAATATTTTAACTAAAAATTTAATTTCTTTAATAGATGCAAGGCCATTCATGCTTTGCTTTTCTTAAATGAGTTTTGGTAATTTCTGTCTGCCAAGGAGTTTGTAGTTCACCTACTGGCAGAGAACGGTTCCCCCCTATTTTTCCTGTATTGGCTGTGGCACCTGACGTCCCTACTGCCACTCCTGATGTTAGTAATTTGTTTATTCTGCCTTTCTTACTTTGTTAATTATTACAGATTCCAATTTATCAGATTCACTGATCGTTTCAAAGAACAAGGCTTTGGGTTCTGTAATTTCACCATTGCTTTTATTTCAATGGGGTCGATTTCTGGTCTCACCTTTACTCTTTCCTTACCTACACTTGCTTCACATTTATTTTGTTCTTGATCTAGTTTATGAAGGTCTGTACTTTTCCCACTGACATCAAAGCTTCCTTCTTACCTAATATAAGCATTTACTGCTATGAATTTCCCTCCCAAAACTACATTAGCAAAACACCGCAGATTCTGGTTTACTATGTTTTACTTTCCTTCGGTGACACATAGGCTGCATCTGGTCACCTCCCCGTGAGCCACTGCCTGGAGGGGGGACAGGGTTGTACTGGGGGCCACGCTGCTACGCGTTGTCTTTATGGGGGCATTTCTCGTGTTTAATCTTGATGCCCCGATCTGCCATGAGATGTTGACTTTCTCCACTCTGGCCGGGCTAAGACTGCAAAAGATGCTCTGCTGACTTGACCTCTAGAATCTCCGTTTCATTGTTAACCTCAGAGCAGCCCTTCCTTCTGTGGTTTGCTCTCCCTCTGTGCACGGGACTCTACACGGCTCCTTATTCCCCGGGGTACAGGAAGCCCCACACATTCAAGCGCCTCACCTCAAACTCTGAACTCTGCCTCTCAGCTCAGTGGGATCACAGCACTCCGCCTGGACTCCAGATTTTGTCCTGTAGTAGGAAACTGTCCCCACACCAAGAGCCACCGTGACTGTGGCGCTCACCCATGAGCCTCCCTTTTCTAAAACAAATGCCGTCAAATGACGGCCGCGTTGGACTGTCTGTCCAAAGCCTGACAACCATGGCCTCAGGCATTTTGTCCAGTGTCACAGGTGTCAGGAGGGGGGAGGCCCCAGCCCCGTGCCTGTTACCCCATTACAGCTGGGAGCCACGTCGAGAATCCCTAGCAAGTTTCAAAGGAAAGGGACACTTCACAATAGAGATGCTATTTTCTCCCACTAAGTGTGATTTTCTGTATTGTGCGTGGGGGGGTGGGGAGCCCAAAACAAAAATGCAAAAATCTGTCACATCTGTCCCTTGTCCCTTGTCCAGCACATCTGTCCCTTGCAGCCTCACGTTCACGGTTCACTTGGAGAAGAGTCCCGGGAACACCTGGCACCGTGCACACCTCGCCGGAACACTGACAGCTCCAGAAACCATGCCAGCGCCCGTCACGGAAATGTCACATTTCAGGGACAGCTCCAGCGAGGACCATCCGCTGCCCCGTTTCCAAAATGGTGGCAATAACCACAGAATGGCAGCATTCGGAGGACAGGGAAGGAAAAGGCATGTGGCCCGGTGAAGCAAGCCCCACCTGACGGGGGACGCTGGGGGATGCATCTGGTTCTCACCCTGCTCAGGGCAGCACAATCTGCAAGTCTGCAAAATCTGGGAGTGAGTGCTTTAAAAAAGCGGGTCGTAAATACCTGGTCGTACTTATAGTTATGTGAACATGTTAACGAGTGTTACAATAAACAGCGCGTTTTACTCACAGAAATTCAGTCTTCATGTAGAGGAGGATAAAGAAAAACTTCAACTTTCAGGCAGAATTCATACAGAATTAAAGTGAGTCCTTGTCCTCTACACAAGCCAGGCCTGAGCTTATGAATGAACCAGGGAGCCAAGGGTCTTCAGGAGTCCTGCCCAGGAGGTACTGACAGACACAGTTCTCCAGTTCTCCATGTGGAACAGCGTAGACTCCGACGGCACCTTTATCCAAACAAGTTCCAAGTGCAAAGAGGAGGAACGGTATTTCCCACTACATTGTAAACTCAAAGCAGCATACGTTTATTTTTGAGCAACATGCTTTAAGGAAAGAGCCTAAGGCAGGGAAATCTCAAAGTAATCCAGAGCTTTTTGCTCTAAAATTCTGTCCGCAACACAGTGTATTTTGCTCATGGCATTATCGCAGCATTGACTTGCCCTGTGACCTCGCTGACACATTTGCTCACTGGCTGGCCGTCGGCTGGGACGGTGGAAGGGACTAAACCCGTGGCTTTTTCACCGTGGACCATGCTGGCCTGCTGGCAGCAGTCCACGAGCAGCAGGACGGTCAAGTCTCCCTGCGGAGGCACCTTCCCAGGCTGTGTTTGCACCAAATGTGCCATTGAGTATCCCTGGGACTGGCCGAGCCCCGAATGCACACGGGTCATACCGCCCACAGTCCGTGCGGACCCATCCGCGCCCCTCCCTATTGTGAATCGACTCCTGCGGACCAAGGCCGCATGTCCCCCCTACCATGGCGTCAAGCTCCCAGTCCGGGGTCTCATCATCCACCTGGTGCCCACATGCAGCTTCTTGGAGGCCAACCCCTCCTGATTTAGAGACCTAGGATCTAAAAGATTAGCTCCCTGTCCTTCACCCCTGTGTGACATTCCTGGAAACGGTGAGACGTGGGGACAGGGTTCTTGCCACAGACATCCCCACCGGAGCAGAGGAATGGGCACGTGCTGTAGCTCCTGGCCCACGACGACTCTGAAATCCATGCCACGCCACGGTCAGCGGGGCTGGCCCGGGGGACCCGCAAGTCCGGCGTCCCTCAGGAAGCCCCAGCTCTGGGTCCCCTCCTGCTCTTCCGAGGGCCTGCCGCTCGCTCTGGCCCTTGGCGTCCCCAGGGGCTCTTATAACCACCCTTCAGGAAGACAGCCTTCCTTTTCCACGGGAACCGGCGGTGTGCAGATGAGAGGCCTTCTCGCCCGGCTTCCCGCTTGTAGAAAACGGGGCCGTCTCCGGTCTGAGCGGGTGTCGCATTCTCGTGCCCAACGCTCCTAAGACCGTGCGCGCTCTTTGCATTTTGCAGCTCCGTCCGTCCAGTCAACGAAAGCCGCGTCCTCGGGGGCCTGCGGGACCTCTCTTTCTCCGGCTGTCTTGCAGCTCTTTCTGGTGGCGCTCTGTCGCCCCGTGTGGACCCGTGGGCCTGCTCCCCCCTGCACGAAGGGTCCCGCGGCACCCCCTCACCCCCGGGTGTCACATCACCTCACGAACCCTCTGCCATCTCTGGAGCCTGGGCACAAGAGCTTGTCTCACCCTCTAAACCAGCGGGTCCTGGCGTTCCACACCCCCCAAGCCCACGTGAAGACTGAACAACTCGCCTCTTCTCTTCTTTCCATCCCACTCCTGCGGTGTCCCCTCACAGACGGCTGAAGAGCCAGGTAGGCGGCCAGTGTGGCAAACCCCCCGGCAACCCCCCGAGACCTGGTTTGCCACGTCACCCTGGCAGCCCCCCAAGTCTGCCTGTGCGTTTTCTACCAGTCAGGTTACCAGAGGCGTCACCCCCGCCGCTGTCGTCGCCTCTACAAGACCCAGGCCGCCACGGCCCCCTCTCCGCAGAGCACTTTTACACCCAGCCTCCACCAGTCGTCCGCCCTTTGTTCTTCCAGCCTGTGTCCCCAGCCCCCGCTCACTGCCTTGTCCCAAAGCCAGCGTCACACGTTTTGGTTTTTTGCCGTTGCTTTGTCCATCATCTTACTTCCAGGAACCTGTTTCTCCATCAGTTTGCTTTTGCTTTTCGCCTTGAAATGGGGTGGTTTAGCACGACTATGAATTCAACTTGGCCTGAGCTCGGCTGGACCCCGCTTCTCTGCGGCGGTCATTGATGCGTCCCTGGGCAACCTGGAAGTCAGCCAGGCCTGGCTGGCTGAGGGACACGCCGACTGGCGGGCCTACCTCCGCCCCGTGTGGCACCTCGTTCTCAGCAGAACAGCCTCTCCCACACGGAGGAAGAGCTTTAAAGAGACGCCGGGCGCCTGGTGAGGGCCGGCCCGGAACTCAGCACGACACCTGCCCCACATCTGATGGGTCACCGCAAGTCAAAAACCAGCCTGGCTCACAGCTGGTGGAAGAGACCCTTCTTCTGATGGCAAGGGTGGCAAAGCTTGGTCCACTCGTGTGCAATACAGACTGAACCCGGGACTTGGTTTTGGTGGGAACTATGCGAGTAACAGAAGGAGATGGGACAAAAACAAGAAAACCGCTCTGTCGGTGTGTGTTCGAATTCCGCCAAGAAACACTCCGGGGAAGCCACCACCATATCTTTCTGCGTTTTTTTTAACACTTAGCTTTTCTCCGCTCTTTCTCCCTACTTCTCCACCCCCACCCACAACACGGCTCATCACAATCTTAAAGAACTGACGTGGCCAATGTGTAGGGGAGAATCAAGATCTGAAGCAAATTGTTTCTTCCACTGTAAGCCATAGGAAAAAATTCCAACTTTGCCATCCATAGAATATTATCATGGCTTGGGGCACAGACGCTTTTGTTTAAAAATGACATGTGTCCAAACAATGAAATACTTTGAAATGTCATAAAACTCACAGCAACATTTACACTTCAGTTGAAAATCAAAACAAATTCCTGGTTGGAACAAATTTCTGTGTGATGCGTGTGTTTTTCCCCAAAGTCAACTTCTGTGGGATAGTAAGGTTGATACGCTGACCTCTGTTTGAATGAAGAGATTAAGGAGTTGTTGCCCGGCAACAGAGTTAGTATGTTTGATGTTTGTTTCAGGGAAGTTCACATCTGGATATATTTTTAAGAGATACTCTGATTCAGGTAAAAATAATAATTTGCTATTACCATGGTTTGTTTCTAATGGCTGTCAAGATTATAAGAACAAATGGTACAGGTTGGCTTAAAAATAATAGCTGCCTTTGGGATACGTGAAGCTTCTGGACCCATCTCATAAATCCCAGTGGAAACGGGTCCCTTGGGACAGTGGTTGATGGGTTTGAATCTGTTGTGTGCTTCATTTCCCTTGTCCATCTTTCACATGTTCATCTTCTTTATATTACGTTTCCTGTTTCTACACCAACTTCTGCTCCAACCCAGGCTTGTTAGGCAAAAATGATTTTTGACTCTGAATACCTATCTGGTCTGCTCCTGACGTTGTTAAATGCAATGAAAACCCGTCCCCTTCATACTGATGTCTTGCGTACCGTCGTGGGAATATAATTTTTGTGAGTCATCAGGTAGCAAAGTGGTCTAGCTTTTAAACATGTGGCACTTTAAGACTTTGACAGCTAAAACCATAAAATAAAATGCAGCAATATGTTTATTGTTTACATTTATGGCACTGAAAATGTGCTGGTTTAGTGCCATAAAAAGAAGAAAAAAAGTGGTATAATTACTTTCATCGTGACAGAAAATTTAAAAAAAGTAAAGCTTCTCCAAGTGAATTGTCATGAACGAATTTGCTGAGTCTTTTCCTTATTAACTCATTTGGTTTTTATGCAGCAAACAACTCACTGCTTAAACACCACGCTAATGTCTACTCTCATCTTGCTCAAGTACGAGGAACACAAGATTAACTAAATTGCTAACAATAAAGTAAAGAAAAAGAATGTGAATGCTGAAAGCCATACTTAAAAAATAAAAATTAACAGAAGGGCACAAAATTGAGGGAAGTAAGAAGACTGAATCCCATTTTAACTTAAGAGACTCCACCTGAGCAATTTTTCTCTTTCTTCTATCTACACACAATGCCTCTGAATCAACTGGGCAAAGCCAGCATTCCGAGCTCCCACCCTGTCCCCATGGTCCTGTAACACTTGCCCGGATGACTTCATTCTCCTCTACAGCCTGCCTTTGATCATTCGCCTTCAGGATGCTCTGCCCAGAGATAGGTTCTGGAAGGAGAGCTGAGTACCTCTAACTGGCATTCCAAGGTGCCGGATCACAGCCCGTCTCATTACCGCCACACTCCACATGCCGGTCTCACTAGACACAGCACGGAGTACCAATAATCCACATCATTAGGGCTCTGAAGTCAAATTGCTTCCATTAAAAGGCAAATGTCATGATAATGTTCTCGCAAATCTATTAGAAAATAGATCTTAAAGTGTTTTATTGTTGTTATCGGTAGTCCTTTATTTTCAAAACAGATTAGTATTTATTTTCTTTGTAACAGATGCTGTAGTTTCAGGAACTTACATTGACATTTAAATATCCATATCTTATTCTGTAGGGAAAATTCAGACTCTCCATCAGTGTAACGTAATGTTATGTCTTTCCAGGAATGAAGACGTGTGTTGTTAGACAATCACAGTTTCACTGGACCGTTCTCTAAGTTCTTCATGTATGTATTTCAAGCATTCTCTTCAGAAAAAAAAAATGTGCACCAAAGAATGATAACCAACTGGGGTGCCTGGGTGGCTCAGTCAGTTGAGTGTCCAGCTCTTGTTTTCGGCTCAGGTCATGATCCCAGGGTCATGGGATCGAGCCCCGCATTGGGCTCCACACTGAGCATGGAGTCTGCCTGGGATTCTCCCTCTCTTTCCCTCTGCCCCTTATCCCCACCTTCTTTCTTTCTAAAAATAAATTTTAGGGGTGCCTGGGTGGCTCAGTCAGTTAAGCATCTGACTTCCGCTGAGGTCATGACCTCATAATTCATGAGTTTGAGCCCCGTGTCGGGCTCTGTGCTGACAGCTCAGAGCCTGGCACCTGCTTCAGATTCTATGTCTCCCTCTCTCTCTTCCCCTCCCCTGCTCGTACACTGTCTCCTTTTCTCTCTGCCCCCCCCCCCCACTGTTTGTACTCTGTCTCTCTCTCCTTCAAAAATAAACATTAAAAAATTTTTAAACAAACTTTAAAAAAGAATAACAATCAACTGACATCACTATAATTCATGTGAAAATTGCCAGAAATATGACATATTACAGGAGCCCAAATAAGTCAGAAGTAATCAAATTTAAAATAATTGCATAGAATTCATCAAGGGAATGTGAAATTTTAAAAAAACAATGCAGTTTACGAAGCTCACAGTTGCCTCTTTGCAAGTTGTCCTGGTTGTTCGGGCTGGAGGAAGGTTGGCTGAACTACACACACTGATCTCTCACGGTTCTGGAGGCTGGAGGCTGGAGCCTCGATGCCAGCTCTGTTGGGTTCTGGTGAAGGCTTCTCCCAGGTTTGCAGGCGACTGCTTTCTTGCTGTGTCCTCGCACATAAGGGAGAAAGAAACTGTATCCCCTCCTCTCATAAGGGCGCTGACCCCCAAATCAGGGCCCCACCCTCATGAACTCATCTAAATCTAATTACCTCCCAAAGACCCCATCTCCAAATGCCATCACACCGGAAGATAGGGCTTCCAAATATGAATCTAGGGGAGAAGCAGTAAAATTCATCCCATGACACAAGTTTTAAAAAATAAGCAATTCAATATGTCAAGATGTCAGTTCTTCCCAACTCGATCTATAGATTCAACGTAATCGCAATCAAAATCCTAGCAAGTTACTTTATGGATATTGACATATGGATTCTAAAGTTTAAATGGAAAGGCAAAGGACCCAGAATAGCCAGCGCAATATGGAGGAAGCAGAACAAAGTCAGAGGACTCACACTGCCTGACTTCAAGATGTATTGTAAGACTACAGTAATTATGATAGTGTGGTACAGGCAAAAGAATAGACTAACAGATCAATGGAACAGAATGGAGAAGCTAGAAATAGACCCAGATAATTATAGCCAATTGATCTTTGACAAAGGAGCAAAGGCAATTCAAGTGGAACAAAGATAGTTTTTTCAACAAGTGGTACTAGACCAGATGGATATTCACATGCAAAAAAAAAAAAAAAAATGAGTCTAGACACTGACCCCACATCTTTTTCAAAAATTGATTCAAAACGGATTGTCGATCTAAATGTAAAATGCAGAACTATACAAGTGCTAGAAAATAACACAGGAGAAAACCCAGGTACTTTGGGTTTGGCAATGATTTTTTGTAGATGACATTGAAATTTCAATCATGGAAGACATAATTGATGCAGTGGGATTTATTAAAGTTAGACTCGTCTGCTCTACAACAATAATATTAGGAGGAGAAAAAGAAAAGCCAAAGACTGAAAAAGAAATTGCAAAGGACACATTTGATAAAGGATTGGTATCAAACACACACACACACACACACACACACACACACACACCCCTCTTAAAATCCAACAGTAAGAAAAAAAAACAATTAAGAAATGGGCAAAGAAAATGAACAGACACATCACCAGAAATACATGGGAGGTAAATAAGTGTCTGAGAAAGTGTTCGACACAACCTGTCATCAGGGAATCACAAGTTAAGTCAATAATGCGACACCGCTCCGTACGTTGTAGAATAGCTAGAATCCAAAACCCTGACAACACCAAGTGCTGGCAAGGATGTTGAGCAGCAGGAACTCTCACTCACTGCTAGTGGGAATGCAAGACGGTGCAGCCACTTTGGAAGACAGCTTGTTAGTTTTGTCTACACACATCTTAGAAAGTGTTTTCTTATAAAACTCTTACTATATACATCAGGGGTCTTGCTCCTTGGTACTTACCCAGTGAATTGAAAACACAGTCACACAAAATTCTGCACAAAGATGTTTATGGCACCTTTGTTTATAATGGTCAAAATTTGGAAGCCACCAAGACGTCCTTCAGTAGGTGATGGATGGACAATGGAATAGTATTCAGCGCCAAAAATAAATGAGCTCTCAAGCCATGAAGAGACACGAAGGAACCTTGAATGCATATGACTAAGTGAAAAGAAGCCAATCTGAAAACTCTCCACACTGTCATTCCAAATCTATGACACTCTGGACAAGGCAAAGCTGTAGAGACGGTAAAAAGTTCAGGGATTGCAGGGGCTGGAGGGAGGGATGAATAGGCATAGCAGAGGGTTTTAGGGCAGGGAACATACTCTGTCTAATACTGCAGTGATGGAGTAATGTCACTATACATTTGTCCAAACCCATAGAATGTACGAGCCAGAGCGAACCCTCATGTCAGCGAGGGGCTTTAGTCGATACTATTGTATGAATATTGGCTGAACACGTGTAACACCACGAAAGATGTTAAAAGGGAAAACTCGGGGTCGTAAAGGGTATGTGGTAAACACTGCTTCTTTAACTGAACGATGCTGTCTGTCTCCCATGTCTATAGTCTTTAAGCCTCCGAGTGTTCCCTGGGAGCCCGCCGCCCCCCCCCCCCACCGGCTCCACTGGAACCCTGATCTTCAGAAGGATCCAACTGTAGGTGTGTGTTGGGCGGGGCTGGCCTCGGTCTCCTGGAGCTCCCAGGCCTCTGCAAAGTGGTGGCCTCCTGGCACCCAAACACCCTGTCCCCCATCCCTGCCTCAGTCGAGAGCCTCCAGCTTCACTGTGTCTGAGTTCAGGGGGTGGTCTGGGGCTCTCACACTCAGCTTTCCCCCCGAAACCCATTTGGCCTGAACCACACCTGTGTTGGGTTCCGTGATTATTTAATGGCATATTCTCCATTAACTCATCTCTGCCATGAAGTTCAAGGTCAACTCCTCCCGAAGTTTTAGTCAAACCAGAGCAAAGGGTTGAAGGATTCCCCCTGGCTCTTTAGTTCCGTGAGCACAGAGCCACTGCCCCTCCCCCAGAACGTGTAAGACTGGTGGGATGCTGGGGTCCCAACATGGGGAGCATGTCCCTGGGGCCCAGCAGGTCACCTGGACTCCGAAAGCCCCAAAGATGCCCCTCACACCTGCGTCTGCGCTGGGTGTCCGCTCAGGCTCTGTGCTGCTCCGGCCCTGTAGATCTGGCCCGAACAGAGGGGAGGGAAGGAAAACAAACCCTGTGACTCCTCATGGCCTGAACAAAGCTCGCGGCAGTGTCCCGCTAGGAGACGTCACGTTGGTCGGACATGGCCACTTAAGCGCCTGACAAATCACTCCATCAGGCGGGCCACCTCCTCTGCCCACGTCCCCTGGACGCAGCGACGTGAAACGGTCTGCGGGTTGGGAAGGCAGCTCGTTACATTAATACACGGGCAGCGGCTGTTGGCGCATCGCAGGGCTCTATCCGCCGAGGCGGGGCCGGATTACCTCTTCGAGGGACTCGGTGCAGCTAGAGCCAGAGGTAAAGGGGATTATCATTAGAAACGATTTCCTTCCTAATGGCGACGGTGGTGACCTTCCACTTAGATAGCTCCACTCAGCTGGAGTGGCCACCAGCTTATTATGCACTTAAAATAATGCACCTTATCAATCACTACAATGTCGCGGCTCCCAGGAGGGAAAAGTGCTGTTGCATGACAGTGTGAGGGCGCCAACAGCCGCCGGACACAGCACGCGAGGGAGGGCGAGGACGACACTCGTTTCTGAGGAAGGCTTTTTTTCTTTTGAGTAATGTGTTTTTGGTCTGTTTGTTTTACGCATAGTTAGCCATCCCTACTCAGGTTTAGATGTGTTGATGATTTCCCTGCTTTCCTAAGAATTCCAAACACAGACCTCAGTTTACAGCTCCACGAAGAAACAGGTGAGTCTTCTGAAAACCATATCAGTTCTCCCTAAAATTTACTCTTCTGCTGCCCACATTTCTTAAGGAAATACATTTCGGGGAA